>NC_140810.1:6777500-6785000 GCF_050613455.1 Vespa mandarinia | reverse complement strand
TTTAAACATTCATCAACGTTGGTCATAATTTGAATTTTTTATAAACTCTACATTATTTTCTATTTCAGTGGATATGTACTTACATTTTGCCTGTTGTGCTGGCATACCAGGAGGTGGTAGAAACACAGAGTATGCGTTTCATCTATTACACATGTGCAAAGGAAATATTCATGTAAGGGTCTATCCCAAGATGATCATAAATTTCATCTCAACTGTATATTAGAAAAGAATTCCATCTCCGTATGTGTTCCAATATACGATACTAATAGATAATACGTAATATATGCAGGAAGCTATGCTGAAATTGATGAGACCAACACCCACGTTACCTCCCGAACATCCGTTGCTTAGCCACAAATGCCACGAATCCGATCGTTGGACAGCACACGAGATGGATACATTCTATCAAGGATTACTCAAATATAATAAGGATTTCTCATCAATTTCGCGAGATGTAGAGACTAAGTCCGTTAAGCAATGTGTGCAATTCTACTACCTCTGGAAAAGACTCTGTCCCGATGATTATAAGAGGCTTCGCGTTCATCATGGAAAGCCAAAAATCAAGAGCGAAAGAAAGGATTGTAACGATATGAGAGAACTTCGCGACGCTATTTCCTCCGTTACGGAAATGGACTTTAGCGAAGAGAAATCAATCATTCATCGTACTTTGGTAAGTTTATTTTCAACAAATTTTCTCGATTAAACGTCATTAATTCTTTTTATCTTTAAAATTAATGTCTAATTCGTCTTGCCATGAAATTTACAGTTACAGACAAACGAAAGAGAAAACTCAGCAACTTTCACTACCAGCGAAGGAGAATTAAGATTATTCGCTTATGATTGTCCGGATGTAAGTTTCATTGTTTATGTTATATATGTTTATTGTACTGTCGCTATCTTATATTTTCTGCTACCTATTCACGAAATATTTTATCAAAGATATGACTCTACGAATTATTATTATATTACTCGAACATTTGTATATTACTGCCAAAATGAAAATTGAGATATTTATTAAATATATTAAATATACTTATAAAATCGTGATTATAAAATAAAGTCTTGGTGAAAATATAGGACATACAGAAAAGTATAATTTATTTAATATACTGAGCACGAAAGTCTCATTTATAAAATTTTCAAAATCGTCACTCGATAAAAGCTCACAATTTTCAATGTTTGCTTGTTTAATTGTGCTCAGCATGCTATATCTATCAAAGACAATCGATTTGTACCCTATACGGAGTATGCATTCGCCGTGTAAGACATTACATGCGTATTTACGTATTTGCGCGTGAACGTTTCTATCAGTGTCGCATGTGATTTGTTGTTGATTCGTCCATTTTTTCACGCTTTCTTTATTAAACGTTTAAAAAGAGACGTACTGCGCGTGTTCTGCGCTGATCCTTGTATTTTTTCATCTGTCGTCGTTGTCGTTTGTTTGTGTTGTTTATTTTGGCTTTGTGTTTTCTTTGTGTTGTCAGAGCTTTAGCGGAAGTGTAACAGTAACGATGGCCGGGAGCACCCAAATCGCCCAAACCGGCAAAACCGGCCAAGCCACAGTCAACACCAACTCACAAACTCACACTAGTTCTGAGCAACAACTACCCGTGCCTACCCCACTTCACTACCCCTGCAAGATTTGCGGGAAGTAAGTCTCCAATCTCTAATCTAAATTACCCATTTCCGATAATCGAAGGAGAGAGTAATTTAACTACGCTACGAGTGGCAAGTATCGGTTTTACGCATACGCGACGATTGATACTCGAAAGCTTTTAGAAAACCAAAAGAAGAAAAATCTTTCTTTTCAGAAAGTAACATGCAGCTAGGTTCCCCCTTTAATATAAGATCATTTTTTCGCACGAGATTTGAGCATAAAGGAATGTTACCACCTCGTTCCTATTTTTACACACAAGTCATACCATACGTACTGTTACGACGATGAAATAAGCAAGTTATGAATAATAGGTTAAAAAGCATACTTCTGTTGCATCCAACTTGTCCTTTTGATTAGCAAACTCACGCTACGTTAATGCTGATTAACGATTTGCAGCTGGTGTTACCTTTAATCTTTACTACAAAGCACATGTTAGTTTGCAAACCTCATTTTTTTCATATTACCTTACATTTATTTGCTCCTTCACTATTCTAAAGTATCTACACTATGTCAATTTTAACAACAATCGCACAGCTCGTCTATCAAATACAACGGATATGTAATCTTACACATATGTGTGCTGCAAGTACCTTGAAAAGCATGACATATGTTATATCAACGAGTGATCGAAGGAGTTCAATGTTCTTTCTTAAAAAAGAAGAAAAATAATAAATTCATTTCTTTTTGTTGCATCGTCAATGATATGAAATAATCTCAAATTCAACGAATACGATATTTCTTCTTGCAGAGTTTTCAACAAAGTGAAAAGCAGAAGCGCGCACATGAAGTCACACAGGCCAATACCATCCCCCGATTTTACGGGTCAGGAGTCTAAACGGCCGGCGCAACAATCCAAGCTACAACAGTTGCAACAACCGAGTCAACAGTTACGGCAGCAACAGCAACAGCAACAGCAACAACAGCAACAACAACAACAACAGCAACAACAACAACAACAAGTACAACAATCAAGTAGTGCATCGCCAGAGACTCAAGAACATCAGCAACAGCAGCAAGTATCCTTAACGAATGGCGACATCAGCGCTCAAAATGCAGCGCATTTATGGCACAACCCTACAAGACTTAGGCCACCATAGGGGGAGACCCACGTAGTTCAACTTAAGTTATCTTAACGAAGACTGTAATTCTAACGGTAGGAATTTTGATTACGATCGCACGATAACATAGGCAGGTTCTTGTTTATCAGTACGCGATATCACGGTTATCTCTTCCTACCTCAATGAAATGACGAAAAGAGTAAGAGAAAGAAAGAAATCTGAACGGCATCGCCCGCTCCACAAAAAAGCAAACGTGCTCGAAGAAATATGATTCACATACATACACACGCACACAAACACTCATACACATAGAGAGATACACACATATTTCAAGGATTATCATCTACAAAAGTAATTCTTTTCGAAATAAGAATACATTTTATTTGCGATCACAAAAGCTGCGGAATGGAAGCTGAAGAAGATGAAGAAGAGAAGATTCATACAGGACATAAGAAGTAAGCGCTTTTAGCCGGACTATTACTATGAAATCATCGGATAGGTATCAGGCATACGAAATGCACACACGGTGAATTTTCGCGAAAAAATCCGAACATCGTACGCTTCAGATCGCTGCGTTGCCTATGAAGTGATAACGATAAGACGGCTCCTCTCGAAACATGCAACCAAAAATTTCGAACCTCTGTTCTATGAGGAGACAGGGTATTCGATCGTAATACTTTTTTTTTTTCTTCCTAATAGAAAAATTACGAAAAAACGGTGAAAATTAGGACGCACGTTTATCGTCGGCAACAAGATAATGCCAACAGAATTTCACCTCCATCGATGGATATGGCCTAACAAATAAAAAAATAAATAAATAACAAACCGAAGAAATCAACGTATTATAAAGTACACAGTGGATAGGCAAGCGAAATATCGATTACCAGTGAAAAGCGTAAATCAAATGGCGAAATATAAAGCTAGTGCGCAGTCGCGAACAAATATTTGATATATATACGAAAATCGCGATTTGGAAGAGGGATGTGTACTTATTTATTATGCACGTGAAATGTTCCCAAATTATGCCACAAGACATTGCTGTTACCTGTTGCCACTTTATCATTCTTTTTTAGTGACCTAATAATGTTTATCTTTTCTCTTTTTTCGATTTCTTTCTTTCACCACGAGGATCAAATTACGAACATTACTTTTCATGTTACACGAGTAAACAATAATTATAATATTTAACGAATCAATTGTAAAGACTATCATATTCTGTCAAAAGATATTATAAGTGAATCTATCAATTTCTCATTAGGCAATTTATAATTTACATTTTAGAATTCTACTTCGCCCTACATTTTTTATGATTATAAAGAAGAAAGAGAAATGATTCGAAAATTGATCCTAGAATGGAAGAAACGATTGCTTGTACGTTTTCTAACTCTTTGTATTTAGTTATTTTATTATTAGCATATGAGAAACGATCGATAATTAGTCTTTACCGTACGCACATAAGATCATTGAAAAGCTTCCTAATTTCCTTACCTCTGTTATACGAAGCATTAACAATATTCGATCGTATAAATTCTAATATATAAATATATAAATATATAAATATATATATATATATATTGATATATAATACATATATATATTGATATATAATTGAAAATAATTTATAGTCTAGGCGAAATAGTTCTCTAACAAGAAGGTTGTTCAAGTTTCGCTCGGAGATGTCATGTGACAATGAGTGTAATATAACGAGTACATATGCGCTAATGCATAAATATTATACATATTTGCATTCAGTACTGGCAGAGGATAGAGAAGTTTTATTAAAAATATGACTAAAATACTGGTTATTAAATTGCTATGTGTACATAATATGTGTACATGTCTGTACATATATACATCAGTGTCTGTATGTACAAGTAAATGAAATTTATGCATATTAAGTAGAATAGGTTTTAGGTTGTTTTAGAAAGATTCTATAGGTACATAAACTAAGTATATACACTTTACTTGATTTTCTATCTTACTAGGGACTACGTGGCGAGACTCTTGCAAAAACAATGATGGGCCGCACGATTTTAAAATTAATCAGGAATAATGCTTCCTTTTTTTTTTTTTAGATGGACACGATGTAACGATGTTCCTATATGTAAGGTGCCTTAAGACGAAACCGTTTTATTTTTCTCTTATATTATAACTTTTTATCCGTGCTCGTGATCTTTCTCGTATTGCTTTTTAAATATCAGACGCACGTTTTGGTTTATATTTAACACGATGAGTTGCGTTGAATTTTACTGACTGAAACATGATATATTTACTTACGTACTTTTGTATTTGAGTCAGATCCTAATCTTTATCTTTTTCTATTTATATATGTATATATAGGAACATCTTTTCCAAGAATTGCATACAATATGTTCGAGAAAGACAAAATACATTGCGAATCAAAGCAATGACAAAAGGCGTTCTAAGGTTCTATAAAGTGTTGAAATATATATGTATATTAAGTTTCATTTAGTGAAACTCTAAATTGTTATTCAAGAGAGTTGCCACTGATCGTAGACGCTATAATTCTATCTTAAAAATATTGTTACTGTTAACACTCTTCTTCTTATTAACTTTTACCATTAAATAAATCACCATATACATTTAAACTTTTTAAACTTTTCTCAAAATGATTGCAAAGTGACTGAGGACGCTTTAAAAGAATCTGCCAAGTCTTGATAACTTTTAACAGTGGCTTTTAATCTTCGACTTGTTTCTGTAAAGAGTCCATGATTATTCGGTGAAGGTCTGGTGTCGAAAAGGGGGAAAACATTTCTCTTCGGGCATTAAATGATCAGAATACGATGAAATTTCAAATAATCAATACGTCAGCGCATAATCTTAATTTTCAATTATTTCTTCCTAATTTATAGAGACGATACAGAAATTAGACACCAAACGTTTCGACCATGATTCTCCATTATTTATATTATATATATATATATTTATTTAACTATTTATTATTTAATTTTCTAATTATCTAATTTATTATTTATTTATTTAACTGCCTACGTATGTATTTATTTATTTATTTATCTATCAATATAGATAACATATTATTAATCCAGCGGAGTATGACAAAGGGAATTGCTTTAATTTCTTCTAAGAGATCCGATGTATCCTCTATTCGATATAAGATTCTTTTCACTGCTTGTTAACTTACAAAGCTACAAAGACATTGTCAGTCCGATATTTCGTGTGTCATTCCGGTTAGATTCATACGTGTTAATCACGATGCTACGAATATTTTTAATGTCCATGGAAGCACTCCTTTTGTGATCGTAAAGCATTCTTGCTTTTGTTACGCCTGGGTAATAGCCTCCAGTACGAACGACAGAACGTAGAACTAGAAATCTATATAATATATATAAGGTTCTAGAATTTCGAATCTTAAAATTAGTTTATTTAAGAATAAAATTGTTACGTATTCCGACCACGGGCTCGAGGCATAGGTCGAAGGCAACAAAATTAGCAGACATATCATTTAAGACAATACAATTGTTACAGAAACTAAGTTTCTACTAATATAATTATTATTATACGTAATGTAACTCTTAAACAAATTTAGAGATTCAAAGGCAACGGCGTAGATAGTGATAAATGGAACGAAGCGATAAAATTCTTTGACTCTGCAAATCCAGAAATCATCAAGATCAAATTATTTGTGAAAATATCATTTTAATTATTTTAAAGCAGTAGCTCTGGCATTAAAAAAAAAAAAAGATGATTTAACAGTCGTCATTTCTTTGTCGTACCCTATTTTAATCAAAAATCACAGAAATATATCGTTTTTATGACGAGATATCTATGATCACAAAAAATTAACTGAAAATACCGACATCTGATTTTCTACTTACTATGCGAAGGCTTATAGTAGTAATATCTGGATTTGGAGCAGTATGGCTATGTAACGTATAGAGCTGCTGGAGGCTGCTTACTCAGACAATGGAGAGAAGGCATAACAAACGAAGCAATGAAATAGTAACGAAGATATGCATGAATTGTACAAACGAGTCCCTCCACGTCACAGAAAAGAATGATATATATATCTATATAAAGAATATATATATATGTATAACAAAAATGATAAATATGTGATGTATTTAAATGATATGTGGTAAATGATATTACATTATTTGTACATAGACGGACCCGTGCCATCAACTAATGAGTTGTACCGATATTATTACTGCCATTAGTCCTGTCGCAGTAACATCGAGTTCGATGAATCTGGATGATATATTAAACGCATCAAAGAATGTATTTTTTATTTTTGTTTTCATATCTTTCAATAGACTATTTTTAATGCATAAGATTAGACGAAAAAAAAAAACTAATTAAGATTATTTTAACATCATCATATGGATACTGGAACGAAAATACTTCATCGTTCATCGATTCGTTTGTTTCCATTTCGTTTAATTAATACATTAATACATCTATCTCGGCGAACTATAGTTTTAATTTTTATAATTTCTTTTTTTTTACTTTACGCATCTATAACAACAAAATTTCCCAAAGTGAATGATTGATTTTTTTGCAATGATATCGCGTTGGCACATTTCTCATGTTTTATGGCACAAACAATAACTCGTATGTTGCATAAGATCTCGATAATCGTTAACTAATACTAACAATAGCGAAATTTTTAATGTCTTTTCCGCGGTATATTGGTACAACTCGACGAAGAAAGTGTAGCATGATTATACACTCGAGAAATGTGCTCACGAATACCGCATTGAGGAGATAAAAAAAGGCTATTAGATGACTTTTACGGAAAATTAC
>NC_140810.1:6715000-6772500 GCF_050613455.1 Vespa mandarinia | reverse complement strand
GGATACTTAGTCTCATGGATACATAAGATGTTGAATGAAAAAGACCCTAAACCGACAATCCTCCATTAGATAGTCCTTAAACATGTGCGTGTTAGTGACTGGGTATGAATGCGTATGGAAAGTATTAATTTGTAAGACGATGGATAGGAAGGAAGCGCCCTATTTTAGTTATATATCCTCGATATTGTTATGTACTTTCCTTTTGATAGTAAGTATAATGCGAGCCTCCTTTGCTCGATGAGTGGTATCAGAATGCTAACGGCAGTATCGAGATTCTTTTATTTCTCGTGTATAAATAGTAGAACATAAAACTTTTTCTCTAATCAAATTTCAAGCTCCTTTTAGTAAAACAAAGCTTAGTAAATCAAAATATGAAATCTTAAAATTTAGAATATTAGTAAGTATATTACTGTCGTTGGTATCCTTTCTCACTCGATTTGTTACTCTTATATCGTTAACAATGGTCCTCCTTTCTGCGTGATCTCCCATTATGCTGATGCGTTAAGAGCGTACACAGTTGGAAGTAACAATCAAAATCGTTTGAATAACTTATCGGTAAGAGAAAAATAAGTACTCGGCCAACTCGTGACGAAAATATATCTATCCAACTTCGTACGCTTCAAGACGGAGCAGAAAAGACGCTTAACAATAAATACTGTGCCAAATCGTCGACCTTGTAATCAAACTCATGCGTGTAATCAAAGTGAATCTAATCAAAGTTCGCGTTTCTTCGATTTCATAACACCGAGCCCTAAGAAAGCTGTCGATGCGAATGCGTAAAAAGTGAAAAAGAAAGAGAGATGAAAATAATGAGAATCAAATCTCGTTGTACCTTTCGACGCTTTGCAAAGACTCCCTAAGTCCTCCTTCCCAAATCCCGATAAAGCGCACCACTCTTTTAAACGATTTAAAATAAAAGACATTCTTTAAACGAGAAAAGCAGGCCCACAATGGCAAACGTGTAGTATGCAATAATAACATGTATAAAGAGCATGGATTTTATATGTGTCGTGTTCGTACATGGGTAAAAAAAAAATAAAAAATAAAACGTAATACGATTCCCATCTCCCCGCATCTGTTAAAAAACGAACTAAGTGGACGAAATGAAGGAGATGATAAGTTTGCTTGTTGAGAAATTTGTGATTATCTTCGATGTGAGTGAGATTATGTTGAGAAAGCAAACTTATTTTCCTCTAGCTGCACGTCCTGAAATGTATTTAAGCTGCTCATCTAAATATAAAAGTCGAAATAACTTTTGTTACTGTCTCAGTAGGAAAACAATGGATCGGCTTCGAGAGTCGTACGACGATATAGGAATGATAATTTGACAATCACTAAAGAAACTTTAGGATCCAATCAGAAGAAAACAAAAAAGAAAAGTATGAAAAAAAAATTAAAGAGAAACTCTGTTCGTTATTTTCGCAATGATATTCTTTTGAAGCTCTCGTTTGAGTAATTCTGTCACCTACGAGATCACAGAGGAACATCAAAGTCGAAAAAAATGAATTAAAGAGAGGGGACGATGATTCGACGACGACTCTCGATTCAATTTCCTAAACGATTGCTAATGCAAAGTATAGTAAAGGATTAAGATGAACGGCGTGCTCGCAATGATGCGAAACATGTTACGTATTAGGCACTCTTTAAGATGTAACGATAATAAGAAGAGAGTACAGATCGGAGACACAAAAGACGTCTGTTGTAATATAATACATAATATCCATAACCGTGGCCAAGCTTCAAACCAAAAAAGAAAGAAAGAGAATGAAAGAATATGAAAATACGACCCGAAAGAGAAGAGAAGACGCATCCACCGTAAAATCTTTTGCCAGGGCAATATTCTCGTGTCGCCTATAAAGAAAAAGGGTGTCCTCGAGATGGTGGCGTTTTCTAATAACATTTATATACTTTTAAGTAACGCTATTACAAACCCCCCGAAAAAAGGTAAAAGAAAAGAAAAGAAACGTAAAACGAACAATCACAGTATTAAGAGACAAAGACGACGAATAATAGTTGCACTTTGTACGCTTCGACTCCTTTCATAGAACAATACAAACATCGTACGCGTCAAACAAAAAACGCGTCATTACTTTCAAATTATTATACATACACAAGATGCCAAGAATTTTTGTAAGATACATCTTCCAATCTCTACCAATGTGAGGGTTCGAAAGCCGCCAAGAAGTATATAACCGTGTTGCTCGATGATACTAAAATGAAAGAAGAAAGGAGAGAAAGAGTAAAAGAAAAAAACAAAAAAAAAAAACAAAAAAAAGAAAAGAAAGAAATGAAATATGCGATGTGAGCCCTTCCAATGATTCTCCCATAAAGAGAGGGGCTGGACAAATATTTTCTTACATCTTATATACCGACTTTCCTGTAAATCCTTCCGACTTCTCATCAGTGCACTGTATATAGAAGAATATATGTCATCCTGTGTATTTTTGTGTAAGGATAAGGCAAAAGGACCTTCCTTAACCTGTACAGATGTCGATGTCTCACTGTTGGCTGTTGGTGTTCCTTTTTGCATCACGAAAATCGTTGAATCGTGTGTTATTCGCGCTTTCATCTCAATTGTGAGAAAAAAAAAATAATATGTATGTATGTATAAAAACGTAAAATAAAGGTTCAGCTCGATGTACGTCCAGCCCTCTATCTCTAGAATTCGTTACGGCATCGCATAGTTGTTCTCTCTCCGACGGTAGCGCGAGGGTTCCCTTTATTTGATGAAAAAAATTTTATTCCCTATCAGTGGGAACGTCTATTTGCAATAAATATTTGTAAAATAGCCGTTTAAATTTTACGTTTTAAAGGAAACCGCGGTACAGGATTGAAAAAGTAACTTTCAATACTCGTTTAAAGTAGCTAGTCAAATAAAGAAGATGGAATACCTGGCGTGACGTGTGACAGGCTTCAAGGCTGATTGAATCCTAAAAATTAGAAAAATATATATTTAACAAATGTGAGGGGAAGAGAGAAAAAATATATACGTAGATATATAAAAAAGAAAGAAGCGAGCGAGAGAGAGAGAGAGAGAGAGAGAGAGAAAGAGAGAGAGAGAGAGAAAGGGATGAGTGTGTGTGTGTATGTGTGCGAGGGAAAGGGGGAGCGAAAATAGGATGTGCGACATATCAAAAGATAGATAAATTCTTCTTGAAAAATAACCACACGGCAATACATTCTACGCTCAATACCGATGATAGGAATTAACTATAATCTTTGGAAAAATTTTAAACAACACGATTAGAGAGTTCAGAATTATAGAGATCGTAGAGAAATTTTAGGTATTTTAGCTTTCCTCGATACGAACTCTTTATCGTCTTACGATGTACGATAATTACGTACAATCTTAATATAGTTTTTAATTATTCCTTTAATACCGAACATATAAATTAATAATAAATAAATTAATACTTTACAAAATATATCGTAATATTTTCATGAAGTACCCGAATTTTTTCTTAAACACTAATCATAACTATAATAAATATGTATATTTTCTATATTATGTATTCTAAATAATTCATTAAAATCTTGTTCGACGATAAAGTGTTCGATCAAATTTAAATTCAGTACATAAATTTGAAAACGTTTTATATAAAATATCATGAGTATGAGCTTTACAAGGAAGTAAATTGGAAAATAATATATGGACATGCTCATCCGTTTTCGTTACTTGCATTCGGCCTATGTTCACATATAATGAAAATATGAAAATATTTTAAATATGGATACAAAAATATATTGGAAATCCTCAGAAGTATTTACGAGTAGCCTAATATTTATTTGCAACATATATTTTGTTTAAAAGATAAATGTATCAATTACAACCGACGCGGTGAAAAAAAAAGTTGGCGATAATTAATCAAAATAAAAACGTTCATCAAGTCCTGCTAAATTAGGACCTTTGGTATCCTATCCCGTAAAGTCTTTCAAAACGCAAAATAATTAACCCTTAATGGAGAAACATCTTCGTTGTGACGACAAAATGCCTCAATAATTTTATTCGGTGCTATTTTTTGTCTTACTCAGATATATACAGTTTAAAAAGTAAGAAAATAAGTAAGAAAATATAACTTACACGTTCAATAAAATATTTTGTAAATACTTTAATTTGCAATAACTTGCCTAACTCTAGTTTGTACCAACTTAATTAATACTTACGTTTCCTTCAGGGTTAATTAATGAGAGTCCATGACGATAATTATATAAACGAAAAAAAAAAAACGAGTATCCATCACAAAAAGAAAAGCGTAAAGACAAGTTCGTTTCGCGATTTCTTTAGCGTTGATCTTTTGTCAAGAAAATTTGCCATAGAACGCCTTGATTCTACAATTCCCATCGCAACATTCAATCGAGAGTAAATCGTCCGGTCTCTTTCCTGTACAACCATATAAATAATATTAAACAAGTGTAAAAGATTCTATTAGACAGTATCAAAATAAATTTAACGGGTAAAGAAAATAATGAATATTCAAATAAAAATGCAGTATTGGTTCCAAAAGAAAAAAAAAAATCGAAAAGAAAGTTTATTTATAGATACGTATATATATACACACAAAGTACATACCATGTATGTGATAATGCGCCAAACGAATCAAAAAGCAAAATCGAAAAAAGAAACGCGTCGTTTTTTGGAATATCATCACATAAGACTATCGATGTCAGTACGAAGAAATAAAAAGAAAAAAAAAAAAGCATAAAAAGAGCTTACCGGTACGAATATGGACAAAACAAAAAAGAAAAATCCAAAGAAAGAGCACGTATGTAAGTAGCTACGCATAAAAACTATACGAAGAAATAAGTGAAAACTCTCGTTAAAATCTCCTATGTCGCATACATGAAGAGAACGACCACTCTTAGTTCAGTTTTGGATAGAGTGGGGATTACAGTGAAGGGACAACTCAGTGCAGTATGCGTTATTATCGTATTCTTGGGCCCTGGCGTACAATCTACTCTCTCTGTAAATAGAACAGGTGAATTTATGTGTGCGGGCTCCCTCTGCTGATTATCTGCCACTGTTTGACGGTGTGGACGGGGCACAATGGGCGTTTCATCGAACATGATTTGACCAAAACTGAACTGAACGAAATAAATGCCTGATCGTTTTCTCTGTGAACGCTATATAGGACATGATACTTTTGAAATTTCTTCTTAAGTAGGAGCTACAAAAAGATGATCGGGGAAAAATAATCGAAACACGTGAAAGATGTAAAAGTATATTCCCATTTTTACGAAATCACCCATCTTTGCGAAACTCCTTGCAAATCATCCTCTTCCTTTCCTATGTACGACGAGTGTAAAAAGAAAATATCATGTAATTAACGACACGGGCAAACATGCACACACTTACATACACGTACCCATACATATACATACATACACCGCGACATACACCGATTGATATAATAATATATTGCGACAAAATGATTGATTGTGAGTCATTTAAATAATTGTTATATGTATTTTCTATATATTATGAACAACTAATACAAGAGATGACATTACGGTACTATTAATTAAGTGTAGCTAATTTTAGATAAATGGAGATATTCGCGTTCTAAGATGCGAGATGACGAGGTTGGATTATCTAGTCCAAGTTTTCTATGAATCTCAGCGAGCGAATGACGTTCGCGCGGTCACTAGATAGAAAAAAATGAAGGCGAGGCATTTGATATGACTATCACAGATTTCCTCAGAAATGAAAAAGATACGCAGACCTTTTTCTCAGTTTATACAAGACATAAAATTTATTAGAAAAGAATGGGGAAATACGATAAGTCGACTTATGTACGCCATTATCGTTTCGAGTGTCTACGCGGACGGTGATTGCGAAAAACACTGAGTGAAGAAATCAACGTGAAATTTGCAACAAAAAAAAAAAATGTATTTTCTCACTCCCACTGCGAGGTGTATGTTCATCGCTACATCTTATTTAGAACGAAAACCTAAATATTATATTATTATATAAAATTACTGTATAATTGTAACGAAAATTGTTTTTCAAACGATGTGGTATTTTTATTGTAGATATTATTATATAACAAATAAAATCATGATTCATTGTAAGCGAGGATCATTTATTCATTTAAATAACTATATCTGTCTTATTTCTTGGTAAATTTTCGAACTTGTTTGCAAATGATTAAAATTCACTGTTATCTCTCAGAAAAAATTTTTTAATCGTTTATTTTATAAAAGTATAGTGTCTGAAAATATATACTCCAACAAAATGAATGTGTGCATTAAAAAATTATTTTGTTATAATGGAAAAATATATATCGTATTACCTTATATCTTTTTTTTGTTCGAAGAAAATGCTAAATTATTACCAATGAAGATGAACATCAGTGTAGTTATATTAAAATATATAGCTTAGTTATATATCGTCATTGATTTCTTCGTTCTACAGCGATAACGTTGATGCCATAATTTCTATGCGAAAGTTATCGCCTGTGATTAAATCATTTGCTTTTGTTTTTCCTGATCGATAAATGCTGTTATTTGAAAGATCGGTTTACACACTTGAGATTTTTACGACTGATTTACGATTTAACATAATTCTTTCATCAATAAATTTCCTGGTTAGTTAGAAAAAGAAAGAAAAAAGAATATTATAAATTTTATATATCATTATAATATATATCAATATCATTATGCAGAGAAAAAAGAAAGTATAATTAACGCAATATAATCGACAGAATTCATCGATGGATCTAATATATAGATTTATGTATAGGATTATTATGATCTCATAATTGGGAATGCCGATTTCCGAGCATATCGAAAAGATGTGTACTAAAAGCTTTAGATGCTTGCACTTTGCATTTTGATAATAAGAGTACCTTCGTGATAATTACAATCAATGAATATAGATTTGCCATCTTCCGTTTTTCTAGCTGGTATCTTATTTGTAAAAATATTACCACCACTTAGTACAAATGGCAATTATGCTGATTTTAATTCTTATCGATTTTTTAATCAAATATTATCTTTCTAATGCTCTAACATTTGATCTTTCAATCGATTAAAAATATTTTGAAAAAAATTATATATTGGATAGGAACAATGTGCGTTCTCGATTGTTTAAGAATAAAACGACAATAAAGAATGTTAGAGATATAAACTGTAGCGTAATTCAGGATTGATTTTCAGGAATGTAAATTCAATGATGAATGACAGGACAAGAAGACATAAATCAATAGAATGAAATAAAAGTGATCTAAATGATAAATAAAATGGAAAACGAACGAGGCAGTAGACAAAATATTAAAAGAAAAATTTCAAGTTGCTTACCTTTTCTATGAGCGCTGTAACGATTAAAAATTGGATTCCTGTTTCGATAAGTTAGTCGAATAACATTCAATAGGATTTATGACAGAATATAGTTCAATTGATTGCAGAATAACAGATTTTTTTGGTACAGTTTTATAAATTTATTACTATTTTACGAATTGCAATACGGACTAATAAATTATTTACTGATTTTATCGAGTACAGAATACAGTTTTAAATACTAATTTAGTACAAGTTACGTATTAAAACGAATTTACTAGCTGATTACTGACCTAGTTTACAGAAGAACAAATATTGATTGACTTTTCAGATTTTTCTAACTGATTTCTTTTAATTTCCCCCTCTTTAAAGGCATCTAGCTCACTACCTACGAAACTTGCCGAGGATAAAAGATTTGCTTCTTATTGGATAATAATATTATCTCTACGATTCTGATTCGTCTAAAAGTTAATAAGAAGTCAATTGTATCACGAGGTAAAGTCCGATTGACGTAAGATTCGAAGAATTTGTCGAAGTGTATTTTTATAAGGAAAGATATTGGAAATCAATTATTTATGTCTCCAAAGGTGATAGGTGAGGTTCACAAGAATTTTAAAGTGTTGACAATGGTGCGATAGAATAGCAAGACTTTGCTAAAAGGCATCGATTTACTCCATATTCTAAGTCGGTCCTTAGTTTATGCATTTCTGGCCTTCAATGAGAAAAATATCAAATGTGAGTGAAGAAAGAAATATACATGCATATGTATTACGCAGAACGTAACAAAATCATTAAAACTTAACTACTATGAACGAATACGAAGAATCCTTACAAAACTTTAATAATATAAAAAGATTTTCAAACAATTCATTAGATTTCATTTTAGAAGGTAATAGTCTTTAGGAACAATACAGAAATTAATTACGTAAAAACTACTAAATGATGATCATTTGCGATAGAAATTAACGATAGGTAAAATAATTGTATCTCGCCGAAAGGAATAAACAAATTTATAGCACTGTTATTAAGTAAAACGTACAAGACAAAACAACATTAGAGAATTCCTTTAAGAATGTTTAGTTCAAATGTCAAATAAAATTAATGGGGAATTGAGTAACGACAGTAAAGCAATTAGGAATGAATATTAAATAATTGAAAAAATCGTTTATTAAATATCTGAAAATCGATTAAGAGAGCTATGATGTTTACTGTTTAAAATTCTACGACAGAATAATTATTTATTATTTATCAAAATCATTCAGATCCTTGTTCTCCGTTATTGTTTACATTTCTAGTTAGTAATGAGAATAAAATTAATATAATAATGATAAGTATTAATTATTTAAACTTACTTGTATGGAAAAGGAGAGCTGACATGTGTACTGATCGGAATACGAGAGATAACTAACTCCGGACTAACTGTTTGAAATTGTTCGTAGTTCGTTATACTTATTTTGTTTACAGTACTTTCATACAAAATTTTCATCTACGACTGTCATAAAGGTCATTACCAAGAACATTCTTTACAACGTAAAAATCTTTAATTGTTTGAATTTCTTTCTTATTAATTTCTTATTAAATTCTTTATTAATTTCCAGAGTCACATCAATATTATTGATCATCATAGCTTTCTTCATAAGTAATCGTACGCTTTTCATTATGATATGTTTTGTTCATACGTTGTTTACGTACAATAGTATTTCCAGAATTTCTAATAGCAATTAGGTCTCTATTATCGTCGGAATACGAATCCGAGAGAGAAACACAAATTTCGTTGTTTATCGTTCCGAGCTGATACATGCTAAATAGCCAGCATAATCAATAGTACTTCTACAATATATATTATTAAGGGAAATTCAAGGTCTTCTAATATTCTGTCTCATTTCTCTGACGTATCAGACAGTTTCGCTAACATTGGTGTGAGGACCCGATTAAATCGTTCTACTTATTCGTTGACACGAGGTGTACCAACAACGATTAAAATATGGTTTACTGACTCTTCTTCTATGAATTTTTCAAATATTTGAGAGGTAAAGTATGTTTTTCTATCGCTAACCAAACGTATAGATTTATTGTATACACGTAAATAACCTTTCAAATGTCGCATAACTTCCTCAGTTTTTATCGATATAATTTTATAAACTTTCTAAAACCATTAATTACAAATAATATATATTTATATCCTCTTCTAGATTTCTCTAATACACCATAATAATACATATATATATATATATATATATATATATATATATATATATGCACTGTTTGAAATGGCAGGTTTTCTTTTATGATACCACGGATATAACAATCTGATTTACTAAATATAAAAGAGAATTTTATATACTTTAGACAATTAAAAATATAGTTCCGTACTTTTGTTATTATTCATGTTGACGCACACATGCGTCCCTTTGTTGTTCACGATATTTTCTCCTAAGGGTCATATATCATTATTAGAAATATCTACTCTTGGGGTCTCGTTGGATACTCGCTTAAAAAGAGCACGAATAAAAAACACATTGCCACCTTTGTCCGACCTTAGACATTTTTGATCAAGTACCTAGTTTTCAATAATGTGTCGAGCCGGGTAATAAATAAATAGTGAAAGTAGATGCTATATAGCATGACGAGCCAGGGGTTGTCTGGCACTTAGCCTTGAAATATCCATTGACATCCTCTGGTCTACACGATCATTAGAACAAAAGGGGCAAACATGAGATTGTTTAAACATTTGAACGAAACATGCTGACCCATCCCGACCAATAGCTGTACTTCAATGTATAACTATACCAATGATTGTACTTCAACGCCACCCTTTTCGTTCCCTTTTCTAATCTCATTATTATTTTTGCGAATAGTTCGAGAGGTATCAAAAAGTCAATCACGCTGAGGAGTACAGTTACAAGAGCACTTTTAAGTGCGCCTTTCGCACTGAGCCAGCGATAATACTCGATTTAAACGGAGAATTTCCCTCGTTATTTCCTTTTCGTCAGAGTTATAGTACCCACTGTTCGCGATGAATAAGAGAGGCGGCACAAGGTTAGAATGCCGTTGAAGGCCATCAGCAAAATACCGCTTGCCACGTTCTCGCAAATTAATGAGAAAACACGAATTCTTTTGAAGGATCCCGTGGAGCTTATGAGGTAGGTGCGCGTTAATAAATATTGCGTGAATTAAAGTTATCACAGTATATTTGTTAAAGTAAGATACAATTGTTGATGTTCTTGTAGGATGACATGTAGTTAGTTGTGTTGTTAGATTGTACTGGATACTTCCGATTAAGGCATAATCAATGATATTAGTGAGACTCGGTTGTCTTACTGATGAGTGTGAATGTTTTGATGCTACTGTCTGTGGATAATTCTCATGAAATATCCACTTTAGGCATTAATGAATTAGGAAAGAGAAATGGAAAGGGAGGCGTTTAAATAACAAAGGGAAAGCAATATCTCTATTGGTCGTGAGGGTGTCAGGATAGTTCGTTGGAATGTTTAAATAATCTTATGTGGGATCCTTTGTCTGTATGGATCCATGAAAGTTGCATTGATATTTGAAGGATAGGCTCCAGACAAACAGACCCTTGGCTAGTCACGCCTAGTAGTCTGCAGTTTATTTATCACTTGACTCGACACATTATTGATGACTAGATATATGATCAAAAATGCCTCGGACAAAGGTGGCAATGTGTTTTTTATCTATGCGTTTTCTTAGCGAATATCCAACGAGTTCCCAAGGATAGATATTTCTAATAGTGATATATGATCCTTAGGAAAAAGTATTGTGAACAATTGAGGGACGCACGTGTGCGTCAACATTAATAAATGTAAAAGTATAAAAAAAAAGACAATGTCATACGCTGTTCGCTCTTCGACGGTCCTTTTGTTGTTTCACTGTTACACTATTTGCTGTTTACTCTTGCTTGTTTTGCTGGTATGTCACTCACTGGACGTTATCGTTGTTTCGTTGATACATCACTCGCTGGACGTTATCACTGTTTCGTTGGTACGTCACTCGTTGGACGTTATCGCTGTTTCGTTGGTATATTGTTTCGTTCAAGACTTATGATTCAAGACTATCTCGCCCATTCACTCTCGTCACTTTTTATCATTCTTTCTTTCCCAATATCCTAGATTTTCTTTTCTTTTCATAACTTTTTACATGCACACAACTAATTAGTGTTAGAATATTCCATTTCTCTATTCATCTACTGATCGGCTTACTTCACGCATATATACATACATACATACGACTAGTATTTCTTCTGAAATTTTTCGTCTTCCTGTTTATTTGCGACTGACATATCTCATACACATACACATACACATACATTGCTATATTATTGTGTATATATTTTTGATATTTTTAATTATGATATTATGAATTTGGTTAGCATTAAATTTTTTTATATTTATAGGCACATAATAAAATTGCATCCTTTTTTTATAAAAATGCTATTTCGTTTATTGTACTTATACGATTTATTCTCTATAGAATGATTTCTTTTCAGGTGTGTTATAATAACATATGGTTGCTTAAATTTGTCATTAAGAAAGGAGTCTCAAGTTTAAGAATTTATATGATTAGACAGTACGGCTTATTAAAGTTAATTTAACATATTTATAAATATTGGTAAAGTTTCAAGTGTTCCTTTATAATGCATGTTGAGTTCAAGGTTTATGAACCTTTTACGCTTATGCTTGGATGTTATAATATTTTGAGACTATTTTAAGATTAAACTTTTAAATTATAACACAAAATTTACAGATTTTCGGTTTTTCTTTGCACCTTAGTATAATAATTAAGCTAATGCTTTAAAATATATAAATTAATACTTCACATATTTCCGAATAAGCATTTTAACTTTTAAATCTTTAACTTTATAATAATAATAATTGGAAATATATTAATCATTACATTGTAAAAATTATAAAATCCATTAGGTATATATATTTTGTATATGTCTGAGATGTATCAAATACATTTCAAATGTATTTAATCAATACATCTGTATATTTAAAATATATGTAAATATGAAGGGATAGTGTAAAAATAAAATTTGATCAATGATCTCATAGATCAAGGTTGCAATAAAACGAAAGAAATAAACAATAAGAAATAAATATAGAATATATATTTCAAAAATAGATAAATATAGTTCAACGAGATTCATGCTTCTTCCTATAGATAAATCAAGGTATAGTCGCAGTTGATAAACCTTCCATCGATTTCGACCGAATAAAAGGAATATTTATTAAACGAGACTAATTAATGTATAATATCTTTATTCGTGGATCCTTATATGCAGCAATCTTCATGTAATGAGATCAGAGCAATTTATAATTTATTTGCAATGTATCGTGTAATGCAAATACTATTAAGCTAATGGCTGCATATTTCGGCACATATCAATAATGCATTTTTATCAGTCGTACTTAAAAATTAGAAATGATGTATAATTATAATATATAACAAAATATTATATATTATAATTAACATTTTCATTGCAATTGTGAAAACCATCGAAAATTTTAATATTATTAAGAAACAATCTTTTAGAACTAATATTATTTATCTTGTTAGGATAATTTTAAATATTTTTTCTTTTTTTTATTTTCGCTTAGAAATAAAGATTGAAATATATTTTATTTCGAAAGAAATTAGAGATATTATTTAAAAAAGAGCGTATTTAGAATGTTGTAAAGAGAGAGAGAGATAAAGAAAAAGGGATAGATAGATTGATAAAAATTATCCATCGAAGCGTATTTAAATTGGATCTTTGTAATTTGTGCAAGGAGAAAAATCGTGGCATATTCTCGTGAAAATAATTTATTACTGGGCTTAATAAGGAACAGGTAACACGGACTATGGCGTGAGTTGCGCCTTCATCGACCTGGTACTTCGATAAATCTACGTGTCTTCCTTCGCAGGTGTAATACTACTACACCAATAATACTACTACCCCATAGGTACACCGATATATCCTTTTCTTTTTTTCGTTCATACATACCAGAAATGCTTTCCTGTCGTGGAGAAAATAAATTTATGGAATACGCACCCGACAAAGAAGAACAAACGCGTAAGAGTTGCTATGACACTCGCATATATATCTTTCTTCGTAACGTCGTAACTTGCGTTTATTATATGCGCCATTGTACACATTGGAGAAATGTCAAGGATTTTATTATTTCGAACATTAGAAAATGAATAGGTTTTATTGAATCTTTTTAAATCTCGACGTTTCGAATTCTTCATATATTTCAAATTTCTCGAAAATGATATTTCTTCTTCGAGTAAATATACGTATATATGCAAATATAAAAATGAGAAAAATATTCATTTAAAATGTATATAATATTACATTTCGGATAAAAATTTTATGTTTATTCTTTCTTATTTCATTCATGAAAATATTTGCTTGATTATATACTTTGAATATTTTATTTTTACTATACTGAACTTACTAAACTGAATGTTTTGTTTTATTATATACTTGAAATGTTTTATTTTTGATTTACTATTTTTATAGAATATTTCTATTAAGGATAATTTCAATTCGGTTAATTTAATATTTTTATCTTTTAGTTTCAGATTAAGATTAAGAGAATTTTGTTGGCGTGGTTTTCACTGGCTTGGTTCTAAGCCTCCGGCTTGTATTCACTAGAAGATTGAATTTCTTGTTAAAACCTCTGATCAAAATATCTTGTACTATGAATTCTGAATCTCTAATCTCATAGTAGATTATCATATATTTTCCTTCACCATTTAATATGATACGAAATTAAACCTTCGTTAGAGATATGAAATAAATTCCTATTTGTCATCTATCTAGGTCTAAGGATCTCTCTCTTCTCTCCGTGTTTCTCTCTCTTCGCCTCTCTTTCGTTCATTGATTTCCTTTTCATTATTATATATTGTATGACTCCACAAACTTGTGTACTTTATTTAATGAGATAATAAATGGAACAAATATTTAATGATTTTTTGGTAATGAGAAAAGATAATATAATGTCAATTCCGTGTAAAATGAATGTCGGTCTTTAATTTTATTCATCTCACTAACATTTTTTTTTTAATTGCATATGAAGAGAATTCGTTAAATTATGATAAATTCAATACATTTTCAAAGAATCACATTCTACATTTTTTGAACAACAGACATTTTTCTTCTCAAAGTTAATGGGACATTAAATGAAATAAATATTTTTAGTTTTGATACTTCAGACTTCATGCATTGTAACAAAATTAAAGAACGTGATGTTACTGAATTATGCATAATGTTTCTAACATGAATAATATAACATTTGATCGTACTAATAATTTGATCGACCAACTATCATCCTGAAATTTTTGGTAGAATGTTTTGATAACAATGAATTGAAAGTTTTGGTAACACGAGTTCTTGTACGAAATTTTTGGTAGAATAATTTTTGGTAACACGAGTTTTCGAACGAAATTTTTGGTAACGATATTTGGTAACAAGATTTTGGTAACGAGATTTGGTAACGAAATTTTGGTAACGAGAAAAGATAATATAATATCAGTTCCATGTAAAATAAGAGTCAACATGGAAAACAAAGTATTTAAAATGTTTATATACTATATAGATATATATTTTTATAATAATTTATTGTCAATTTTAAAGAACTGTTTAATTAAACAATTAAACGATAACAAAAAGCTAGTAATATAACGTTCGTGAAAGAAAAAATGTAAGTTATTGAAATTTTTAAATAATACGAATTGTCCATCGAAACGTGTTCGATTCGTGTCACTGTCTAAACATTGAAAAAAGTAGTCAAATTTAAATCGAGGAAGTTTAAGTAAGATAAAGAAGGGATTAGAGTTAAGAGCGCAAGCGCGTTGACACACACGCGCTCTTGATCGGAGAGTTTGGCGTCGTCGCGTTGCCGTCGCGACGCTCTCCGACGCTCTAGCCACGACGTTGTGAGAACCCGCGAGAGCAGTGCGCGTCCATACGTCGCGACAGTCGTTTCTACGTTTCTCTGTCTATTTCTCTATCCTTTTCTCTTTCTTTCTTTGTCTTCTTCTTTGCATATCTGCAGCTTCCTTTTATGGAGCGAATCGTTTCACGCGAATTGTCGTGACATCTTCAATCTGAACGTCCTCATTCCTCGAAAAAAAGAATTTTATTCATCAGAGTGACATCGGCAAAAATATCACATCTTAGTCCACGTGGAGATAGCGTCTTTGAGCAACAGATTCTAAGTTCGGACAATTTCAAGAATCCTTTTTCAATTCTAGAATTCGTTCGTCCGGGTTCGCAGAATGCCATTCTTCAACTTGAATTGGATGATAAGGTAAACATGACTTAGAATTGTTAGGTACATTACGATTAAATGTTAAGTATTTCTTTTTTTTTATGAATCATAAATAGATATATAAGCTTGATATAAACTTAAAAAAAAATGCTGTAGTATATTTAACAGCAATTTTTGAATCAAGTTAACTTTCTTTAATTGCAAAAATGACATGTAATCCTTTCAACGTTCAGCTGCAACGAGTTATGTATATATCGAGAAATATGTCATAATTTTATAGAAGTTTAAGATTCCTACTGTGAAAACTCATACGTATATTTTATTTTTATCGTAACGCCGACAAGTGGAAGAAAAAATCGTGTACGTAAAGTTGTCCGATGTCAAAATATAAATTTTTTTTATATATTTATGTTAGGTTAAATTTAGTTCAAAGTGATCCTTTTTTTATTTTTTCTTGCTCGTAAAATTGAAAAGACCTTATCTCATTCTTTTTATATCATTTTGCTTAATGAACGCATCAATTTGAAATAAAATAATAACACACATATAATTCATATTAATAAATTTTTAATTATTTATCATCACAGAGAGAAATTTTTATTATCGGGGGAGATAACATTTCATCGATTAGATCGATTTGTCGTTGATTCCTAAGGGTATTCTCTTCAAAATTCTCATGTTTGCAAGTGTATACATATTTATATATAAGCACACATACATAAATGTAGATGGTGTGTATGTGGCACGTAGACTTCCACTCTTCTATCCTTCTTATCCCTTCTTGGTGATTCCACAGTGATATCGACTCTAGAGCTCCGCGTGCACTACCACGAAAGATATTCCACTTTTAGTTTTCTTTCGCGAAAACCTCGACGTTTTTTTAGAGAAGGGGGAAGCTTTCACGTAATACTCGTGCCTTGAATCTTACCGAGATAGGAGATTGTTGTAAGGAAATTGCGATCGACATTTTTGTGAAACCGAGGAGAAGGCATTTGAATTTCTAAAACAATGAGAGAGAGAGAGAGAGAGAGAGAGAGAGAAATAAAGATCCACGTGAATCTTGTCTATATAACATTTATCGTTATGTTCCATACGATAGTGATCGCGAGTAAAAATGTTACTGTCTTTTATAAAAGAAATTTCTAAAACTTACCGAAGGAATACTTAATTTCCTCTTCAATTTAATTTCCTTTCAATCCGAAATCTAATTCTTCAATAAATAATTTGCATTCTTTGCGTATATTGCTCGAAGAATCAAAAAATAATGAAAAAAAAAAAAATATATATATATATGTCGTTAATTGTTTGTTAACATATATATATATAAATTTTTTTTTTTAACTTCTTAAGATTTTTTAATTTTTTATTATAATAAAATAAATTTTTATTATACAGAAATTTATTTAATTTTATTTTTCGATTAATGACAATCTGAGAAAACTCAAATTCAAGAATCTCTAGAGTTAACTGAAACTTTCGGAGCAAGTTACAAAAATACGTGTCGTTTCTTTTAATGGTGCTATGTGGTAATATGATGTTACATTTGGCTCATTAGATATATACGTTCGTATTTATATGTAACTATATATATATATCCTTTATCGTCAACAAAAGAAAGAAATGTTTCTGTTTCTGGCATGGTTTTTATCACACGTCCTTGTGAAAATATGTTTTTGACCATTATTATTTTTTATCTACTTTTCTAAGTCATTCTTCATCGCAGTTTAAAAAGGTAGAAATATCTCTTGATTTTTTTTTCTCTTTATTTGTCCTGTGTCTATCATAGCCTAAGTATACATATATATATATATATGTATATATATATACATATATATATATATATATAGTACAGATGTGTATATGTATGTATGTATGCACGAATACTTTCCAGTAATATTCGGAATAAATTTGGTCAAGGACACAAGAGGCGGCGAGTGTTACTGTCATATTCTCATACCAAGTGCTTTGACACGAACTGTACAGTGATACTTGGAAATATCGAAAAAATCGAATTTGTTACATATGCGTTCATTTTTTCAATACGCATATATGTATGTATATAAATACTCTTGTATCTTGAATATTTTATCATCGAGTAAACAATGATACTTAACAATTGAAAAAATCGAATTTGTTACACATATATTCATATATTTTTTCAACTATATGTACATATATTTATACGTACATACATTGTTAAACAAACTTGACGCCAGGAGAAATTTAAATTTGTTGGCTTTTTGACATGATCTCGTTCTCACCCGTTTCGAAATTTAATCGTTTATCGGTTTATAAGCTAGCTGAGTGCTTGGAAGTATTAAGTTCAAGTACATAATAAATTCTTCGTCTTATGTTCCTTGTGGCTAACTTTTCACGAATAACGCTATCTCGAAAGAGTTTCTCGATATATGGAGCATATGAAAGAGAAAAAGAATATCGTCGTGAAAGAAAAATTCAAAAAAAAAGTATCTTCTTTTTAATATATCGCTATTTTATTTAGAAGTCATTGTTTTTGAATGGTTACCGTGGTAACTCATATAAAAATGTATATGTTATCGTAGATAAGAAAATATTTCAAATTAATATATAAGATTTATTTATTTATCATATACCGAATAAAAAATTAATTAATTAAATAATTCGACAAGTTTTATATAATTGCAAGTTTTTATATCAAACTCACTTACTTTGAGATAATTAGGATATAATAAAAGTTTTAGAACGTACTGTCGAATTACAATTTAGAAGATGCGTCAAAATGTTGACGAGAATATGAATGTACGAGAATAGGAAAGTAAAGAGGGTTGGACTTTCACTATAAGGGCAAAACTCTTGGTCGTGTATGCTCGGTTGAACGTATTTAAGTAAAAAAACGTATTAAGTAAATGGATTGAGTTTTCTCGCGTGTCGCGATTTATGATCAATCTTAACTCATATTCGTCGTCTAAGTGGTAACTAATTATTTTCATAAATTCTGTCGCATTTAGTTTCGAATGCATTATATGTATTCACATGACTTCTCTGTAATTACGTTAGTGAGTATATCTTGCCTAGATTATAATATTTAATTAAATCTTTTCTCTCTCTCCCCTTTCTCTCTCTCTCTCTCTCTCTCTCTCTCTCTCTCATTCTGTCTGTCTCTAACTGTCTTTTTATCTTTTATCACATTACAAATTTACTACTTCCTCAATTTGGTAAGTATAAAAAAAGTACAAGACATCAAATGATGCTATTCATAAGTCCACCGATCATCTGACTTAGAAATTTTTCCTTTTTACGGCTATCTAACTTGTCACCAAGTACATCCAATTTCTCATATAGTGCTTATGTTTATCTCATATCATTCGAGATATATCATAATTCTCAATGAGATTCTCGTTTTGAAATTGGAAAAATACAAAGTCCAAATTATTTCTGATTCTTTCATTATCTCGTAAAATATGTTTTTTGAATTGTCTGAAAAAAAAGTGAACAACACGGTCCTACAAAGATCGTTTGTTTTATTTGGATTCAAGGTTTTAAATTTTCAGGTTTATAATATCGTATCAAGGATAATCGATATAATAGAAAATGATGATGAACGTCCGAAACGAATTCGATAATCTTATTGAATTGATTACTTTTAATATATCTGTACTTTTTGTTCTTTTTCGTTCATGCATTCTGATCTTATCAGAATGCATGAAGAAAATTGCTAAGAGGTCGTTTCATTCGGCTATCACAGTTTTTCAAGATAGTATTTTTGTTTTATGGAAATAGCCCATTACGGTCTTTCTTTCTTTCTCTCTTTCTTTTTTTCTTGTTTTAGTTTGAACAAAAATTATTTTTATCGTTTCCAACGTTGTCTCAAATTGCCAACCACAATATACCTAACTTTTTTTTTTTTCTTTTCTTTTACCTGCAGTAACACCAAGTTTTCTCACGTAGTAGCAATTTTCTTTGCAATATTCAATGTTGAGCTTTTACTAGGCAAGAGGGATATTCAGTTTTACGTGTTGCGTGCACGATTTTTCATGTCCTCTCGAACGATGGCATTTCTTCGGTAAATGGAAAGTCTTTCCGTTAAAACATCCTCTTTCGTTTCTTCATGATCGAGATATTTTTTCTTAACATTCGTAAAATATTCAAGTAAAATCTTTTTTTCTTAAGCTTGAATGTATTTTTCGAAAGAAATTAGGATCAAAATAGCAAAAGTAAATATCAATTAGTACGACGCGTCATTTATCAAGTATTATCAAAATATATTTTAATGAAAATTATTGAGAGAATTTTTTTTAATGAATTTTCGAATACTTAAAGATCAAGTCATTGTACGAACACTAAAAAATTATACCGTCGTATAAGAAATACTCAAGCGAAAGCATATACTCTTTACGATCGCTCGTAAAATACGTCTGTATTTCTGCTAATGTCTTATCCACTTCGTTTATTACAGTTTACCTCAAGGAATAGTGATTCTTCCGACGCTACGTAGTAGCCTTCTTTTGCTGCTAAATGGCGGCTCCTTTGAGAAGTACTCATTAACGAGCGGAGAAAAAATTTCGAACAAGATCAATCCGTAAACGTTAATTCTTACGAAGGTAAAAGAAAGAGTCGGATTGTGAGAAATTAATGGACTTTTTCGATCTACTCTCAGGAATTAAATGTTATCGATTCTTGGAGTCACAATGTGACTTATCGAGATTAGTTTCCGTAAGCTTTCATATGTACAAACATCATCTTTATCAAAGTCTTCTTTCTCGACGTATCGAGGTCGTTTGTTTGCTACATTACTTTGTTTCTTGCAGCGAAGATATTTGAAATATTCCCGAACAATCGAGTTTGTTTTTAAGACGCTTTTGATAAGAAACTATCAATTTAAAGATGGAAAAATGACGACGCCGTGGAAAATTTTCTATCGCACATCGTCCAAGTAATTTTCCTTCGTGTGTTCTTATGAGAAGCACCATTCGTGGGATATATCGCTTCGTTGATCCTATAAATTTTTTGTTCATAGACCATACTATAACTTCAAGAAATGACTTCTTGAAGTTATAGCGATCGATAGGAGCATTTATACATCTGGAAAGTGACAAAAGTACGATAATATGGATATTAAAATAGCTCATCTCAGAATGACTCGAATTATTAATTTTATTGATAATATAAAATAGATATATCTCAAGAATATTTCCAAAAACTATTCAGAATTAAATTTCGATTGATCTTCATAAAAATTATTTTGTTTTACTATAATTGATTCGTAATTTACACAATATAGATGCGAGTAACGAATCATTTCGAACTAACAATAGATACGATCGAGAGTCACGAAGAATCGATAATTGAAATAGGCGAGCTAGGATCGAATTCTAAAACAAACTAATTGTAGCTAACGTGTTGATAGCGTGGATTCGACTCTTGTCTAGGTACATCTACTCCTCGCCATTATCACGACTCTCCTTGGAACATAGATGGTACTTAACTGTTACATCGAAACTCGCCGAGTTCAGGAGGTTGTTCGACTTCGAAATGTTAGATCCTGATGCGGCCTGGTATCCAAGGATTGTTGCATCTCTCGTTGGTGAATGCGGTCGAATGCGAGTACTCACTCATCTCTAAAATACCCACATAGGTCTCTTGTCTGTCTTTCGTATATTTTTGTTTGTAGTTTCAGACTAAACCATCAGAAACCGCATATTATTTTTGAAGAAAAAAAGAGGAAACCGGTGAGAAGAAAAATTAGAGAGAGATAAATAAATATATAGATTTATTATAATTTCCATAATAATATCAAAAAGTTATAAACAATTAATACGAAGGTACGAATAAGTACTTATGGATAAACCATTAAAGTAATAATAAATAAAAATATAAATTGTAACATGAGTCTAAATACAAAGTAGATATAAACAAAAATATATACTTAGAAAAATACTTAGGAAGATATTCAAAATACTTATATACTATATATATATATATATACGTGCGCGCGCATACACACACAGTATTACTGTTTAATAGAGTAAAAGAGATAGATAGTAAAAGTCTGCAAGTAGTTGAATCGAGTACAGTAAAGAACGAAAGTCAAGGATGTGTAGAAACTTAAACATTGTTGGAAAACACGAGATCTTGGATAGGAAAATTAGACGGAAGAATATAGAAAGAAACAGAGAGAGAGAGAGAGAGAGAGAGAGATAAGAAGAGAGAGAAAGATAAGAAGAGAGAGAGAGAGAGAGTGAAGAGAGAGAGAATAAGAGAGAGAGAGAGAGAAGAAGAGAGAGAGAAGAAGAGAGAGAGAGAAGAGAGAGAGAAGAAAAGAGAGAAAGAGAGAGAGAGAGAGAGTGAAGAGAGAGAGAATAAGAGAGAGAGAGAGAGAGAGAAGAAGAGAGAGAGAAGAAAAGAGAGAAAGAGAGAGAGAGGGAGAGAGAAAAAGACAGACGGACTAAAGGGACAGGGAACAAGAACGGATCCGCCCTAGAATGGTTTGCTCTTCGAGTTGGCCGCTGCCGCACCCTCTTGACTCTGACATGCGCCATGACCCGCATATAGGTAGCCATAGGTATATGTTCCGTTGTTTCTCCACGCTTTCCGCGTATCTGCAAGTATGAAAACGCGAAAGAAAGAAACGTCTGATCGTATTAGACTGTTTCTTTCTTCCCTTCTTCTTATCTATACTTATTCTCTCTCTCTCTCTCTCTCTCTCTCTCTCTCTTTCTTTTTTTTCCTTTTTGAACTTGGAATCCTTTGTGATCCTCTCGAAGTACGGTGGATACATCGTATCAGCACGTACGGTGTTGCATTTGATGTATCTCTTTCCCTCTCTCTCTCTTTCTCTCTCTCTCTCTTCCCTTCTCTCTCCTTCTCTTTTCTTGAGCATATGCGTAGCGTGCATACATTCTTCACGTAACAACATGGGTTAAATTCCTGTAGGATTTCTTTCAAAGCAAATTATTCCGTATGCGTATTTCAAAAAAAAAAAACGATACGTAGGTTTCAAGGTTATTCTTTAATATCTTTTCTTTACTTTTTAATTCGTGATCTTCGTATTATGAGAATGTATGTTTCGGATTAATGATAACGCACGTTACTCGTTATATTCTATCTTTTGATTAGTAATAGGTAGTTAGAATAGTTTCGTAACTTTGTAATTTTATCATGTACTTCGTTAGAAGAACTGATCAAACTCAATTAAAGAGGAAATTTTATATTTCTTATTTGATCAAAGGATCTAAAAAAGGAGAAACATGATCTTCATATGATAACGATATTGATATTATTTTTCGATATCAATGAACGTGATTATATTCCGAAGAAATTTTGTTTAACGATCGAATCGCTTGATTCGATTTTAAAAATATTTCGAAGAGATAGAATGAGAATTATTTTTATGATTCCGGTTATTGTTTAACGGAAAGATCGCTGCTATGTGAGCGCAAATATTTGAATAAATTTCAACGTTTCGATTCCACGCATATTCATTTCGATGTTCCTACACGCTCTCTGTTCTCATAAAATTATCGAGCCGAGGGAGTGTACACGTTGGTGTATATACGCTCGAATACGCATCCGTATTACGTGCTTTCTCCGTTAACACGCGGGATTTATCATTCTCCCGTTAAGATAGCTACAACGACTCACCCCTTGGTCTTTTTATCATTTTTATTACACAATAGTTCGTTTCGTTGACATGATAAATTCAGACAAACGTTCGATCATTTAAAACATGCTTCGACGATTCAAATTAATTTTAATGATTTCGAGTCGAATGTTTTATTGGAAATTGCATCAATGGAAATCGTTTACGTTCGTTTATATATATCAAACATTTCATTACATTCGTATCAAATTTTAATAGATATCGCTTTCTTTTTGACAATTGCTTTTTTTACATTTGTAATTTATTTACATTAGATACTACTTATGATAGGGATTTAAAGAATAAATACATAATACATAACATCATTTTTTACCTTTCTTGATTAATCTATCCGCACGTAGATATTAAATTCTTTTCTTATCATAAAACAATAAAAATAAAACGAAAGAAATGTTCAGATTTAAGATTTCGATTATTATGGTTATTAATAAACGATGGATGTTTATGGAAATGTATATTTTTATACGAAACAGATATATTAATGGAATCTGAACGCAAATTTATTTTGTAAATAAAAGATTCTAAAAATATATTTTTGTATTTTGTATTTTTGGTATAATTAATATATCTTGGATATTTATGTTTAATAACATATATAATAACATATGTAAGAATATATTGTATATGTTATCTGTTCTACATATGCATAATAATGTAAGTACATTAAGGTTTATTTAAACACCATACCATAGTCATAATATAGAAATTGGAAATTCGATGGAAAGATTGAATAATTCAATTGGAATATATATAAATTGCATAACTTATTTAAAAAATATTCCTAATAATTACAAAGAAAAAATTGATGGAAAAGTAAATGCCATTCTGAACAAAAATGTAGAATTTATCGAATTATCACAAATTTCTAATATTTTAAGTAACGAGAGTTTACGAGAATTAATAAATGGAGTAAATTTAAGTAGAGAGGTCATTTTCAGCATATAAATTAATTTTGACAAATAAACATCACCAATTAACAACATCAAATTTATAAAATATGCTCATAATTTATTGTAATGAAAATTACTATGGTAGCGAAATCATATTATATTATGAATGTACTACAATAATTACGAAAAGTATTATTAAATATATGTATCTATTGTGAATATTAAATATATTAAATATATTAAATAGTTATATGCATCTATTGTGAATATTGTATAATATATAATGCTTATTATATTATATGTAATGTATACATATTCTGCACATTTTTAGTAGATATATGAATATTTTACGTGAATATTTTCTTGAATATTTATTGTGTCATACGTCATTGTTATGCAATTCATGTCTGTTTATATAACATACTTATGTACGTTTCTTATTACATTCTTATTATATTCGATCGAATCTGTAAGAAGTAATAAATTGTACACGTGATGTTTATGAAATAAGAACGATTAAATATACTACAATGATTACGAAAAGTATTTCTATTAATTCGAAAGAAAAGATGGCTGGATATCATCCGGGAATTATAGGCGTTTTAAGATGAACTGACTTTAATGCTTACGTTATTCGTGAACGCATGGGCTCGAAATCGATGAAGGGTTAACGCCAATAGCCTCGGAAACAACATCGGAAGTGTCGAGAAGCGACGTCTTTCTATTATCCCTGGGATGCCGCGTGCTGTGCGCACGATGACATCGATTTTTCTTTCCCCCTCCCTTCTTCAGAATTCTACCATTCGTCTCATTCGCTACGATCGAGAGGTCGTTTACGATTACGGGGCGCGGCCCTTTTTCCAGACGGTGATCCTTCTGCAAGGACGCGATTTCTTCTTTATTTTTCCGTCCGAATCCTTCCTGCTTTCACGCTTAGGATCAAGGTTTATCTTTTGGATTGGTAGGTGTTCTATACTCTTCTTCGAGATAACTTGATCGATACTTCTGCTTGACGTTCCGTAAAATTTTTTCTTTAGATTGCACAAGAATCATGTAATTTATATAAGTTCGTTTTTCCTTCGTGAAATAGAAAAAAAAAGAAAAGAAAAAAGAAACTAAGCGAATATTTTTTTACCTTAGCATATCATTTTCTTTAACACCTGAGTACATGATATTTCCATTTGTAACGTTCGTTATATCATTGAGTTCAAAGATAATTTTATTCGAGTTTTTTATAAATGTATATCATTATATATATATATAAAAAAAACTAATCGTATAGGGAAAAATCTCTCAACATAGAGACGAATTGGTCAAAACGATCGGATTTCCGGAGCTGACTTAATCCCGTCGGATTACAAGAGCCCTTCTCCATTCCTTTCCACTTCTCTTGTTTCTATCTCTCACTCTCTCGTGAAAGAAGGAAGGAATGATGGTATTGTCGGGAATGCTCCGAGAATGTCTCTCGAGAATATTAACGAGAGCGAGCGTGAAGAAGAAGATAGAAAGAAAGAAAGAAAGATATAGCGTACAAACGCGAAAAGGGCTATCGTGAGTTGCTGGCTCGCTAGGCATTCGTTTAAAACGCAAGAGAATGAAAGAAGTGACGTTGAAATGGCAACGAGGGAGAAAGAAAAAAAAAAAAAGAAGGATAAAAGCCTTGCACAGAAACGAATCTTCGCTCGGTTAGTGCCTAGGAAACTGGAAAACGAGTGGAAAATAGTTTTCTGAAACTGCGAATTCTCACGTACCTATTTCTTTCATTTCTTTCGATTTTATTTTGCAACTTTAAATTCAACTCTTCTTGCTTTTATTATTTCTTTCTCTTTTTCTCACAGATTTACGTGTTAACCTTACCACAACGTGGTCAACTTTCGTGGTCAAAGGAAGACTTTTAATAAAAAAAAAAAAAAAAAAAAAAACATTCTGGTTTTACTCTACGTGTATATAGACGCTTTTAACAAGGAAGATATAGTCAATGAAAAACCTTACTCTTTCTCTTTCTCTCTCTCTCTCTCTCTCTCTCTCTCTCTCTCTCTCTCTCTCTTTCTCTTTATTACGGTTCATTTCACCTCTTTCCCATACTTCTACACACACACACACCCACACACATACACCGTTCATCCCAAAGCTCCGGGCTTTCTTGCGAGGACGTAATCAAACCGAAACGATATGTATGATGCAAATAAAAAGTATTTAAAGCGATATGCGTGATGTGAGAGGAGAATGTTACAAATACAAAGAACAAAAGAAATAAAGAATAATGAAAGAATGTTACAAATACAAAGAACAAAAGAAATAAAGAATAATGATAGAACGTTCAAAAGAAACGATAGATTAGAAGAATGAATATTAGAAGAATGATGAACATGTGAGAAGAATGTGTGCGTGTGAACGAATGCAAGACAGAAGAATGCAAATAGATGAATGGTCTTTATTTAAGAATAGAAGAGACTCACAAGGGAATTTACCGCAAAATATGAAACCTTGAGATATGTAGAGCATATATAGGTATGTATAATGCAATTTTTTGTAATTGCTCTAATTCATTCACAAGCAAGTAAAGCAGATACCTACAAATTCAGCTACTTTTCGATTTTATGTCGTAACTAGGAAATCGTAGATAGAAAAAAAGCTTTCAAACAAAAGTTACTTCTTTCATTTAATTAGAATTATCATTTGGTAAAAAATATATTTGTTATTTGTATTAAAAAAAGAAAAATGTTGTTTCATAGTTATTTAAATTATCGATTAAGATTTCGCGTAAAAAAAAATTAATTTTAGAAAAATTATTATTTTTGCTTATAACTTTTCTTTAATTATATAAATAATTAATAAATGTTTTAAGCAAATAATACTCTTAATTAAACAAAGTAACTTTTGTCTGAAAATCTACTTTCTATCTCTTACAATCTACTACTAGTTATGACATAGAATAGTAAAATAGTTGATTTTTTAGGAGCAAATTTTACTCCCATGCAATGCACTTGAATAGTAACAAAAAGTTACATTATACATACCTATATATGCTCTACGTATTCCTCAAGGTTCTACAATTTTTTGAATGTTTCAGTTGGAAATCCTTCGTTATCAGTCAAAACTAAAAAATCAGTGTAGACACATATGTATTTCCGATCTTATTATTCTACTCTCTCACTTCAGACCGTAAAAATTATCAAGACAATAATAAACGAAATCGATATTGTATTAAGTTCTTGCGAAAAATCAAAAATACAAATTCCTAAGACGACCATCCTTCGAAGAATGAACAGAATGAACTGATGAATTGATTATATGTCTTGGGAACCAAGCACATAACACACACTCTCTCTTTCTTTTATTTTTACTCCTGCAAAATTTTAACTCGAATTTTGTAATAAAAACTTCCGTTGAATTCGAATCGATCTATTCAAAGTTTCTCGAAGTTTCTCGATATTCTCAGAATCGTAAGTTGAATATTATATTGACGTTACGTTCAGTTAATTTGATCGATAAGTTCGATAACATAACACACAAACGTACGTTCAAAAATTGTCGTTTGTTGCACTCGTTTGTTTACCAACTTCGATCGATTCAATGAAACTTTTCGGTAAGCACGTTCATATGAGAACAAACATACTTCTCGTCGCTCGAAAATGTCTATTCTTCTTTCGGTTACTTCGTTCTATGTATAAAATAAGTCGGTTCGATGACACAAAAACCATCAAAGGAAATGATATCACGTGCTAGAAGAATGCAATTCGATATCGGTTTTACGATATCTTATAAAAATTTATTTCTCGATGTATTCTCGTGGTTGTTGTTTTCTTAGTAAATAGAGCTACACGTTTTATAACTTTACAATTTCTTCTCGTGTAGGGAACTTGCCACGAAAGGAGAAAAAAAAACATCAGATAAATAACAACTTTTTATTTCGCGTATTCGTACTACATAAATACGTCGGGTACATTGAATTCTCTTGGAAGCACCTAATATCGTAAAATGCGTGCGGGCCAAGATTATGTGAGTTTTAGTATCTACGAATAATTTTTTCTCGTGATTATTACATTCGAGGTTGCTGGCAGGTTTGAATAAGATCGCGTTTTACCAACGACGAAGCAGTACAATTCCATTATTCCCTTCGCTCGTTCTTGGCAACTTTCATTCGGAGAGCTTTCAACATTTCCGTGAACAACAGTAGCCTACGTCTTTTTCTTGTCCCTTCCTCTCTCTTTTTGTTTTTTTTTCTTTTTTTTTTTTTAAATTTCATTTCGCGATCCAAGTTTCAAGGCAAGCGTATGACTCCATTGGGATTCATTAGGCAAAGTTCATTTGAACGAAGTTCTTTGTTACGTTCGGTGGAAGTAGCATTCGTATTGTTTGAATTCAATAATAAAAATAGGATAAAATTTTCCCTTGAAAATATTTGTTTAATTAATTATTGATAGAGAAAGGAAAAGCGAATTAATAAATAATGTTTACTTGCAGGTTTTCGTGAAATATAAAGTTTTACAACGTCAAACATTAAAGTATGTGTGTGTATGCTAAAAAAATAAGATGATCTCAATATTCTTTATATTATTATTATTTTTCTTTTTTAAATATTTCAAATACTTGTGGTTTGTTGATCATAAGACGAGTTCTTTACCACGTCGCATGTTCTTTCCTTATTTCATTGTTATTGCTGCTGTTTTGAGTATAACTGATTTTTATATATCGAGCGCTAAAATATTATTATTATTATTATTATTATTATTATTATTATTATTATTATTATTATTATTATTATTATTAATATTATTATTATTCCACATAGAAAATTATCTAAGTATCATTGATACTAAGGAAGATGTAAAATCTCGTTTGTTAAAATTATTGCAAATGTGTGCCATCTGCTTCCCGAGAGAGCGTTCGCCTTGTCATAAAATTTTCATCTCCGAAAAGAATGATACCCTATACATAAGCTTGTGCTTTCTGTTTTTTTCCTTGGCTTTGGCATCCCTATCGAAAGTCTTCAACCCTCCGACGAACCATTTTCAGACCGTTCATAGTCGAAAAGCAGACACGATGGAAGGGAAATTGCTAGGGCGGTTCTCACGTGCCGCTTTCGCAATTTCCGACGGTTTCGCTTTAAAAATTTCCTTCCGTTTTTTCTTCTTTCTCTCTCTCTCTCTTTCTCTCTCTCTCTCTCTTTCTCTCTCTCTCTCTCTGTCTCTCCTTCTCTTTTTTTCTCTCGTTTCGTTTTATAAAAAATAAAAAAAAAGATAGATTCGAGAGACATTATGAAACTATTGATCTTTTTGTCGCCTTGTTCTGTGTTGTTTTTCACTATTCGTTCATTTAACTATATTGCTCGTGACGTAAAAAAAAAATTAATTAAAATGATTTCTCTTTTATAAATCATAGTACATGTCAGAGTCTCGCACCTAAGTCCAAATAATCGAACAATTAATCGAATCTAAGGAATAGAATATAGAGTAAATCTAAACAATAAATCTAAACAAACGTAATAAATTCTGAACGTAACTTGCCGTAATTTCTGTTTTATACAATGAAAAAAGTTATTACTCTATGCCGAGATACATCCATGAAAACTTTCCTCTCATTTTGCCGTACCCGTCCTTGCCGTCGTCGTCGCCGTGGAAACGGCTCGTGCCAATACGTGAACATGGACGATTCATACGTCATTTATGAAAGAATATATAGATATGCGACACCAAGAGTGAGAAAAACAGAGAAAAAGAATCGTCGTTGACACAACGTGTGCGAGTAACAAGCATCTTCTTTTCTATTTTCTCTTTGAATGTTTTACCTTGTTTATCCTATAAGCAATTTCTCGATTTTTATCCATATTTTCTAATGGAAATTTCCTTATTCGTCTTGAAGTACATAAATATACGGATTTAGTCGTACTTTAGCGATGACCCATTTGTCTTTATATATATTCTCCTATAGATACGTTTAAATATTCTATATATATATTTATATACGTTATATATATATATATATATATATATATATATATATAACGTATATACTTACATAGATATAGACTGTAACACCTAAGTTCAGTGAATAATAATATTCGAGGAAATTGTAAGATCATTATGTTCTCTATTAATACATTTTTGCATGAGATCAAAGAAATGTGTGCAACAAATGTCTATGTTCTATATAAGCATGAAGATAAATTTGATACGTATGTGATACAGAAGGAAATAGAGAGAAGAGAAGATTGTATCAGAAGCTGTACATATATATCTATGTTCTTTGAGGTCGCCCGTGGCTTACCTTAACTTACATACAGTATTTCGATACCAGGATAGATCGATATCAGGTTTTAAATGGACGACCTACTCGCCTCTCTATCATAATTCTTCTTTGCCCAAGTAAAATCATATTTCGTGTCACGAGATCGCCGACTTTCGCGGGATTTCGGTTCAAACTTTCACTTCGAGATGTTTCGTACAAAATTTCTACGATGCCACCATTCAAATAACTCGCAGATATGTCCAAGTATTTTAGTTTTAATTTATTTTATAAAATTATTCATTTATTAGAATTAAAAATCGATATTTCTGATCGGAATGGAAATTAATATTATTTATTTCTGTTCGAATTTTTTTTTCTTTCTCTCTATCCCAGTTACCTTTCGTTTATATTTTAACAAAGCTTTTCATGCTTCTATATCGCATTTTTTAAATATATATAATAATGGAACTATTATTTATTACACGGCGAACTTCATAAAATATATTGTACCGCTTTTGTTCTTTTCCTACCAGTATCGAAATTTCAATTTTAGCAGAGTTAACGCTTTATTATATGTTATTTTTCTTTTATTTTCTTTTTTCATTTTGATAGGACTTTGAAAATAGGAATTTATCTTTATTACGTTCTAATGCATAATCTATTCTTTCTCACCTCCTTCCAATTTGATCTTCTTCTTGAAAAGGATAAAATTAAATTGACGTAACTCAGGGAGCATGAATAAAATGATGTATGTACCATACCCAACACGTGTTTCTATACGTCGGTGAAAAACGTATTACTTCTTATATAGATTTCAAGATTTGAAGAGTAGATATATAAACGAAAAATAGAGATACCGAGAGTTAGTAGACGTCGGTCAAAGAAAAGCTTTTCTCTCTTCCTTCATGTTACTTATGTGAAGTTGTCTGAGGATCTCTCACGTTTTAGCATATTTCTTGAAGATTTTAAAAGCTTCCGAGCACACGTTTTATAATGGATATACTGATAAAATTTTCGGAAGGAATGACACGTACGAAAGTAAATATAAAATAATTTCTATGAATTTTAAGGTATAATGAAGAACGAAGAACGTTATGAGAAAAGAAATCCAATGATTACCCTTAACTCAAACAAATGGAAAGATAAATTTATCGTCAAGCCAATATCTTTCACCCAGTTTTCGTTTTTTTCGACGAAAACGATATATCATTCGCGAAAAGAAGACGGTTCAGTGAAAAGAAGAGAGAGAGAAAGAGAGAGAGAGAGAGAGAGAGAGAGAGAGAGAGAGAGACATAGACAGAAAAAGGGTATAAGCAAAGTATAAATATCGATTATGTTTTTTTTTCCTTCCATACTACAATACATTTATACATAAGAAATCTAAAAAAAGAAACCGAGTAACTTATTGTCTCTATGAGAGGGCTATCGTTTTCTGTAATATCTTTTATGCGAGCTTAAAGCTATCGAATTCTCATCGTTTCTTCGATTTAATCGTTAGGACATATTATTTTCCAAGCATAAAACGATTTTCTTTTGCAAATAACATCTCAAGTAACTAAAAATATCGAACTAAAAAGAAATTTATTCCTACAATACACCATCGGAATTTTTACGATCGGTTTAAGTTTTCTGGAAAATCGCTATCGAAAAGTAATCATCTCTAAGGTAACAACTTCGGTAAGCTAAAACAATATTATTTTTTCTCAACGATAAAAATGTTAATGAGCGTATTTCATCGAATATAATTTTACCAGCGTTTTCTTTAACACTCGAAAAAATTATAAGACATGAAATTTGCAGAAGAAAAAAAGAGAACCGAAAAGATATTTTCATTAGAAAAAAAAATCGTCTAATCGTCACGTAACTCAGTTTCTAAAGAATTATACACATATACAATGATATGAGTTTAGTTAAATTAATTTTTTTCATATCTCAGGACACATGTATACCGATGAATACGTACGGTCAATCTCTTTATCAATTCCTTTATTTATGTAATTAATTTCATTTAGAATTTAGTATCCATTAATAAAATGACAATTTTTCATATCGTTGCTGCAATGGTAATGCGTGGTCGAATTTTAAGTATTTAGTAAAAATAAATGTTTAATATTTTTCGAACACGATTACTTATATAATGTATGTTTGTATACGTATATTTAGATACCTTCATAGTTTCATATCTTCTCCTTCGAAATAAACATGTCTTTCGAAGCCATTTTTTCGAGCCACTAACGATAAATACTTTTAGAAGAGAATAAAGCGAGTGAGAAAGGAAAAAAGGGGAGACAATCTCTTCAGAGAGATCCACCTTTTTCTTCTTTATCATCCCTCGAGGCACGTGGCTGAATCGAATCTGATAAATAAGAAAGACGAAGATACAAAATGGTGGTTGGAGAAAAATTTCCTTCTGTCTCGAACAACCGTCGACGACGCCGTTGTTGTCCTTCAAATTCAACGAAAGACCTTTCTTTTTTCTCTCTCAGTATTATCCTTGATGTGCTGTAATAATTCTTGAAGTGACAAGCAAAACGATGAATTTCTTTTATATATATATATATATATATATATATATATATATATATATATATATATATATATATATAAAGAAACGTTTTCTTCTTAAGATTAGTGACACTACGTATCAGTATAGTTAACGAAATGAAGATCATGAATTCGATGGCGTCGTTTAGTCGGTATAACGGGATTCGTTGAGGTTGAAACGCTTCACGAACCAACGTATTTGTCAAGAATTTCGTTGAAATGGGGGAAAATAGGCCGGAAATGGTGCTCGTAAATCTTCTTTCGAACATCAAATCGTGATTCTTTAACGTATTAGTTACTTCTTTCTCCATTGGAACCTCGCATGTGGAAGATTCGAAAATTAGCTCAATTTCGAGAAGCTTAGGGACATATCGTTCAAGCTTAGACTTGTCGTACGTAAAGATGTTTTATTTTTCTTCTCTTTTATCTTAAAGATGAAAGAAAAAAAATATCATCGTTTTCGAAACGACGTAGTCAATTTTTCTCTCTTTTTCTCTCATTTTTCATATATTGGGGGGGTTGATTCATAAATAAGTGCCAGTTGTAAGTAAGGAATTTCTTACAATAAAACGGCGCTTATTTATGAATCGATTTATATATGATTGATAAGAAGTAACGTTATCTCACTGATTGTAGCATTTACATTTGCCAATGCCGAAACTCGAACGACCAATTATCTAGATAATTATTAAATCATTAATTATTTGCCCAGCATATTGCACGATCGAGGTAAAGGCAATAACTTATTCATCTCGCTTTAATCAAATTTTCTTGCTCGGGATTAAACGATCGATAAATTTTACTCGTGTATGATCATACGCATACGATTCTGCATTTGAATATGTTGAAAGGTAAACTATAAAGATTTTTTCGCGTGACATCAACCTATGTATATGTATTTAAATAGATATATATATACTGAAATATACCGAGTCATAGATTTGAACTACATGATAAATAATCGAGATTTTCTAGTTCACTCGATTTTTCAATTTGATAATTTTCTGTTAGATAGAAAAATCATCGAATTGATATCCGAAAATATTACAGGTCCAAAAGAAAAATAAAAAGAAGAATAGTATTGCCGTTTGTTATATAACGTTAATAATAACATGACGACGTTAGTAAAAAAGAAAAAGAAAAAGAAAAAAGAAATCAAGATAGAAACCAGCTTGGTACGAATGATATTTTTCTTTCTTTCTTTAGCGTCTCATTGTTATAAGTACTACGTACTTACTTTTTTCTTCTCTTCTTCTTTCATCCATGAACGAGCGTTGCAAGCTTTGTTATTATCGTTATCATTTGTAGTATCAGTCGAGAAAATGATTATCGTTCGACAGAGGGTTCCACCAGGTGCCGTTCATTTTCGTTATTTTTTTATTTTTTTTTATTTTTTTGTTTTTCGAGTTTTTCTTTACCCTTTCTCTTTTTTATTTCGAAAAAGATATTTACCTACAAACGTGGAAGAATATTTCGGTATAACGTCTCTTTCTTATCTAATGCCAGTCTGCCTTCCGTCATAAATCTCTTCCATCTTCAACGATGATTTTTTAGGACGAAGGAAATAGAGGAAGAAAAACAAAACTTGTGTACCTTATCGCTTTTCCCAAATGTAAAATAAAAACTATAAAATGAGAACAAGGTTATCTGACACGATACGTTCTCTTCGATAAATGTTCAACTTCTTTGTGTGTACGTGTCGAGTACCTGCGCACATGAGTTTAATGCGAATAAAATTGTATATGCTTTTAAACAAAAGGAAATTTTTATCAAAGGTATATGTTTCACTAGTTGAAGTATTGTATTATTCGTTTAAAGGAGAAATATATAAATATAAAATTACATTGAAAAATACATGGCATGTCATATTTCTATTGAAATATAAATATTTCTCGAGGAAAAAGAAAGACTTTTTTCGAAATCTAATAGAATCATAATAAATAAAAAATAAGCTGGATACAGGGACGAGGATGAATCACACAGATACTACATTTCTATTTGATAATTTTTAAAATTTCTTCTTCTAATGTTCCACGAATTTACATTTTCATTTCGTTCGATTGTAAAAGCATTGCGAGCAACAAGTAGCACGATGGTGGAGTATGCCAGTAAGTATACCATCGACGTAATCGTATTCGTCGTCGTTTTAAGCAAGCATAGTAGTATATCGTGACCTATTTTAAAAGGTGAGAATAATATCCGTGAGAAGTCTTCGTAAATCTTTTTTTGAAGATTTCTCTTAATTTCTACCCTTATTTTCGAAAAGAACTTTTCCCCTTTCGCATTCCATCGTCTTTTCTTATTTGCCTCTTTTACGAGCAGCCAAATTACTTACGTGACGAGAAGAGATATCGAAGGGTGATAGGTACTTTAATATAAACGAAGAAAAATCGAGCGATTCGAAGCTTTTATTTCATGTCATTAATTAATAAGTTCTACTAATCTTTTCCAAACCTACGGTATCAACTCTGATATATTTCTCTTTTTTTTTTTCTTAAACGTTGGCTATTCGTCGAATTCGACCATGCATAAATCGATATATTCACATAATATCTTTCATAAATTTTTGTAGATAAAAAATATAAGAAAATGTATTATCATATTTTTTTCATTAGACTTTACTCTTATTAGAAAATATACATTTAGTATCTTTCAAATGTTACAAAAAAAAAGTATTAAAAATAAAGTCTGCGAAATTAACTATCGGTCACCGATTATTCCCACGATATTCAACGTGTTAAAAAATTATGAAGGATATCGAATAGATACATCGATCACAAAAAAATTTGTCACTTCATTCGTATTGGTAGAATTTGAGATATTATTGGAATTCGAAATTTGTATTAGTCATTTGTCACAGTTTCAAAAAATGTCGATAAAACTGTCGATAAAACTGTCAAAAGTTATAAGGAAAATATGACAATTTACGAAGGGTCGTATACATAGAACAATGGAGATATTGTTTGAAAATTGACTTTCTATGCGTGGTTCTCACTGTTTTCGTGATCGAGAAGGGACAGTACAAAACCTGGTGAGGTGAAAAGAATAAATCGAAAGAAATCATGAGTTGTTTCCATACGGACTTGGTTGTTTCATTGTCTCTATGGTTCATGCATGATCGATGGTGCTTCTTTCGAATGTCTTCGCCAATGTCGTTTCTTCTTTCTGTTTTTGTCCTTTATCGTGAAAATTTGAACAGGTTGCCATCTCTAAATCGACATCTCGGTCGAACCGCATTGTTTCGATTCAATCTATTGAAATCCATCGTACTAAATAATTCATAAACGAATGAATAAATTGTATTGGTGACTTTGTAATCGTCTGACTAAGAGACCATGTATTGGAAAATTCTTAAAATATGAAACGTTACATGTATTCTACAATTTCACTTTAGATATAGAACATGAGAATGATAAATAAATAAGATTAATTTAATATTATTATGATGAATGCTTTTAAAAAAATTTCTACACAATGAATATTCGATTTTACATAATTCAACTAAATTGTTTATTCAATTCAACTAAATAAAATATAAATAAACATAAAGTTTCTATTATATTAGTTTTTAATCGATCCTTTTCACAGCACTCTGATTGTAGTCTATCATTGTTTATATAATTAACATATTGACATACTTATAATAAACATATATTTGGATGCATTCACTAATTGTTCAGGTTTTAAGTAACTTCTCGTTTATTATTCGATTAATCCGATCATGTATAGATTCTTCAAAAAAAAATAATCTTTGTCGACTTTTCATAGAATTTACCTTTCCATTTTTTTGCATTTACCTTTTAAGCGAATCCAACCATTAGGTCGTGACCAAGAAACGCGCAAGGGTTGCAGAACTTTTATCTTTCCTTAACTATGGGAGCGTTTGTAGATAAAATGTTCTTCTCAACAATATCATATTAAACTTTGCAAAGATGATGCTGTTACAGACTATGCTATTATAGACTATGCTGTTATTACTTTGTCATTCCTTTGAATATGTTATCCTTTCACTTATTTTACAATGTCTGATATACATATAATCAATAGCAATTAATATCAAATGTAAAAACAAAAAAACTACATTTATTTAATTTTCTTATTAATCCTTCCTTTTGATATTTAAATACAATTTGTTTGGTAAAACGGGATAAACTAAATCGATATGTTTTTAAACAATATAACGCTAAAGCTTTAATAACATAATCGCTACCGAAACATATTACGTCATTGGTTTCCAATAGAATCGTTGTATTACGAATTGATATTTAAATAATATCAGGAGAGAGATATTGTGCACAATGAAAATTAATTACCATAGAAACGATAATGTTCGATATACATGGTTGACGAAATTTAATTTGTTCGATTGTTATTTCAAAAATTTGAGAAAATTACCGAAATCATAGAGCTTTGCAGCTGATAATAATTACGAACTGAAAATAGTCTTCCAAATACAATTTGTATCTTTCTTTAGCACAAGGTTAACGTAAGTATTGCCAAGGGAAAAATAGATGAACGACACCCTTCTAATCACATGGTCAGAATTTTAGGGTTGGTTTCACTGTCGACATTGGGGGTGCTCGCAGAACCCTCTGGCTATTTATATATATATATGAGTTTCTACGTATATGTACCTACATAAAATGAAAGAAAGAAAGAGAATCAGAGGTAAAGAAGAAAGAGATATGCTACACATATAAACGAGAGATAAAGAAACACTACATACAGACTATATATATATATATTTATATATATATATTTATATATATATATATATTTATATATACATATATATATATATATATATATATATATATATATATATATATATAGCCTGAAATCTTGTTTTCCCGTTTATTCTCCTACCAATATAGCTGCTTTGCTCGCAGCATTTTCCTTCTCTGATCTTCGGTGTAACGATAATTCGTAGAACTACGTGGAATTAGGTAGTGTGTATACATACACGTAATTTGGTTTACTCGTTCTTGTTTTATTTTTATTCGCAATCCCTTGGGCGCTTATACCATTTTCTGTGAAACGATCTTGTCGGCCAAGATACGGTCAAACGAATCAATTAATTCATCTAGCATTTACGAATATTGAGAAGCGTGTAATTTCATGAGTTATCGAAATCATTCATAAATAACTATATCAAATTTATTCTAGCATGACTTCTAATCTATAACGTAAATTCGATGAAATTTGTTATAACGCGTGATCATTTCTATAGAAAACGACTTCGAGAGTGATTATTACCGAGAAATAGCTACATATAGGATTTAGTATTAACATATATAGTATATATATGTATATATGTACATATATGTATATATATATATATAACATTATCCGATCGATCTCGGTGATACACGTTTAGAAGAGGTTTTGTATCATGAACCGCGTAATTACGAAAGCGGTTTGGCCACCATCATTTCTCTCTCTCTCTTTCTCTCTCTTTCTCTCTCTCTCTCTCACTCTCTCTCTTCTTTTCTCTGTCCCTTTCTTTTTACCTTTCTCTTTAACTCTTTGACCAAACGTAATTTAAACTCGTTTTAGAATTTTGACATCAACCGTAATTGGTCAGAATTATGCAAATGAGGATCAGGCAGCGAAAGACTGCGCACAAGAAAATGAAACTGCCTTCGTTTAAAGCTTAAAGCCGAGTGATTATAAATTCATGAATGATGGCTAATATTATGACCCGTATTCTTTGTCGTAGATAGAATATTTAATTATTTCGTTAAGAGAAAAAGGGAAAGGAGAAATACAAAAAGTTCAGTTTATTCTGATATGAAAAATATTACAAGAATCTTCTCCAAACAAATTGTTTTTAAAAATTCCACCAAAATGATAAAGAAATAAAAGGAATGTTAGAATGTAATAAGAGAGAAAGTCACGTGTTTTCATCGTGAAAATTCATTTATTTATGTACTAATTCAATTGCATTTGATGCTTGAACATGGTACTAATTACTTTTTGAATTCTCGTTGGCAAGCCGTCTAGCGCTCAAGTTTCCGTCGCGGTCAATTTACCAATCAGATGATCTGCAAGTGAATTCGAGTTTTCGCGAGAGTAAGAGATTTCGAATCGACGGGATAAATGTTAAACAAACAGCATTGTCCCGATATATATTCAATTTATTCGCTGATCCGATTATTATATTATGAAATACAGAGATGCATATGCATAATATCTATATTAGGGAATGATCGATTTGTCAAACGAATTGGAAACTAAACGATAATAAACTATCGGTTGATAATAGATACAATAATATATGAAGGATTACGATTCTACGTAAAAATATTCTAAACGAAATAGAAAAATCAAATATAAGTATGCAAATTGAAATTTAAGATGTGACTTGAAATTAAAAATAAAATTTAATTTTTTTCATATAATTAATTAATGTAAAAACTTAAGTAAATATAAAAATGTATTAAAAATATATTCAGCAAAAAGAAACAATATAAAACTAAAAGCAATAACAAGCTATAGTCGTATAAAATGTAGTTTGAAAAATAAAATATAGAAAATGGAATAGTAGAATATATACCAGTCTTTTATTTCATATATTTACAGATAATTTATATTTTTAACTTTTCATTAATAAATTTTATAATAACAAAGTAATATAAACGATTTTATAATAACAGAGTAATATAAACGATAATATAAACGAGGAAATATAACATAAAAGGAGTAGGTTGATACATAGAAATTATTTGGAAACTGTATATATATAGCTTATTTATTATTAGATGTTTCAAGTTTATTATTTATCTATTTACTATGATAGAGCATACGTTTGTGTACACTGGAAATAGCAGTTGTTATTTAACTATTTTAGTTCTTATGGAGAAAAAATAAATATTTATTTTGAAATGCTATAAAACTTTAGATCCTGAATTAGTTTGTTAATTTATGTTTTTATTATGTTTTGTTACTTTTTTTATATGTTCCATATTTTTATATGTTCCATATGTTTTCATATAACGACTTCCTAGGTTGATACATTTTTTCTGGGTCATATTTATATAACTTATCAATTTGAAACAATGAAAACTATAGATACCAATCAGAAAAATATAAAGAAAAATAACTGAAATAACATATTTTGAATAATAGAAATAGTTATTAAGAATCATATCAAAATGTTTTAGAGACGTATCAACTTATTCCATAATGAGTTAAATTGATACATTTTGATTTTATCAAATAAACATTTTTCATGTATTTTTATGTATATTGTTATGTATTGTATTGTATTGTTATAAATCTTTTCTAAAAATTTTCACTTACGATATGTAAAGAGGAAGAACCAAACTAGATTTTAGCATATTATTTATTAACTAATAAATTCAAACAAAAATTTGCCAAAATTGAAGATTGAAAAACATATTAAATTGTTTGGATTGCTCCTATATGATATCTTACAGTAACATATTTTATTGCGACAGGAGAACAGGATATTGATAAAACACGTTTTATTCGAAGAAATCGTATAAACATCGACTGTTGATTGAAGCTTTCTGGTTTTCATGTTTAACGAAGGGCATGGATGTCGATCGACGAGAACGTTGAAAAGGGCGGTGTCGAACGTCGAGAAGTCAAGCTTTTTGTCATACGGCACGAGTCCGTTATTCTCCAACACATAGAGAAGGCCGTTCAAGTCGTAGGTCAAATTAACAACCAGTTAATAAAGCCGCGTTGGCACTTTGAAGCGCGAGCCTGACCGACTTTACGCCACGTTTCATCTTGCTTCGAAGTAGGAGTACGGTCGCGCTTGCTCTATTAGTTTCATTAATGCGTTTCTCTCGAATTTCCATCCTGTCACCTAGAGGAAGGAAGGTTCGCTAACGGCTACGCCAAGAGCTTTTAGCCCCCGCCCTTTAACGTCCCTTTGACCGATACAAACACACTTCCGGTAAATCCTTTTACCGCTTTATCTCTCTCTCTCTCTCTCTCTCTCTCTCTCTCTCTCTCTCTCTCTCATTTTCACTTTGTCTTTGTCTCTTTTCATCGTAAGCTTTTTACATGGCCAACGATAAATCTTTAGACTATTATATATTTTTTTAGCCTCATTAATTTTTCTTCTTTGAATCTAGTTAATAAAATTGTTGTCCATGAATATTGAATTTCTCTACCTCTAGGGAAATTTCTCTTTGACATCTTATACTTTTAACTTTGCTTTCTTTAATGTTCTTTTCTTACTCCCACTTTTTTATTGGTTTTTCTTTCTTTCTGCAATGATTTTGAGAAATTTCATAAGTAGGTGCGTGCACCGTAGCGGATATTACGATTAAGAGAACATCAAATATTAGCATTAAGTCTAACTACTGAGCGAGTAGAAACTGTTAGCCATATAGAGTGAGATAGCTCGGTCATACTTTGTTTGCCACCTGAAAGTCCAAGGAAACTATATAATGAAACTATATAACTCTTTCATCCTCAAACTATTCACAAACTCTACAACGTTGTAGGTGTCAGTTCTCTCGAGAAAGTTTAACATCGTATATACTTTGCAAATCTATAATACTTATCTCTTTTCTTTACATTTTTGTTACGTCATTATATTCTCCGTGATCATGTTGATCGACACGATTATTAAATAGTTGGATGTTTCCGATACGTGAATTATCTTTCGTTCATTTAACGAACTATATTTATTCCTTTCAATTTTTCCAAGTATAGCGATATTTCTCAGTATTTATTATTATATCATAGTTATCGACAACGTTACTTTAATGTCAGTGCATTATTTAAATAAGGTTTCCTTGAAACCTTCCATGTCAAATTATTCTTATATTTGACGACGTTACTGAGATTTCATAATGAATGTAGTGACGAATGAGTTCCTTCTAAAAGGGGTAGTTAATTAATGAGTTTGTTGCCCTCTGGTATTTCGTATCGACCATTTCAATTCTTGTGAGGGAAAGAGATGGGTATATATAAACACAAGAAACGTGAGAGAAAGGGGGAAATTAATGGAGCAATTTTCTCGATACTTTGGCATCGTCAAAGTTAGTTATAGTTTGACAATGAGTGCAGAAGCTTGGATATTAATCCTAGAATTGAATTTTAGACTAAAAATTGACAAAAAAAAAAAAATTGTCATTAAAAGATTCTATTAATTTTACCATTTAAATCTTTCTCTTGATTTTACATGTCATCGGTAAAATTTAATTAAATTAAGCAAGTAATATCGCTTTTCAAGATTTTGTTAATATAAGAAAAATAAAAAATCATATATCTTACGGAAATACCATGGATTTTATGAAATCATTTATTAAATACTTCTTCTTCGATTTTTTTCGTCTATATTTTTTCGACTACATTTAAACGAAATATTTATTCCTTTAAAAACACAAAAAATTATTTATTTCATGAAGAGTTGCTTATGGAATTTTGCCTTCTTCATTCTTTTCTAACATACTTTTACATTCTTTTTTTTTTCTTTTAAATTATTCCTTAAAATTTATTTTATTGATCTTTTTCTGACTATTTAAAGAAACGAAATCCTTCGAGAAATCTTTCCTCAAAAATTCATAGGACGTATGACATCGTGCTTACTCATATAATAACTATGAGATTAATGTTCAAGGTCGATTTAACGAGATTGCCGATATTTCATCTCATCATTAAACGACAAGCTATTGTTTCCAGTCATAAGACTATAAAGAGTATTAGATTATGGTCTCGTACATATGTATACGTATATAGTATATATACTCATCTCTGAGATGTTATTAGGGTATATAGTATTGGTCCATTAGATGTATTTCTGTATAAATATTTGCGTATTCGAGAAGCGTAGAAAAAAAATTGCATTGAGATTAATTCGTATAATATTGATTATGCCATTTACTTGTGATTATAGAAGATCCCTACTTGTGATTATAGAAGTTCCATTTAGGTACATATAACTAAATATGTTCGTTCGTTCTTTTGTTAGAGGCCATCCACATAACTAAAAGGAAACGGAAGCACGTCCATTACAGTCACACATTTGTACATACGTACATACATTCGTAAGAACGCGGAACGTAGTGATAATTGTCACTGATAAGGCGGACAAGCAAGTAGTAACAGAGAACATTAGTAACTGTCAGATGTCTCTGAAGAATAAAAAATGATTAATCCAAATATTACTTATATTTATTAACTCTTAATTAAATGTGTATGATTGCGTAATTACGTATAAATTCTAATTTGCATTTCATTAATGTTATTTAACCAATTATTATTCGATTCACAGATTATAAGTATATTCTGTCTTAAAAATTTCTACAAAATCATGAATTATATGGTTATTGACGTTATTAATCGATTTGTAGGATATTGATTTTATACTAATTTGAACATTTTAAAATTCGATGTATATAAAAGGAAAAAATAAATTTTTCATTAGTCATTGGAATGAATATTTCGAAGAATGAATAATTCAAGATTAGTACAAGCGGAATAGGTCGCGATAAAATCGTGTTGTTCATTGTTACGTCGATATGCACTTACCGTCTGTTCTACGTGTGTCACACGCTTATCATGGACATGCCGTTGTTATTTCTGATCGACGCGATCGATCACGATTAGCTTGCTTCTCGTTAACTCGTCTAACGATGTGAGTCGTTCTAGTGTAGCGGAGAAAGCTTTTCGTTATCGAGACACATTCATTCGCGACTTCGACATCAGAGCTGTCTTGCTTACATCGTACGTGCGTGGAGCCTTAATAGAAGTTATAATAGAATCATCTATGTCTCTATGTTATTCTGATCGATGAGCGAACAAAACATGCAACGAAACGATTAGAGCAACTATACTATGTTAAAATTGATATTTGTGTTTGTATTACGATGCGATCGATCGATTAGCATCGAAATCGGGTCTGAATTTTTCAAATGAAAATCTATTAACTGCTCACGATCAAATGTCTCTTCGAAATTATCGAAATTTATTCGATAAATTATATTTCTAACGCAAACGCTGGTTTTATCATCGAACGAATATAATTCAACTTTCGGTGCTAGAATCGAGATGATTACTCTCGAACGTTTTGACTATGATATATAAAAATCGAATTCGATCAGTTGGTGTAATTAAATTCTATTTTCTCTTCGTTGATAATAGTTAGACTCGAATTTATTATGAGAAAGGAGAAATAACGTCGATCGTTTGGATGATAAAAAAAGGAGAAAGAGTTATTGCAATTTTATCAAAGTTTAATCGTCGAATTTAAAAGCTTTTGATAATGTTAGTCGTTTAGTTGCAACAATAGATTGTTTATCTAGAAACGACTTTACTTTATAAATTTTTAATTAAAGTTTATTCAAGGACTTCATTAAATCTTATCATCTATTACAACTAACCAACAATTATTATTTACTTTTACAAGTAAGCTACAATTATTATTTACTTTTTTTTTGAGCTTACAATCGATCTTTTTTTACACGATGATGTTCTAATCGACCTATTTCATCTATATAATCGATCGTCATATTTAAATTGTCAAGTAAAATCAATTTTTATCGCTTTTTTTCTACGAAACTTCTTTCTACTTTTTTTTGATGCCGATAGAACATTGATTTTATGAGCTGTCGGAAAGGTAAAATCGTCACGCCTCGCCTGCTTCAGAAAAAACCCCGACATTGTCGTTAAAAAACTTCTCGAACTAGAAACTGCGACGTGAAACTACCCCCTTAAGAGTCGTTTCTTCGGCAAATCTTTGCTATAATCGGCAGTTGAAAGAACATAGGTGAAAAGAAATAAATATATTGTTGAAATTCGAAAGAAGTTTCTTAAAGATTTGTTTTAATCTTTCCAGGGACAAAAATTATGTTATATTGAAAAAGATACAAAATTTATTTTAATTAATATTTTAAATACGACTTTTATAAGTTGTTAGTAAAATCACAGACGAAATATGATCATACAAATTGTTACTCGCATACTTATGATAATCATGAAAAAATTATTAAAGATACGCTAATTTTCCAATATTTCTGAAGAAATTAATAATTTTTTTTTCTATTTTAATTTTTTTTTTTTTTTTAATTTTTTTTCCTTTAAAAGTTTTTACTAATGACGTCTCGGTTGAACTGTAACGGTCCTTTTACATTTCTCTGTTCTTTGAATCAAGAAGAACATGAGACACGATAAGGCGACCAGAAGGAAAGTTTTCACGGGAAAGGTGCGTGCGTTCCGGCTCGACACACATACTTTTTACTTCTCTTTTTCGTGTCTTTTCGCGTGCACGCTCGCACATATGTATGTACACGGAGATATACAGATAAATATCGACTACGTTTCCATCGCAACCGAAACGATCATTAGTGAACATTTTAACGCATAAAAGTTTTTTTCAATGGCAAATCAAACGTTTGACTAATTTTATTATAAATAATCATTTTGCTCCATTGTTGTGAAAATTGAAAAAAAAAAAATCATTCGAAAAATATATCTATATACACAGACAACATTTTAACATTTTTCAAAATTAAATCTAAAAATTTGTTTTTACGATAAACAAAAACAATTAAATATTTGCATATATTTTATTAATCGAATCTTTGGACCTTCTATAATATTTAATTCATCGTCATTACAACCAATGGCTATTTTCTTAAAATTCGAATTTTAAAAACTTTTATAGATATTGTTTAAATTTAATTATTTATCTTTTTAAATTTTTTTTTAAATTGCAATATTTTTCTAAATCGATATAATAAACTTAAACAATTTTGTTCTTTCCAAACGAATTTATTCTACTGTCGAATATACGAATATTTCTGACATTCGTTCATTAAACGATTTCGTTTCGTTTGAATTTATTTTAACGTTGCTACAAAGTTTTTATTATTTTCTTTTTATAAGATTCATTCTATCGTATAAACTTCTTCATTTTTCACATACTTTATTGTCCACATATAAATTTGACATGTTGCAAAATAACGAATGCGTTGTTCTCTTTTAATGAATGAGTAACGTTTAGCCAATATCGCAAAACATTTAGTAAAGACTTTCGCGTTTTTAATTAATACGATAGGATATTTCTCTCTTTTGTCAAACGCTAGCTCATCAAACCAAAATCAAATTTGCGAACTTGAACGAACTTGATGGATGGACGTCACACAAAACGTTCACATTTTTATCGTTAATTATGACATACATACGTATGTGTATATATGATAGTTTTATATTTATGTATGTCGTACGTGCTTGCAATACCGTGACCAACCACGTGTGACTTTCATTTAAATAACACTCTCCTGATTTACATCGCGATCACGTTGAAATGTATATACACGGAGGTTATCGTGGATGCACCATACGTATTTGCGAACTTGCTCGAATTGAATCCATCTCGAAGGAAAAGTTTCAAATTTCGTAATCGCAATCAGAGGTAATGAGAGAGAGAGGAGGGAGAGAGAGAGAGGAGAGAGAGAGAGAGAGGAGAGAGAGAGAGAGAGAGATCAAATCTCTTTCGTCGTTCATAATGGAGAAAATTTGTTTGGGATTATCTTTTAATTATTTTCTAGAATTCTTTAATAGACTCTTTAAGTAGAATTCTAGAAAGATCGATAAGTATATCTTCGTTGCATCGATCAAAAAAAAAAATAATTAAATGTTAAAAATGACGTAAAAATTACAACAAAGCTCAATTTCGAAGTTAAATTATCATGAGTTAATTTATAATTTTTATGATTGTTTAAATACGATCGCGAACAAATAATTAAACATTTCTTAATGTACGCGTTTATATTTCTTACTACATATATTTTCTTGAGTTGCACAATCGACAGTTAAGTTAAAGAAGTCGAATGCGAAGGATTATTCGTGAGTATAATCGTCGTGTCTATTAAATCAACCTCGGATATGATAATACCTTTGATTCGTGTTTTATTCAAGAGTGAATATCATTTAATTGATTGGCTTATTTCTAGCTGGAGAATATTTGGCTCGTTCGTGGCAACAGTTGCGCGTTGAAAAGATTTTTGAATATCATAAATCATGATGCTTCGTGTGAAGAGGAGAAACGAATTTTTGCTTTCCGTTTTACGAGTCATTTTCATGGTAGTCTTTACGTTCTTCTTACACTATACAATTTACGTTGAGCATCTCGTCCGGTTTAATCTTTTAAGAATTTAGCACACTTCGTTTCTTTGGTGAACGAAAAGCACCGTCTTTATCGTTTATAACGAAAAAGAAAGAAATAGGAGGAAGAGATTAAAGCGAAAGATTGCACAAGTGGCACAACATATATTATCTTGTATTTATCTATTGTGAGAAACGAATTACTGTTGAAGTTACGATGTCACTACGATCTCTCGAATTTTCTTTTCTTTTTTTTTTTTCTTCCTTTTTTAAATTCATTTTTCATTTATCATTTTGTGCTTATTCTTAACATAGAGAATTTCTTAATATTCTTTCATCAAACGGCTCGTTTCAAGGCTATTTTTCAATCTTCATCACTAACGTATATAAAAAGAAAACGAACGTAATCGAGATAATAGTCGAACGAAGAAAAGGGTAAATAATCAAGTCTTTTCTAATTTATTATCCTTATCTAATGCAATTACCTTCATATAGACAATTTGAAAGATAAATCCCTCCTTCACTGGAAACGACATCAGCAATTTAACAAGCAAATAGAAATAATTTGAATTTCTAAATAACTTTCTTACAAGATAGCAAATACGATAATCATTTCGCTTTACACAAACTCGTTCAATATCATTTCATAAAGATTTATAGATATAATAAAATGAAATTAGGCGGTCACCCGCAGTTTTAAAACTTAACGATCGGGACTTGGGTAAAAAGAGATGGAGAGTGTTATAAAAAGACCAGACGAATCTCATTAAACGTAAATGAGTTCGATAGGGTGAAAAGCACCTGGCAACTCTAATATTAATATGCAAGTTGGATATCATACCACGGCAAACATTTCGTAAGTCGTGTTATTGGTATAAAATATAAACGACCTCGATAACGTTGAGTTTAGCTTTGTACGTCTAAAATTAATTATCGATGATGGCTGTGAGAGAAAAAGAGCAAGAAAAAGAGAGAGAGAGAGAGAAATAGAAAGAGAAAGAAAGATAGACAGATAAAGTAAAAAGGCGACATTTAAAACGTTACTTTACGACGTTCGATAATGAATTCGTAGGATTTACGATGAAAATAAATATAGGGATAAATGAGTTACGAAACGCAATAGGATTTGAACGGCTCGTTAGATCCCGTTAAGTTCCAGGTTGAAAAGTTATATTTATCTTGAGATTTTACGAGCTCGTCCAGAGTTCATACAAACCTCGGATTGGCCGATGAGACGTTTGCAAGATATTTTTGACGAATTTCAACATTTTACGTATATACGTACTTACTTGTGTGAATGCGTGCGAAAGCTTTATGTATGTTCTTCGGAATCTAGTTAGTCGAATTAGAACGAAGCTTTCCTCGTATCTGGTCCATAAAAGATGCAAGAGAATCGATATTTTGGTAAATTTATTTGTTAATTTCTAAATCGAGCTTTAAAAAGTATTGGACGTTCAATTTTTCGTGTTTCTTTTCTTTTTCTTTTCTTACACTTCTTTACATTACTAATTCGAAAAGAATTTTGTTTTGTTCTTGAACTACTTAAAGGGGAAACGAAAATGAAACTCTTGTAGTATAGAAACTCGCGACCATGTTATTTTAGACGTTGTTATCTTATTCAGCTGCACCAACGACGGTACTCTTTATCCCTTTTATATACGCTTCTTATTCTTCTTCTTCGTATATATGATGAAAGCTCGTATTGTGAGTTTCGTCGTTAGTTCGCAGTGAATTATAAAGAAGATGTAAATTATTTAATAATAATGCGAATTGTATCTGAATTAGAAGGCAAGTCTAGCGTATAAATTTTCAAGAAACGACGAATGCAAATTATTGAATATGGGATATTAATTAACAAGATAAGAGAATATTTGAAAATAAAAGAAAACGAATATAAAATTGAATATAAATTTTTTATATTTAATGATAAATTTGATATATAATAGATATCTATTTATGTTAATTAAAAAAAAAAAAAAAAAAAAAAAAAATCTATCCATAATTTATTTTTCAAGTTTTATAAATGAATATGACAACATCGATCCTACTAGTTCCATTTTCACACGGAATATGCAAAAATTTTATGATGATCGATGCAACCGGTCATACCAATTTTTTCCTTGCGACTAGCGTCGTAAGTATATTCATAAAATATCGTCGGTTTTCCTTCTTCTTTCTTGCGTTACTTTGCATACGCCTGTCGTTTTTTATCGATTACCTGTGAAAAACGATAAATCCAGTTGTACTACTATTGCAAATATTTGAGAAGATACATCATCGTATTTTTCATGTATCTATGAATCTCTGTTATGAGAAAATATTTCATTCAGAGTTCTTAGAATTTAGATAATAAATCTATTTCGTCATTCTTACGAAAGATAAAATGATATCTCTTATCTTTTATTAAAATCGAAAAGAAAATTCATCATCGACTATTATTCAATGGAAAGTTATTACCTGAGATATTAAGACGTGGAAAATTAGTTATTCATTTTAACCTAATGACGTAGAGCTATATACCTTGCATGACAGATGTTTTAGCTTACACAAATGGTATAAATGTATATATAAATACTAGAACTTGAGAAAACTAACTTAGTTTTCTCTTACGACGACGCTTGGTTTGCATTGCAAAATTTCGCACTTTGTACATTTACTTTTTCGCACTAAGTCACGTAGGTACGTACACTGATGAAAGTGGAAAAAAAGAAAATTATATAAATTAAAAAAAAAAATAATAATAATGATAAGAACTCATTTGCGAATAAAAACTCATTAATGAATAAATCTTGATTGATTTATTTTCCTAATAAGTATCTATATATATACAGAATCGAATTTAAACGATGAGGTAAACCTATTTTCACGTCATCGAGAAAATAATGTTTGTAGCGACACGCCCACGAATCGCGGTCTTTCTCGAAGCTCGAAGCTTGATGCGAGTGTCTCGTTGTCGACGATGCTGCCTTCATGTAATGAATTACACACTTCGCTGTTTTCTCACAACATGGGAAAACATCCAGGTATTCGTAACGCCCTTGCATATTTGAAATATGTTCCAGCATCTGTGATCTTGCTAAAGATCAAATTGATTTTTTTTCATAGCCTTCTTCATCAATTTTAATAGAATTTCTCAGTCATAATGGAACAAAAATATTTTCAAAGTGATATTTTCAAATTCGATATTTTATTAATTTTTCTTTTTTTTCGCCTCATAAAAATTATTAATCAAGCAACGAAATCTTTTTCAATTTTAATGGATTAAAAGTTATTTTTTCCTTTATTAATCAAGAAATTTGAATTTTCTAACTTCTTGTTCGATAGGTTACAATCGATTCGTTTCTTTTTTTACTTATAGCCGATAACGAAAACTTACCGTCAGGATTTTAAGCTTGTTTATTTTAAAAGAACCAAATAAGAGGTAAAAAAGATATTTGAGTATTAATAACGTTATCTTTTACCAAGCATCCTTCTATCGATTTTCTGTTCAAACGACAGTATCTATTGATTATCTATTGACAAGCTATAAGAAAGTTTAATTAAATTATACCTCTTCTTAAAAACTTCTTCTTATTTCTTTGTAAATGACAATGAAACTGTATCGCTTTATTTACGTGATCTTTCTTAGCTAATTGATTATTGCTATCCTCTTTGTAATCGGATAACTCGCTTAACGATATTAAATTTTGACGTCATTGTAGAATGTCAGAAAGTTTACTTTGTTGTAATTATACAATATTTTTTATAATTTACTTCGGGAATTGTGAAAAAAATTTGCAGTTTTTATTTTGAAAAAAAAAAAGAAATAACAAATAATATACAAAATTAAATTAATTTATAATAAAACTCAATACCATTTCTATATTATTATAAATTTATATAGAACATTTACAATCATGTCAAAAGTCCAACGAGATTACATTTTAAGCTCATGCAATTTAATTTACCGATCGGGAAATAACGCGCTCGCTTTGATTTGCAATGTGTTTATTCTTAGAACAGATAGGAGTAGTGACCTATATAAATTCTTGAAAATTCAAACGTCGAACATAGATCGCGGTATACAGAGATAGATCAATCGATCTTTCATTTGTTTGTATATGTTCGAATTTAAAAGTGATAAAAAAATGAATTTTACGATTGTTTTCGATTTTTTCAGAAAAAAATATACGCTAAAATAGCTCAGTTACATGTGATACGTGAATGAACATCACAGGCGATCGAATCGATTGCACTTTAAAAGCAAATATCTCCGTGGTAGCGGAACAATCGTAGAGAATCGAAACGAAAAGCGAATTCAAAGCATTCGATCCTTCTTTGTATTGTACGTTCCTTCATACTTCTATGTGTGTCCGTGTGTATTAGCTATGAATCCAGTTTGGCCACACAGAATGCGACGTTATCCATTCTTTGTATTCACTCTTTTTATTTTACTTTCTAGATTTGTTCGATTTCAGTCTTATTGATATCTCACGTTTAATATCTCAACTGTGAATATAGTATTAGAATTTATTTCCTTAATCAACGTTAAATATGCATATATTAAATAAATTTTCATTTGCTTTTCTGATATTTATCTTATAATTTTGAGTATATTATATTTATTTTTATTATTAATTTCTGCTAATTTATTAATCCTTAATGTACTGTTATTTAATGTAATGTTATGAGTAATTATTTGAAAATATAATATTACATCGAATAATTTGATGTACAAATACTCGGTAATACAAGTTACAATTCTTGATATTCTAAACTAACCTATGTCATACTCTAACTAGATAGAAGCGACATACAAAGAGACAATAAAGGTCGATGGTAAGATATAGAGAAAATATTTAGACTGGACTGAAACGTGATGGCTGTCAAGCTTTCAAGTATTCGAAAATGTGCCGCAGGTTATACGTGACATATGTTCTCTGAGTAACTTATTCTTCCCTGTTATATTCATCTCTGTAAATTTCCGTTTAAATTTACACGACAGAGCAATAACGATATTAGTTCATACAAAACTAACGTTGCTCCTATGTCTTGACAGATTTCAAAAGTGTTGAAAAAGTTCTAGTTAGGAAAACCTACATAAATGCTATTGTGCTTTTAACCGGGTCATCGTTGATAACGAAGAGAACGCACAAGTATCTTTCTTTTTATTTGAGTTCTTGTTGTATATGTGTTGTATATATATATACAGAGTATATACAATGGAATACTTAAATATTCGTACACTAGGAATGTATTTACATATTTCTTCTGTGCAAATATTTAAATCCCCTATTATAACGTATGTATATTTACAATATAATCTTATTATTTGTTGAAAAAACTTCAATTTACATTTTTATAATGTGATGATAAAATAATTAAATGACATAATCTAATCAAAAATTATTTCATGAAAAATATATTATATAGGTATATATAATTATTTCATGTATTGTTAATGTCTAAAAATGAAGACTGTAATTTTTCTGAATATAGAAATTCTTAGATTAAACTTAAATTAATAAAGAAAGATGAATAGTAATTGAAAATTAATACGCAATAAAAGGGTCTCGTTCATTTATCTGGTTTATTAAAACCATCAAATTTTTATTCTTTATAGCAGAAAAAAATAGTTTTCTATAATCAAATTAAATGGATTGTATGATAAATATACGCATTCATTGTCACTTAAAACAACTCATTTATAGATTCATTGTGCGTATTAAGAAATTTTCGTTTCCACAATTATTAAATCATTATCATTTCTCGTCCAATAGTTTCTTCCAAGCAACGATTAGATATCTTTCGAGAAAACAAATATCCTCTCTTTATTTTAATATAAATATAATATGATTTTCGGAGAGAAAGAGTAAAAAAGAGAAAGAGAAAGAAAGAGAGAGAGAGAAAGAGAGGTAAAGGAACAAAACTTAGTTTTTTCTCGCCTTCTGTTTTTTTATTTCTTTAAATCGTTTATCTTTTTCATTTCAATACGTTTCTCGTTGTAATTACATGAACTTGTTCATCGAAATGATAAAATTAATGATGAATGCAATCGAACGACTATATATACAAAGAGATGTCTAACTATGGGAAATAAACTATTTTCATGGCTCATAGTGTTCGTCGATAAAAAGTAATTCACACTTAGATGAGGGTTAGCACTCCAGGAGATGAAAAATGTCCGACGAGTGAACTTAATAATTCGCGTGGGTTTTTCGAAAAATATGTTCGAATTATCGAATGTTCGATATATCACGAGCTTTTTTCTGTTTCAATCAATACTGTAATAATCGTATATTTTGATTTTGTACGAATGTATGAGTTAGTCGTATTGTATTCTTTCAGTTTCATTCATTTTTCTTTTATTTTATATTTTTTTAAATATAAAACTTTATCTTTCTTCATATTATATATTTAATATTAATAATTATGTAAAATTTTGAAGGTAAGTACATTTGCAAATCAATAAGTAAAAATAAATAGAAATAAATGTGATAATACATAGATATATAATAAATATGATAATAAGAATATTATTTTATAATATAATAAAATATATAAAGAATATAAATAATTTAATTTGTGAAGAATTATGAAGTATAACAATTACGTACAGTTACGAATTCATTCTACACAAATTTTATAATATTAAAAATATCCTAGTTTCATTCAAGCAACAATGCACTATTGATAATTTGTCAAACTCGGAAACAGACCTTTCAGTGACGGGTTGTCAGCGTGTACACAAATCGATACATCGATTATACATTATTGGTAATATAGTACCTCCTATAGTGTTACACGCTGCTAGAAAAAGAGCAATAAGAGGCAGGAGGAAAAAGAAGAAAGGGGGAAAGAAAAGGTGGACAGAGAAATCAATTAAAGTGATCATTTCTGGAACGAATCAGTAACGTAATTGCAGTTGTTTCTGCAACTGATCGAGTCCACTTTTGTTCGACCTTTATATAGGATATTTGGTAACCTTCAATAAAATTAATCTATTTATTACAAGATATTACTACAAAAATTAATTATTATTATAAGAATCTATTAATAGTGAATTAAATAGCATATAATAGTATACGTAAAAATTAATAATACAATTCACCTGTTAAACTAATCACAGGAATTGACATTGGTTATTGTTTATGATACTTTCGACGTGGACAAAGTCAGTTGGTATTGTTTTTAATTAAAAGCACTTGTCTTGGAAGCTCAAGCTGTTTCGAGTAAGATATCATTGTAAGAGAAGTTATTTTCATTGCTGTAAATTTGCGGAACAAGGTTAATGCTGTTCTTAATTACGAATCGGGAACGCTTGGGAATTGTTTCTCTTACGTTTCTATAGTTTTGTATTATTTCTCTCTCACTAAAATGGACGTGTATGTACATATATGAATATACATACGTACTTACCATTATACACATTACAAATAATCCCATATTCTTCGTATGAATAATCCAAGAAAAAATTTTCCAAAATGTTAGAATTTCTATGATGACCAACATTTGCAGCGATCATATAAAGCTTAGCTATGAACTATAATATAGCAGAATATTTGTAAAGTTTTTTATCGACCTAATAACCTTGAACGATCGATTGATAAATTTCTCGTTTAAATTATCGAACTCAAGCTTTCAAATACCACGAAAAGTTTTACAAGCTAAATTCATGTAGCTTTAAATATTTTATAGCTATTTTTGTGAACTATATAGCCAAATGATGACAAAAAAGGATTAGAAAATGTTTGTCTGGTTATACGCGTTAGTCGGTGACTCATAAACGTGCGAACGATCGATGATATATCTTGTTAAAAGGAATAAAATTATGCACTGGTTCTTCATAATACATCGACATACTGAAAGTAATGACTAATGATCTTTATGAACTAGTTCGGTAAAGAAATTATGCTTATGATTTTGGTCACGCCTACTGCATGTTCACGTATGCATATGCAAGACACAAGGATGGGTATATGTATGTATATGTATAAATGTGTATATACATGTATACAGTAACCAGAGAATACTTCAGTAAACTTCTCCCCGACAGTTAATTAATTCCAAGTAGTTTTCCTTGTTCGTAACGGTACCTGTATGTAGAGTAAACGACTTGAAGCACGCAGTAAAATATCTGATGATTTCTGATTCATTTAATTTTTATAATAGTACTCATTATTTATTATTATCACAAGATATGAAATGTATTTTCTTTGTTTTATGTATTTTTATTCTCTTTTTTCTCCCTCTCTCTCTCTCTCTCTCTCTCTCTGTCTATTTTAATTTTTAATGAAATTTTAACACAATCTGAACTACAAGAGTCAACTTGATTATTGTAATTATCCAAAGCTATGACTATAAATTTTTCTTTTGACCATTTATTTAAATGCATAAGTGTATATGTTTTATGATCAGATCAATACTCGTTCAAACAATTTTTTCATTTGAACAATTCTAGACGATAGAATCATAATTCCAGATTGAATCGTCTTTCTCATATAAAATAAAGTATTTCCCGGATTGTGTTCTCTCTTATGGAAACCCATGTATATATGTATGTATGTATCTATGTATATGTGTGTGTCTGTATGTTCACGATATTAGGAGTCTGTGATAAAACAATCCTCGCGTCTTGAAACTTTCAACATTATGTTCTCTTAGCGAAACCGCTCATTAAAATGTACTGTTACAATTATGCTATCCGTACTCCGAATAACAAATATCGGCTTTCTAGTTTCCGTAATACTTTACCGCAAGTTTGTTATTCGCTGTTAATTTATTTAGCGATTATTTCTTCTTATCATTGTTCGATTACTAAAACAGAAAAGAAAATAATCAACCACGTTCTTAAGTCTCGTATTAATTATAGCGGGTTTTCTTTTTACAGAAAAGAAACAAGATAAAAGATAATAACTGGGGTTGGTAAAATGGGAAATTAAAATGGATGAAATCAGGTTGCGTATTTAACTTAATTACGAGAATAATTTTGCAAGTTCATTACATTCAATCAAAATTGATTGTTACTTTTCGTATCGCGATGGTAAATGGCAATAAATTCGCGATATTATATTTTAATAATATTTAAGAACAAATTTTTAGTCAAAATTTGATAAATTTTTTTCTATAAATTTCTATTAAAGAATTAAAATAATTTAATTTTGTTTATAATTGTTAATTATTATATAAAAATAAATTAATAAATATATATAAGATACGTTAGATAGAAGATGATATGAATAGTATATGTCGTTCAATCGACGATCGATAATTAACCTCTTTTGAGTTGGTGATAATTACCACATTGTTATAACCACATTGTTATTTCGTACGTCTTTTCGAAACGACACAGATGAACAAATGATTTGTTTAACGTCAATGTAATTGGATCGTTGCTGTAATTGTATAATATAGAATCATAGAAGACTTCTCTGAGGAGATAGAACGGATATTTATTAAAAAATTATTCTCTTTGCCGTACAAACAGTGGTCCGATAGTTCCGATGTAATGGCCATACAACGTTCGTATATAGTGCTTGTATTATATATACAATAATTACAATATACATAATACAATAATTAATTCTTTTCGAGAAAATAAAAAAAGAAAATGAATCGAATTTAAATTAGTTTGATCTGAATAATAGATCATTACACGAATATTAAATCATTTCATAATTTTAAAATATAATATTTAATTGATTCACATAAATAAGAGTCGCTATAAGTACTTAACAGATGTTTATGTATAATATATTTAACATATATATATATAAGTTATATTTACTATAAATGAATATAGAAGTAAAAATAATTACGATATGTATTAAAATAAAATATTGTAATATTTTAAGTATTTTATTATAATAAATTCGTTACTTATATATATATATATATATATATATATATATATATATAAGTATATATATATATATTTATATATATATATATATATAAATACTTATTATATTTATAAATCTATGAAACTCAATCTATCCATAGAATTTCAGATTAAAAAAGTCATAATACTCGTTTGTTTACTTTATGTTCGTTTTTCATTTTTATTTCGTATTTATAGAAGCGTGGAATTTCATTGATTTTCAACATGGAATCGAAGTAGCGTACATAAAAGCGGACTAAACGAGAAAATAGAAGGTAGGGAAATAAAATGGAAGAAATGCGTGCATCCTCTCATTATTGAGTCATTCCTCGTTGCAACGAAATTTTCCATCGTACGATATAATAAATGAACAAACACATACGTTCTTTTCTGTTTTATTTACTACACGAAAATTATTTGACTTTGTTTCAGACGATAAAATTCGTATTGCACATGCTACTGTGAATATTTATCAACAGTAAGAGATAGTTATTAAAATTGTTGAGAAATTTTATTCCTTAATCTTCGATGTCAGATAGAAAACATAGTTAAAATAATGATCAAATACATTTTTTCTTAATTAATATTGTAGAATATTTTTCGTAATTATAACTGAAAGATACAAACTAGCGAAAGTCGAATTACTTACTCTTAGTTAACTCTTTGTACTCCTTAACTTTTTGATAATGATT
>NC_140810.1:6640000-6710000 GCF_050613455.1 Vespa mandarinia | reverse complement strand
ATCTAATATGTATTGTTTTTCCTCCTTTTTCTCTTTTAATTCAACAATTTTTTCAATATCGTCGCCAGTTAATTTTCACACTATTCTTCGTGTTTCTTTACAGTTAACGTTCGACGAGCAAGCAAGAGGAAACTTTTTACTGACGAATTTCTTTGACGTTAAATACATATTACTTTTAGTAGCACAGTGTTTCATATTTTTTCAAACTCTTTTGTTCTTTAACTAAAAGAACGACGTTTCTTATTAACTGGTATAAATTAAAAATTTCAAAGATCGTTACAAAATTAATATTTCTTTAATAATTTTCTTTCATTATTTCTAGATTCTCTTTGATCTTACTTTTTCATTCGTTATAGATAACCATTATTAACGAATTAAAGTAGCATTCGATGGTCTTAAAATTTATTAAATAACATCGTGAACCGATTAAAAACTTGATGAATAAATCAAAGAACGTATCTCGAGAAGATATAAATTTCTGCGTATCTAATGAATGCGATATCGAAATAAAAAAGAACAGATAAAATTATTTTATAATAATAAAAAATTTATTATTTATTACTTACCATTCATTTTAATGTTGCTTTTATCATAATTTTCTATTATCATAAAATTACCAACTTTTATATTTTTCACGATTTTTCAGATATTATAAATACCCAAATTTTCTCAGTAAGCAGATGTTTCATTCACCTTTTTTACATATATAAAAGTGTCTCAAGGTAACGAATTTTCAAAAATGTTTCAATAAAAATTTTTATGACTATCTACGGAGTGAGGTCACGTGACAAATTTCATCAAACCATCAGGTAGAAATCGAAAAGTTTTTGAAGTGCACAATATTTCGTTATCTTTTCCGTTACTATAGTACCTTCGATATTTTATTTCGAATATTGTGAAAAATATAACCTTCCAATTGGTTGTAATAAAAGTCGGAATAGGTCCTTCGAGTGAAACGATTGTGGAACCTCCACGAGAGACCTTTGACCTTTGCTACGTTTCATCTTACGTTTATGAGTGTACGTATGTACGTGTACTTAAATATATGTGTGAGACATTTATATGAGACTCGTGCGACGAGAAGATAATGTGAAATTTTTCTATGCACATACAAATATCCACTTTAACGTGTTAACCGCTATTATATCTAATTATATTTATATTTTATTCACTTTTATCTAATATATTTGGTTTATAAACTACAAAATATTAATCGTTTGATGATTTAATTTTTTCTTTTTTTTTTTTTTATAAGTTGTTCATGGTTACTCTGATAAGACAGTTTTTAATAACAATTCTACTGAATGAAAAATAAATATATTAATTAAATATAAATAATGCCAATTTATTCATATAATTTTGTAATTTTTTCTAATTTTTCTGAATTATTTTAACATTATTTGACATAATAAAAGATATAATAAGTTTTAATTATACAATGTGCATAATTTAGAATTTTAATTAATTGGATAATAATATGTAAAAAAGAAATGTCATTTAAAAATATTTTTTTGGTCGTTAATTTGAAAGTTTTAGGTTTTATTCATTTATATTTTATTCTATTTAATGAATAAAATAAAATCGGTAAGATATTAAAAGAAATTTTTTTTTTCTAAAAATTCATATATATTGAAATACATCCAAGGAGAGGTTTAGGTAGTTTTATCTACTTTTCGATGATTTCATCATTTCTTATACATAAGCGAGCACGCAAATCGATTAGCGGCCATTAAATATTAAACATACTTAAATATGCACGTGCTTTTATATATCCATTTATAGCACGAACGATAATACGGATGAGTAAATTTCTGGAAGACCGTTAAGGTGTTTGAATGTAATAGAGTTAAGAAACATGTTTGTGTGTTTGTTTTTCTTGACTGTCAAAGGTATCCTACTTGTCAGAATTTAGTTAATCGATCTTAAATTTAGATGTTTTAATATCATCCTTAAACATTACTTTCATGCATAATGATTACGTCACTCAATAAACATTTTAAAATGGAATTTATATATAAATTAAATCAAGAAAAACTCTTTCATCATACCACGCGAATTTCACAAAAATGTATTTTTAAATGGTTTAAATGATATTCAGTTTATTTTATAATAAAGTGTAGAGTTTATAAAGAATGGCGTGACTACCTCATCGATCCTGAAAAATAGAGAAAAGGTTAAGTATTATCGGTTAAATCTGATCTTCTAAATTGACCTCTAATTTGCACTTTATTTCTTTTTCAACGTTTAATCCCTCGATTCCTTATGTATTTATTCAAATGCATTTATTGCGTGTATTTAAGTATTCAAATCTCTGTCTGGTATCTTGAAGTATGAGTAAATAAAAAAGTCGAAAAGTATAATCAACAACCTATTCGTTTTGCAAAGAAATAAACTGAATAAAATTCCAGTTTGAATGGTGAATTAAGAAAAATATTTCACGTAAAATTGATTTGCCTCGTGTTTTTTATATTTTAATCTTCTTTTTGAAGAAATTTTTCGTACCTATTTTCAACAGTTGTTTCGACTTCGTCTTTGACATTATACAGTTATGAGAAATAGTCAGTAAAATGAAATCTCCTTTACATCGTTTTGAAGTCGTGTTTTCTTTTATTTTTTTTACTCTTCTTCTCATTCTCTCTCTCTCTTTTCTTTCTTTTTTCTCTTTCTTTCTCTCTCTCTCTCCCTCCCCCCTCTCTCTCTCTCATTTAATGAGAATATCTCTTGAGAAGGAATAAAAAAAGAACGAGATTTCTCTTTTGCATCATCGTGCATACGAAGCGCTAAAAAGCTCACTATGTTTCTGATCTCTTCTTTGTCTTCTATTTTTATTTATAAATGCGGATGAGAAAAAAAGAGTAGAAGCTTGGTAATTTTCTTCTAACGTATTTTCTTCATAAAAATCTTCCTCTTCGAGTGATTAATGTTGGAAGAACGACTTATTGCGAGATTCAATGATAATATCTGTCGTTATCAACCTTTCCTATGAAGGAAACTTTTCCTTTGTATAATCAACTTTTCTATTATGTGCAGTATCAAACCTTCACAGAATATGATTTTATTTACGCGTTTTTCATAGATATACTTATAAACAGAATTATGTATTATAAAACAAATATTTATACGTATATATGTGTGTGTGTGTGTGTGTGTGTGTGTGTGTGTGAATTATACATATATTTAATTATAGAAATCATTACACGTAAAATATTCTGTAGAGAATTAATTTCAGTTGGTCTATAAATATTGTAAATCGTATTTACATTGAATTATAAAATGGGAAAAAAAAGGAAGAAAAAGATATAAATATTTTAAAATTAACATTGTAATATTGGCAAACAGTTAATACCGTAATATAATAAACAAGTAACGTTTACATCTTTAAAACCGAAAGTGTTGCACACGTCATCCCTTGTTCAGCACAATGCACTTTCCTTCTAGTTCTCAAGGGTATCGTAAACACGAAATGCTATCATGCAAGTACACATACATGGATACACGTACACATGTCGGCACTCATACCGCAGAGACCATAAAGTTTTACGTTCAGACTGCTACAAATATACTTACTCGCTGAAAAATCGTAGCTCTATATCGCACCCGTTTACCGCGTTATTCTGCACGTCCGTCTATTTTCATTTTCGGAAGAAAATTTGCGTTTTCCTGGAGCAGCTATTATACTCTCAAAGTTTCTTTATTTATGTAAAATAATCAGAAAAAAATTATATTTATTCGATAGATATCACTGTACAATAAAAATATACTTTTAAATTCTTAAATAAAACTAATCAAATTCTCAATCATTTAAGGGTAAAAAAAACGACTATAATTATATATTAAATATGACTACAATTATAATATTCATTTTCTAGATATACTATTTGCGAACATAAATGTAAATAATAGAATCATAGGGAAAACAATAGTAAAATAAATACCATGACTATTTCATAAAAGCTAATATAGAAACAATAAATATAGACAACGATAATTCAGTATTCTTATATTCATTTGTATCAATAATGAATGTTAAAATTCATATTTGTTTTCTTCATGTTGAAATCAATACGAATTGATTATTTTCAAATCAGAAAGATTTTCATTGTTTACCGATATATTCAATATATATTCGTATTTTTTACATTTCTCTCTACTATATCAATTATTATTATTAATTTTTATTCGATTAATCCGAATTTTATCAAAAAATAATTTACCCGATATTAAAACTATATCACTATTCGTAGAGATTTAATGTTGGTCAGTTGCTATAAATGTTGGTTAGTATGAATTTATGAATATAATAGATATATAAAACGCAGCCCTCAATAAACTAGAAACCTTCTATCGTCTTTGAAATCGAAACTAGGCTAGCGTGAAGGGCAAATGGGAACACACACAATGGGTTAAGAAAATCTAGTTGCAGCCGAATGTTGGAAAGGACGTTGTATGCTCAAAAGAAACTTATACATACACAGATATAAATAGATACTTACACATAGAATTCTATACACATATATATATATATACATATATATATACATATATATGTATATATATGTATATATGTATGTATATATATATATGTATATATGTATATATATATGTATATATGTGTATATATGTATGTATATATATGTATATATATACACATATATGTACAATATATATATGTATAGATATACACATATATGTACAATATATATATGTATTTATATACACATATATGTACAATATATATATGTATAGATATACACGTATATGTACAATATATATATGTATTTATATACACATATATGTACAATATATATTTGTATATATATGTATATATATATATATATGTACACTTAGAGAATATCTGTGCAAACTCAAAGATAGTACAGAAAGATATTCTTTAGAAAGTAATATCCAGTACGAGTTCAATATCAGTTATTTCTATTGCGTAAAACGAAAGTTTTCCTTTTGTTCCAGATATTCTCCTCAAAGCAGTACACTGATATTCTCGGAGAAAGAAGAAGAGAATTGTTGCTGAAAGGCCAAGATAAGTACGATAAGTCCCCTTCGATGTACCGTACGATGAAACATCATCATAAGGAGCAGAGACAGACGAAGAAGGAGAAAATGTCAAGTTCGCCGTTTATTTTGTCGTCATTTTCGTCGCAGATATCATCGAGTTTCTACTTGTATGTTTCGAAGAGACGAAGAATCGACGTTTAAATCGTTATCCTTCTCGTCGTCGACTTCTCAACAATCGACTACACGTATTCTGCATTTTTGAAAATATTCTTACGATTTATAGACCTTGAAAAAGGTCTGAGAAAATTTTCACGATGAACGACACTTTGAATACGACTAGTAGCATCATTGATTACACACAAACAAACAGTACCAATGAGCCGACGATACAAAATTGTCAGGCTGATCTGCCGATCGTTTCTCTGGTTACACAGATTCTTTACTCGATCGTTTGCATTGTTGGTTTACTTGGAAATACTTTGGTGATATACGTTGTCCTACGTTTTTCAAAGATGCAGACAGTGACGAACATGTATATCGTTAACCTTGCTATAGCTGATGAATGTTTCTTGATAGGTATACCTTTTCTCGTAACAACAATGAGTACGAGAAGTTGGATCTTTGGGAAAGTAATGTGTAAGATCTATATGACGACAACGAGTATAAATCAATTCACTAGTAGTATCTTCCTCTTCATTATGAGTGCCGATCGTTACATAGCCGTTTGTCATCCTATATCTTCTCCGAAAATGCGAACACCCTGTATATCCAGGGTAGTCTCTTGTACCGCTTGGGCTAAAAGTGCAATCTTTATGATACCAGTATTTCTTTACGCAAACGTAATGGAGTCACCTAAGGGTAACAGCTGCAACATTTATTGGCCGGACGATCGCGGTGGTCAAACAGCTTTCACTCTTTATACTTTCATTCTTGGTTTTGCCGTTCCGTTGATCCTTATATTGATCTTTTATTTCTTGGTAATTAGAAAACTTCAAACGGTAGGACCAAAAAATAAATCAAAGGAGAAAAAACGTTCTCATCGTAAAGTAACCAAATTAGTGTTAACTGTCATCACTGTTTATGTTTTTTGTTGGCTACCTTATTGGCTAATGCAAGTAGCTTTGATTTATACACCCCCGAAACAATGTCAGTCAAGCATCAGTATCGCTAGTTTTTTGTTGGCTGGATTTCTTAGCTACAGCAACAGTGCTATGAATCCGATACTCTACGCTTTTCTTAGTGATAATTTTAAGAAAAGCTTTTTGAAGGCTTGCACTTGCGCAGCAGGTAAGGACGTGAATGCGACACTGCACATTGAAAACAGTGTATTTCCACGAAAGAACAAAACAAACGCTGAGAAGATCCAATCCAATCGTCATGTAATTTCGGGACAATCGAAACTTGAGTTGGAAGACGAGGACGCTGAGAGAGGTTTGTTGGTCAGTAAAACTTCGACTACAACCGTGACGATGACATCACGATCGAATATCACGGTAACCAGTGAAAATAATCGAGATCACTCTAATAAAGACAAGGAAGGCTTAAAGAATGGAGCACAGCTCACTCTGCTCACACAAGTTTAAATTATCTTATTCAATGATGTTAAATATAATCTAAAGGAAATCATGATAAATCGAGTATTTGTGTCTTTGATGATAAAATTATTGATTCTCTAACAAACGAGAGTTTTTGGATTGAATCCAAAATTCCATGAAAGTTATTATCTTTAGAGATTAGTGACCGATACTTCGACCTCAATAACTTTCAATTCCTCCGAATACGGTCGTTCGTACCAAATAATGAAGTTTCTAAAGGGAATGTCGAAAAGAGGAAGAAAGATGGAGACTTTTGCTGACGTAGAAATGACATTACAGGACCGGAACAATCGCACTGCAGGAGTTGTAGTCGTCCCCCTCGACGATAGTGAAACATTGGAAAACAATGACTTAATGACCGAACATCCTGACTCTTTTCTAAAAACAAGATTCTCTTCTTTTTTCGTTCTCCCGTTCAATAAAATCGGCTACCACTCAACTTGGTCTCTTATAACGTTGATGATCTTCAAGAGAAACTTTCTACAGAAGAACGTAAGAACAAAAACGATGTGTCGTACTCGAGTGCGGATTTAATGGTGCTAGATCGAATTCCCTAGTTTGCTATAATGACTATTCTTATTCTCTCATAAGAAATATATATATATATGTATGTATGTATTTATATATGTATTATATATTATTATATGTATTTATATATGTATATTTATATATTATTATATGTATTTATATATATGTATATTTATAAGTCTATATATAAATATATATATACATATATATATATATATATATATATATGTATGTATGTATGTATTTATATATTATTGTTATTACAAATTATGCAGATTTGTGGATGATTTCTTCAAATTTAATGGCGATTATAGCATTTCTTAATTAATTCTTGGCAAATTAAAATATCCAAGAATTCCGAACGATAATGTTTTCATTGTCGATTTTAGATTTTAAGTGTCATAAAAAAGAATTCAAATTTCGATGACGAATTTCGATCATCGTAACGTACGTGTGTGTGTGTGTATGTGTGTGTGTGTGTATGTAAATAATTTGAAAATCACTTCTTGTGCTCGTAAAGACAACGTCTTATTCGCATTTACAAGTGTGCCCATATCTTCTCGTTGTCTTTCACATGGAATTACATGAGTATAAAGCACTGTCTGATATTATTCGTATTCCGAATTTGAATTTATAATGTGCTTGGCTGTATTCCATCGTGCCAAAAATAAACGTCGATGCTTCGCAGTCCGTAAAATTTGTCATTTTGTTAAAAGAAGAAAGGACATTCCTCATGACGAGTATCTGTCGATATTGTTTTTCGATGGAGAAGCAGTAAACAACATTATTTTTTCCAATGTCTATGATTACCTCGTGAAATATTTATACATGTCGAAAGCTCTCTATATTTATTCTCTAATCAAGTTAACTTTTGATCTATAAAGCTCTTCTCCAATTCGATCCAATCTATCTACGGTCGAAGAAGTTATCCTCTCTTCATACAGTATGACTTCACGTACCGTCGTTTAATTTGTATGTCGTCGAAAGTTATGATTCGTTCGTATTAATGACTATTCAGAAATATCCGAAATAGAGATACGAATGTCAAATGATATTATATATATAAAAATAATGCAATTAAGAAAGATTGAAGAAAATATATAAAATTATATTCAGATTCATAAATGTGAAAATATAAAATATAATATTTTAAATGAATATATTATTTTTTTTTATTATTATTATTTGTCTAACAGATAAAATATATTATCATCTATTTTTTATTATTAATTATCAATTCATTTTTCCAAGAAATAATTAACGAGCCATAAAGCCATTCGTTTCATTTCTAAAAGCGTAATTTCAAATTTCATTTATATTTAATCTTTGAAAATTTTTGTCAAATAATTTTATCGTATAATTTCGCGAACATAATTTTACGGTGGATGAGCCGATAACTTATCGCTTCAAACTTAACGGAGTAATTCGATAACTTGAAATACTCTTCCTCTCTTACTGACGTCGTACACTCAAGAAGAGAGAGATAGAGATATCGGATGATGAAACTCATCGGTAGCATCGAGAGTCTACGTTTCTGGTCTCTTAGCAATCTTCTAGCATTACTATCTTCTTATCGATAGAAAGTTCATTTCGGATTACTTACACGCTTACATATACCTATTATGTCTGGTTTTTTTTCTTGTTTGCATCGTAGACGTCACGTATTATTATTTCTTCTTTATACGCATCTAACACACTCAATGAATTAGATATTATTTATTTGTGCATTAAAAAAAGGTTTAATTTTCTTTATGATTAATTTTAATAGTTCTTGGTTTTATTTATTTTTATTTCTTTTTTTATTTTTATACAGATATTACTTTTCATGATTAAATAAAAATCTATTGTTATTATTTTTCTTTGGGAGACTATGACCGTAAAACAATTCGAATTTGTGAATTCATCTGATGCAATTTATTCACATTCGAGTTACGTTTGGATTGTGACCAACCTTTTTTTAAATGCGTTCAATAATTTCCTTGGACCAAACGATGAATTAGATCATATTCATTCATGCATGAAATTAATAATTTTTTCTACGATTGTTTTAATAATTCTTATTTCTTTTTTCTTTTTTTTATTTATAAACAGATAACAGTTTTTAAGATGAAACAAAAATTTTTCTTTTTCTTTATGATACCTGTAAAATGGCAATGACACGTAAGACATGATATTCGAATTTGTGAGTTCGTTAGATCCAATTTATTCAGCTTTGGATTACATTTGAGCTACATTTATGATTAACCTTATATTTTGCACTTATTCAACAATCTCATTGGAGGATTAGATTTTATTCGTTCGTGCATTAAGAAAGTCTAATTATCTGGATAATTATTTTCATCGTTTTTGTACTATTTTCAATTTTAAGCAGACTATATTTTTCACGGTCAAGCAAAAATTTCTTATTATTTTTTTATATTAACTGAAGAGAGATACTGGCAAAAAAAAATGATGCGAATTTGTGAGTTCATCAGATGCAATTTATTCACGTTTGCGAATGGTGCGATAAAGACCGATTTGATAAATAATTTGCCATAAACGTCAGTAAAGACGCGAAATTAACGATCGTTAAACAGGATTAAACGAGATCGCACCACGTAATTTCGTAAATATTTTACAATGCGGCCACGGTATATAAGGTAATAGGTACGTGTCATAATAATCTGCCTGAGGCCAAGCATCGTCACCAGATGATGCAAGTTAAATTACCTATGATATCATTTTCGATGATGGTGGATAAGAAGTCATCGATCCAAAATAAATCCACTGTGAGACTATAACAATAATCATTCATTTCGATTAATCTATTCCATAGTCGAAAGTTGATATCACATGTCTATATATTTGTCTTATTTCATTTCTATACCATAAATTTACATATTAGTTTATATTTGCTAAGTATAAACTTTAAATTATATAATTTTATTTTTCAAACAAAGAAAAAAATTTTTTCATAAAGAATTCATGTGTTAAAATAATCGAGATAATAATTTCGATAAAGGGTCGTTGAAAAATAATAATATTGTTACATGAATGAAATAATCGTCGTTCATTAAAAATATTTAATAATTTTATCTCGGAAAATAAAAAATTAACGTTTACGTTAATTATCAAGACAATGAGTGATATTTCATAGAATATTTAGTAATGGTTGGCAAGATCTCGTAGAACGATTCACGCTACAGTAAATTTTCTCAAAGCTGAGTCGTATAAATCATCGCATGGAAAGTAAGTCGGTGTTTACCGACCTCTTCGCGTTTCTCTCGAGAATGGTCGCTTCTGGCGTGATACTGCTACATTAGCTCAACTTTCTTAAAGTTGCTGCTGGCGAATTTCATGAATCTCTTGGTGTCATGACTCGAGCAATATTCTTCTTTTACTTCAGTATGTAACAAAGAATAAGAAAAAGAAAAATAAATGTACATGTATGGAAGTAAGATGAGGGTGAGAAAAAAAGAAAAAGAATGTGTGTGCCAAGGTTTTATTCATTTACGGGAAACAATTTCCCTTAAAAGCAATGATAAAAATTAACATTCACTTCTATAAAACACGATTATATTATGCGTAAGATTCTCTTTCTCTCTCTCTCTCTCTCTCTCTCTCTCTCTTATTTTTTCTATTTTCTTCCTCTATGTTTGTAGAGTATGACGAATTAGAAGCATAGTATATTACTTTATCTCGCCAATGCTAAAGTATCAGATAATCAAAAGGAGGGTAAACAAGAAAGAGAGAGAGAGAGAGAGAGAGAGAGAGAGGAAGAGAGAGACGAAGATAGATAGGGAGACGAAAATAGATAGAGAGAGAAGGAGAGATATGGACTAATGATAAGATGACGACGATATGTCGCGATAATAATGTTAAATGTTTCTTTTCATAACTTCATTTTTTCTTGCTCTTTTTCAATGACACTTTAGTTTCTTATCATCGACAGATTGTTAAACATCGGCGATCATCTTACTGGGACTTAATTTCATTCCCTCGACAAAATTGCACTTCCCGATAGGATAGATATATATCATTCGAAAAAAAAAAGGAAAGAAAAGAAGAAAATGTAGATCCACTTTCGACGATATTTTCATTCGTTCATCGCATAAATTTTTCACGAACCACGAATTTTGAAGAACGAAAAAGAGAGAGAGAGAGAGAGAAAGAGAGAGAGAGAGAGAAAGAGAAAGTGAGTATGTGAAAGAGAAAAAAGCATCATCGTCCCTCTCTCTTTCTCTCTCTCACTCTCTCTCTCTTTTTTTTCTATCTCCTTCCCTGTCTTAGAAAAACGATTGGGAACGATCCCAATAACTTTCGACGAATGCGAGAATAAATCTACGATACGATATATATCTTAAATTTGAAGACAATGCGAAGAGAAGCGATAACGTTTGGGGGATAATGATAACTTTTCAACTATCGATTTGTTCTCACCATTGGTACTTGGAAAGAATTCCTTGAGTATTCATCAAAGGAAATTTTATTTTATCCTGCACATTTTTCTTTTTAAGCCTGATAAAAATGCTGTGTAATATTTATTTTTCTTTAGTTGTCTCTAATACAAATTAAGTTATAAATAGAAAATAAGTATATGTGCATATGTATATATATATATATATATATATATATATATGTATATTTATGTATATATATGTATATATATGTATATATATGTATACATATGTATATATATGAATATATATATATATGTATACATATATATATATATTATTCTTTAACGTTTTTCATTATCTCTTAAATATTTATGCGGAATATATATAATGCGTTATGTAACAATTTATTTCTTCATTAAATTTTGTAAAAAAAATTATAACAATGTAAGCTTTCGAATTATTTTGACTGTAATATTAATTAATATACAGTATCATATCGTTTTTCTAAAAATTTATAAAAAAAGGTAAAATATGCATTAAAGAATTAATACATACTATCGAATTTTAATTATAGAAATGTGAGTTTCTAATATTGTTATAATACGGTTTTAATTCGTCGTTTTTACCAATTCGATATTCCATATTAATTTCAATTGCAAATTACAGTTATAAGAAAAAATTTAGAGAAGAAAAAAAACAGTAGACAAAGAAGGCAGATAGAGTTTTTATGACACTTTTTATTAGGTAAATGCATAACAAACTTTTTAAAAACAATGTGAAAAAGGAAGAAAGGAAAAACAAAAGAGACGAAAGATAAACGTTTGCGAGCTTATAAAGGAAACAACAGAGATTCGATTAAGCATTCTATGGTAGATGAAGCAAAAAAAGAAAGAAGAGCATGCAAGCAGTGATGATTATTATAGGGATAAAATAAAGTTGGAGGAGTGTCATTCTTCCTTTCTCTCTCTCTCTCTCTCTCTCTCTCTCTCTCTCTCTCTCTCTCTCTCTCTCTCTCTCTCATCTTTTTTCCCGTATAAATTTCTTCATAGAAAGCAATCCAAGGTTAAAGCCACAATTTAAAAAGAAAGTGTTTAATCGACAAAGGGATAACATAAATTGTCATGTTCTTGTACAGAATTTGACTTGAATTTATGATTAAAAAATACAAAGTGATCGGAATATAAGGAAGAAGAAAAAAAAAATTATACGTACATACGTATGTAGATATATTTATGGATAAAGAAAAAAAATGAAATTGTCCAAATAATTTCTATCCAATTTTCTTTAAATACACATGGCAAATTATCTGATGCTGTTGTTTATAACTAATTTCCCAAAAACTTTCTTATTCGCGATACACCAGCTCGAACGTTTCTCGCATCTTGCGTTTCGTATCTTCACGTTAACTTCTCTATTTCCTCCCTGTCCTTTACTATACCGCCCTTAAGATTTCTCGTTTAGATTCCAAAGCGAGAATACCAAAAGCTTATCGAATATGGCTTGAGAACGTCATCAAATGGAACACGAACGTTCCAACGACGTATAATCGCTTCATTTCGATTTCTCTGATATAAAATTGTGATATGGAATGTGGTGAGGAAAATAATAAAAAGGAGCAAAGAGTATTATATCTCTATGCTCTTTATATAAATTCTATTTTGATCTAAAAAAAAATGCATATCGATAACATAATCGATCTGATATATGACAATGATCTGAAAACATAAATGAAATAGTTATACATAATGTCCTACAATATTTCATTCGATTTTTTTCTTATTATATATTTACTATTAAATATTTACTTATTAATAACTAAATATGATTCATTGTTTATATAATCAATTCAATCATAGGGATTTTAATGCTATAAAAATATTTAAATGAATTCACTACTAAATCAATATTTGTTTTGTGTATTAAATGAAGTGAAAAGTTCTTTTTAAATACAATATTTATATATATATATATATATATATATATATATATATAGATTTATCCTTGAAAAAAATTTACATTTATTTAATTTCAAAGTGAGCAGTAAGTCATAAATTTAAGTCAAGAGAACAGCTTGGATTTCGTTTGTTACAATTCTAAAGTAAAATGTCACGAAATTTAAAGTTCAAATCTCGAGTACTAAATATAGTTTCTGAAGAAAATATTCGTTGGTTCTTTGAGAAAAGCTATGGCTTCCGCCGTCGACGAGAACGAACGTCCGTCAACGTGGTTGATTAAAGCTCCGCTCTTGTGCAAAATCGAACATGGTGACTCGGGGAAAGTTAAGTCGAAGAAGAAAAATCTAGGACACAGTGCGACAACCAAGAGAAAAAGTACTATCGGTATGAACAGGCTCGGTCGACAGGCTTGGTCCGTTACATTGATTGATGTATGGCATAGCCTTGAAAGAAAGAAGAGTCTCCCTTCGATTTAGAGAACATTTTTCGTTTTCCGATCACTTGCAAGGCATGTTTCCTACAAATTCGAATCGATGTTTCAAAACTTTTTTATTCAAATTTCTATGATCTTCTATCAATTATATCTATGACTGTTTGAAATAATAAATTACTTTTTTTCCTTATCTCTCTTTTAATTTATTCAAACTCGTATCAATAATCAATTTCATTAATGATCTTAGTAAATTTATTTTATTTAATTATACAAGATAGAATTATTTAATATTCTTTTTATTATAGGTTATATAAATCAGAATAATTTTTAATGAATTTCTATCGATTGTAAGTTTGCAAAAATAATACACTTTTATAGTTTCAAGAATTTCAGAAATCTCCTTACAAATATATCCACGTTAGATATAAAATCAAATGTTCTGTTTATAGATGAATCAGATTCATTGAATAATATCTTAACTAACGTAAATATTGCTATTTCCTTCTACGATATTGGATGAATTAGCATTTGTAAATAGTATCAGGAAAGAAACAAAACTAGTTAGAATAAACATCGGATTACTTTTGTTTATATGAACAACTTTCGGGCAGTCGAGTTCAAGTAGGCGAAGAGATAAGACGTAGTTACTTAGATCGTAGTTATTTACTTCGGTGGTTGTTTTAGTTAACTTAGGACTTAGTTTAATTTCTAAAAAGAGAATTTACAGAAAGCACGATTATTTTCATATTATCGTATCTTTTGAATAAAGAAAAAGCTTATTTAAAAATTATTTTCACATCATCTTTATCATACTTTATATAAAAGAATTTATTAATCGATAAAATACATTTTAAAGTGTCTAATAATAACTAAAAGAAAAATAAAAGAAACGGTGATCGATACGATTATTGATATTTCGAGGATATTTAAATGAAGAAATTTTTTAAATGATTAATAAATAATATTTGGGTGCTTATATTGCAACGAATACCACGTTTGTAAATTGTTGCAAACGTATCAATAGAATTATTGATTTTTTTAAATGTATCTGATACGCATTTGGCTATCGAAACTTTTCAAGAGATAGTTCGTCGAAAAAAGTAAATGTAATTTGTTATATATATGTACATACATAAGTCCTCTCAGGAAAAGGATCGTTACATCGAGAGATTTGAAAATCGATGGCAATCACAAGTTTCAGTCATTTATCAAGAATTCGAAGTTTATCCAAATGACGATTCGGAATTTTTGGCATTGAGCCCAGTGAAGTGAATTCATCTGTGAATCTGTTTGCATTACAGAGTTCCGAGAAATATACACATTTGGTAGAAAAATAGAAAATGGTAGATATGTAAAAACGAAAGTAATGCTAGTGATATTAATCTATTGAATTTGCAAAATAGATATGATTGTTTGTATTTGGAATATTTTTATTGGTATTAATAAAATGACGAGTAGAATTATCTTGAATAATATTAGTGATGGGGTCAAGAGCTATGAAATTATTTTCAAATTTCTCGGATCGTTTTATTTTTAAGGAAAAATGCCAACACACGTTCATCTTAATTTGAATATTTTTCTTAAAACCGTTTAATATCCTGCTTTGCCGTCTTGTCTTTAACGTAAACATCTCAAGATGCTTGCACCTTTCTACTTTAATGTCCATTATCTTACTTACTAAACCATTTTCTATACATACATTTATACACACACACACACACCTCTCTTCAAAATAATCCGTATCTTTATACACATAAGCATTCTCTTACATTGTTTCATATATGCATATATATATATATATATATATATATATATATATATATATATATATATATACGTAGAAATATTTTTCACAACAATTTTATTACGATTACTTTCAATCTTTTCTTTTTGACACTCTGTATAAATTCATTGTAAATCGTATAATAAAAAAAAAAGAATCCTGTATATTTAAAATTAAATCATAATTAAATCATATTTAATTATGATCTATTTCATTTAAATTTTAATTCCATTACTGATATGTATATTATAATTATAAAGTACTTAAAAATTCGATCGATTATAGAAATAATATAAGACAATTAAAAAGTTTTAACTTTTAAATTAAAAGTTATAACAGTACACACATAATATTTACATATATAGGAATATTTTCATATAAATCAATCAGAAATTTTGCAAACGATTATTTCAATGACAGCTAATTACATTCTAATGGTGCAAGGATTGATGTAAACCACAAATTAGAAGATAGTCATCTCTCACTAATGTGAATACGGTGATATAGACAAAAGGTATATATGTATATATATATAATATATATATATAAATATATATATATATATATATATTCTGTTGTATATTCTTTATTATATATATATATATATATATATATATATATATATTATATTTCATATTCCATATTATATATATATATATATATATATATATATATATATATATATGTATTAAGGGAGAGAGAGAGAGAGAGAGAGAAGAAAGAATAGGCAAGGATATTCCGGAAGAGAATAATATCTCTTTCTTTTTCTCTTTTATGTATCCGTTTATAACGGAAACTATCTTCTACTTGCATCTATTGTAGGAAACACAGGAGTATGAAATTTTCTGATTTACGTAAATGTCTGCGGAATTGTGGTGAGTATGGCATATCACTAAACAGGAAGAGAGAGTGAGGAGGGGAGAGGCAGAGAGATAGATAGACAGAGATAGAGAGAGGAGAATCCGTCTTGAAGGAATGGCTGAGCGTTTCCGCATCGACCACAGGAATATGGACGAGATTCTCGAAATTCCAGGTGTGATCTGTGTATCAATATGCATCATTATTGCGTGATAACTATTGCACCTGATGAACACCAAATATATTGTTGCATAGTTAACGATAGATTCTAATTTCTATTAGATATCTTATTTCGATAGTAATTAATTTTTCAACTAGAAGATAATTTTTATCGACGATAAGATTTTAATATGATATTTTTTATTCATATTAATTATTAAAATGATAATAAATGTTTCTATCTTTTTTTGTACTGTAACAATTTCAACCTATTTAACATAAAAGAAAAATAGAACATATAATATGTAAATTAACCTGATAATAGCTACAGATTACATAGAAAGACAGATACATAGCCTGCAGAGATATTACACCATCAAGATATTACACCAACTTGAATTTAAATACTTCTCATTAAATTTATGCCATATTACAAATATCATTTTGAAGATTAAATCGATCAAATTATCAACAATATATCTTTTCGAAAGCTTGTTTGATTTTTAGGAAAAATGTTATATTCTATCTATCACTGTAATATATTTTTAAATATAGTTTTAAACGACTAATATCGTCATATTTTTTAGAAAACTTTTTCTTTAAATTGCATTTTTTTTTTTTAATGCTGCCTTCCTCAGCCGCTTGATGTTATCACATTTCGAGTCTTACCAATATACAAGATTTTTATATATTTTATCACTAACAATTCTTTTCTTAGAAGTATTTAACGTTATGACGTTAGTCAAGATGTTAGTAAATACAAAATATTTTTTATTTGCAATTGGTATTTTTCGTAATTAATTAATAAAAATTAATAATAATTAATTTTTAAGTTTTTCAAAGACTTTTTTCCAAATAGTTCGCAAAAATTAAAAATTAAAGGATTTTTTATTATACTTGTTATTTTTTCTATCAATACATTTGTACTATAGATAAAAGAAAATGTTAGGAGTTACAAAACTTCATCTGTTATTTTTACATTGATTTTATCTAATAATTTTAAAGATGAAAATATTAAATTTAAATAATAGAAGAGATTAAATCGTATAGAAAGATATTCGATTTACTGAAAATTTCATAAAGCCTATTTTCATTAATATCATTTTTGTACAATTTCAGTTTTTGTAATAAACTTCGAAATCTCCCATTAAAATTGTAAATTTTTTTCTTATCGATATTATTAAAAATTTCGTTTAATATTATTTGTGAAAAAGTCAAATTTGAAACTCTTTGAGATATTAAAGATTATCAAATTTGATATAACCTGAATTCCTCTTTCTTCAGCATGTGAACGATCCTTTCTGAATTTTAAAGCTGAGAGAACAAAAGCTATTTTCTTGATGCTTATTTGAGCACAAGGATTCGACATAAACGAAGATATCTAAATCAAGAAGAATTTAAGAAAGTTCTTATTTTCGTTTCATAATACTTTTGGGGTTCCAAAAAAAAAAACATTTTAAAATCTTTTCCATAAAAATCAATTGTGATTTATTTTAAATGATAAATTAGGTATTAAAGCTGTTGTATAAGCTTTAACTACTTTATACTTACGAAAGATCCTTTTTTTAAAAGTCTGAACCATTTTCTGACTCACTAGCACTTACAGAGAGTAATTTTCTTTTTTAACCTTGTTTATCTTGTTCTTAAAGCTCGATGTATTATGTAATATTAGATTGGATCGATCAACGATGATTAGACCTTCAATACGCCATTAGTAAATGTCTTAACATCTTCTGAAGTATTTGTTTGACCTTGAGTATTTTTTTAATATTTATAAACAGTCTATAATCTAATGAATGATCTTTAATTTGCACAACTTTGTTTATTCATTTTTCTACTAATATATTTATTCTATTAATGTATATGATAAATACTCACAAACTTGTCCACAAGAAATTTCTGAAATAAACTTGATATTGTTAACATTAATCTAATTTTATAATTCATCAATATAATCATCATTAGAGATATTTTCAATTTACTGTATGAGTATAGCCTTATACTTTTTTGACAGAAGGTCATAAATCATAATATTGACGTCGAAACATTTATGATTGAGTAGAAAGGTTTTCTCGAATGAGAAGATTTCTGTTGTCAGATGCCGTCATACTCATATTTGCAGTTTTACAAACTACAGATGCAACTTGAAAGCTTCGAATGAAGGGAACAAATGAATAATTCACGTAACTTAACTGTATACACTAAGAATGGAATGTACAGTGTATACTCGTTGTCAATGTCAAGCCATGTCTATATTGAGAACAAAACAAAACACGTGTTCTCGCTATGACGTTTCAATCCGGATTCTGTTTCTACTTTTAAAGGAACTCCTTTAAAAGTACATTTAAGTAATCTTTAATCGTACGTCAGCTGTACGATTCAAGCTGGATTAGAGAAAATAGTTGATGTGTAAGTTTCACAAGTTAAAAATTCGTTACACGGCTATGGGATTAAGAAGGAATTTAAAAGAATTAAGGACGATTTTCTTGATTTCAAATAATTTCGTGTCGTGTATGTTTATATTTTCTTTTAAGCGATCTATATAAGATTATAATTCCACCTTCTTTTTTTCCATTATCCAGATTAATTATTCTTGAAGCTTTTAACATTTTTTTAATAATAGTAACAGTAAAATGAAAATTCAATCAATATCCAACCGATGGGTAAAGCACAATGATTAATTGTATGAATATAATCTCGCATGTAAGTGGAAGTATAAGATATTTAATTAATAACGAGCTGTGCTAGTAATCGATATAACGAATTTAACACGTTGAAATAATTATTTTTATCTTAATTAAAAACTGAGTGAAAAACATGAACTTGGAGAGATTCGTTTTTTGTCAAATAAATTGATCAAATCTACGACATTCGTTAATTTGCATCATTAAATCACATTCGTATAATTGGCAGATCGTGTTAATCATTTCACGATTTTATACGTAATCGAATTTCTCTTACGATTAAACAGTTTATTTTAGTTATCGTATTCGGTCATTATATCTGTAGATGATACATTTACTTCCATGAGAATTATTTTCTATCGTTTAGCTTTATTATCGACCTTTCGAGCTTTTACTAACCTGTAAAATTAGTGGAACGATAAAACATTGAAAAGACAGTCATCGTTTTCTGAAAGATACTAGCTATTCAACGAAAAGAAAAAAAAAACAAAACGATTGAATATAATCTTTGTTAATCAAGTGCTGTGATGTATAGAACGAAATTTCTGAATGTATGTGTATGGATCATGCTAATGCATTCCTTAGAATTATATTTAATAAATATATATTTACCGATGTAAAATATTATTATTCATATATGTATGCACGTATGTTTAACTAAATTTATTGAAAGAATGTGCGTTTGTATGTGAGTTTATCGTAACGCCGTTTTCAAAAGCTTTGAAGCCCCAACATTCATTCGTATTATCTCGTTCCTGCTAGACGTCGTTCGATATTGCTGGATTTAATGTGTATTTTATGAATAATATATTATTTGTAATATCGTAATCAATAATGACAAACGCAGATCAACTTCCTTCTTAAAGATATGTAAAATTGAATGTATGTATGTACGTATGTACAATTACTATGAGTCAGTTACATGCTGACCATCTATTTTGATTGAATGTGTCTCATGTACAGAAATACATATACATATATATATATATATATATATATACATATATATATATACATATATATATATATATACAAATACATATATATATATGTATATATATATATATATATATATATATATATTATAATATTGATAAGATTATATAAGATTTGATGAAAATCGAAAATGATTGTTCTTAAGCGTAAGCTATCATTTAACAAGAATTCAATTTCGTTTTATTGCAAGTGATGGTGACCGAAATAAAATCTTCGTTCTTCTTCTTGTTTCCGTTAAAATTCAAATGATTGATATAAGAAACGATCTGTATCATTAAATAATATCAATTGTATGATGTTTGATTTGAAAAGAAAAAGATAAAGTTTCGATTAAATACGTAATTAAATATAAGATAGAATTGTATTGTATTAAAAACGATCGCTGAGAATAAAGTGTAAATATACTTTATGAAAATTTCTTCGGTCTAGCACATTGTTTGATTTTCAACCTATTTTTTTTCTATTAAAAAAAAAATCCTAATTTTCATATTATAATGTATATGAAAGTATCGTAATAATACAACATATTTATTAGAATGATATAGATAAGGAGATTAGCTTTTTTTATTGTTTAGTAATATCATTAGAATATTTACAATTTTATAAATCTGAAGTATTTGAGATTTACTTTGATAATAATTTCAATGATAATAATTTTTAATCCATGAAATAAATTTGTTATATTAAACTTCATTAATAATATTTAGAAGTCTTTTGTACAAAGATAACTGAAAGTATCTTATATTCTTATATTTATATTCCTATATTCTTATACGTCATACTTTCTTTATTTATATTTTTATACGTCATACTTTGTTTTTTAATTTCTATCAAGTTGTATAATATTTGTGGTTGAATTATAGGTAAATTCTAAATTGAATTTAAATAAAAATTATTTCACTATTAAAATTAAATAATTCACAGGATTAATAATGAAAATTGTAAGATTAAAAAATGAAATAAAATATTATTTTTCAATCATAAGGTCTATGAGAGGATATAAGAAGGGAAGACATAGAAAATGAAATTCGTTAAGTGAATCCTTCGACAGTAGATACAAAGAATCACTTCAAAAAAAGTGTTCGTATCGAAAATAATATATGATCAAATACCATGAGTACAAATTAGATCAAATTTGCCTGATTAGAAACGAGACGATCTTGTCTTCGTAAAATTGGATCGACCGAATTGAGTTTACCCCTAAGGCCGAATAATAGACCGACCATCGCCAAAGGAAAAAACTTTTTTCCCCTTCGATTTTGATGTGATGAAAAAAAAAAAAAAGAAAGAAAGAACAAATGAGCAAAATATAATAAGCGTAAGAAATGGATAATCGAACCGAAAGAAAGTTAATATCTAAATTATTTCTTCCTAAATCGTCGAGCTAAAGGAGGCAGGAACGCATTAGGATCTCTTGATTTTTATTCGATGAAATGGCAACGATTGGACCATGGCAATCGTCCAAAGAACATCATTTTACGGGAGAAAGGATAATCGTCCTGGAATTTTCCTGGCTTACTTATTCGTGGTATTTGTCAAGCTTGCTTACTTCCTTCGATCGGTATGAAGTAATATGTAATATTTTAGTTGGCATTCGATTGTTTACAATTTATTCATTTATTTATTTATCTATTTATGAAAAAAATTCATTGGTATAAATTTATACAAGGTGATTCAAGTTTTTTTTTCCGTCAAATTGTGTCAGTATGTTTTACGTATACAGAAAAACATTATATAAATATATAGAGTTACAAATGCTCTATTAAAAAATTATAAGTGAATTGATATTAAGTGAAATGATAATGAAATTAAGTGAAATGATAACGGACTTTTTCTTATTATTAATACATTATATATTCATCGTGTGAGCGGTAAACATTGAAAAAAATAAAAACGACTACAGTTTTTATGAAGGGTACATTCGTGTAATATAAAAATTTAATTATTTACCATTAAAAGTTTAAAACAACTTTTACAAAATTATTTTTTATTTATTTTTAATATCTATAATAGTCATATGTATGATTATAACAAAATCACAAAATTGTAAACGATTTTACTATTTTTTGTTTTCTTAACATTTACTACTTACCAAATGAATACATTAACGTATAATAAAAACAAATCTGTTATTATCTAATTTTTATCTAATTTTTATTATAGCATAATTAATAAAACATTTATAAATCTATATTTATATGACATTTTTTCTTATTACTACTCATAAAACATATCGGCACAATTTGGTAGAAAAAAAATAGAATCACCCTATATATAATAATTGAATACTGATAATATGTGTCATTTTATTATTTAATCATTTTATAGTCAGATTAAAGAATTTTAATGTAAATATATATCATATTAAAAATGTTATTAATCGATTAAAACAAAAAGAAAAAAACAAGGTAGAGAAATTTTTCCATATGTTTGTTTTAGAAAAAAATCTTATAAAAAAGCTATTAGATATAAACAAGATATAACAATTTTCTATCTATAATTTAATGTATACGTTTTTATTTACACGTAATTTAATATATAACGAGCATTAAAGGAAAGAGAATTAATTCATAAAATTTGCCTATTTTATAAACATAGGCATATTTTTTTTTAATTGATAAAATAAAGAACAGTTAAAATAACGTGAAAAGAAATTGTTTATAAAGAAAATATATACCTTTTAGATCATTTTATTATGGATATCGGATCGATAATACACTTTTGTGTTTAGAAATATAAATCGACCACCTTGTGAAGCAATGTTATTATATTTCACGAAAGTTCACGTGACCTACGCTTTATATATTATCAAAGGAATATCTTCTTCGATGATAACGTATTCTCATAGGTTTAATTCCATTATTTCAGAACGGAAAGAGAAGGAAGAATAAAAGAAAGATAAAAAAGAAGGAAGAATGTTTATGCATTTATTTCCATGAAAGGATCGATAAATCGAATTGATTCTTGCAAGTCGTTACAAAAAAAATAATAAATAAAAAAAAAAACACAACCTGTCAAATGCAGGGCACAAATGAAAAAGTCGATATAACTACGACTGGCCTCTTCTTTTATGCATTTTAATAACATTTTGATATGTAGAAAAGAAATAAAAGCAAGAAAGAAATATCTTTCAAATTGGGATTTGACGAGCGTATGAAAAAGAAAAATTGACTTTGGTCGGATAAATAACGAAATGCGAGTATGTAGATATTTTTTTTTTTTCTTTTTCTTTTGCATTTTCATAAGCAAGGAGAAAAGACAAAATTTTTATTCCTTTTTTTAACCCTTTTATAAATAAAATGTTTAAAGAGTTTAAACAAAATAAATAATTTTGAAACCTATAATATATAATTTATTAATATAAATATAATGTATTAAATAGTTTCAATTACTAATAATTAAAAATATTAACTAACAATTAAGATTTTAGATAAAAAAATAAATGAAATAAGATTTAAATATGAATATATGAATGTATAATTTGAAAATAACGTGTCTTTATATAAGATTAATCTCGTTAATTATCTTTTATATAAGTAATTTTATGATTTTAATAATAACTTCTAATATCAATGAGTGAAATACCATCTGACATTTTTATGAAAAGGAAATAATTCAACTTGGTAAATTTTTAAAAGATGTAAAGTAACGAACGATCTACTTCTTCTTCGAACAGAAAGAGAACTTTTTCTCTCGGATATAAAAGATGCCACGTTCGCTTCTTAAACGTTCGAGTGTTTTATAACTCGAATAAGAGCGAGGACAAAAGTCGAGATAGATATATAGATAAAAAGAGAGAGAATGAGAGATAGAATGAGAGAGAGAGAGAGAGAGAGAGAGAGAGAGAGAGAGATGAAAAGAGGATCTATCGTCTCGTTGAGTGGTCTGACACTTTTGAATTCGTTGAAAGGTCGGCGATGTGTTAAAACCTCTTCACGGGTGATTTGTCGATCATTTCATCAGGTGAAAAAGTTTTGAGGAAGTTAATCGTCATGTTGGAAAGGATGAGTTTGAATATTTACGTTAGGTAGATAAAAATCTCATGAAAGAAAAAGAAACTTCGATTTATTTCTTTCTTATTTTTTTTTTTTTTTTTTTATTTTATTATTATTTGTTTTTGATTTTTTTTCTATTAGCAGTGATGAAAAATTCGTTTTTTCTTTTTTTTTTTTTTGACGATAAAAGAAAAATGGATAAATTCGTTCTTTTCAAATATAGGAATTTATCGTCGTTAAAAAATGGTGAGAAAAATTCATTTTTGTTCTCTTCGATAAAAGCAAATAAATGTTTGAATGTGAATTTTCGTCCGATGAAAATACGTCGAAATGATTGTAACCTATTTATATTTAACGTGTTAATATGACGTTCCTTGTATCATTGATCTTTTGTTTTTAATGACACTGTGTAAAATTATTATATAAACACACGTATGAATGTTTTGTAATGCTTGGCTTTTAATTTCTCTCATTTCATTCTCATCTCACATGGATGGTAAATGATCATATTCGAGTGGAATTTTATTTTTTTGTTATACGCAATTTAGCATTTAGCTTTACACAGAAATACCATTGGAAATATTTCTGTACGCTTTGTACATATTATTCATAATAATATAAATTATATAGATATGTAACTATGTAATTTTACATCAGCTACAACCACAAGTGATTTTAATTTGTTTTCGAGATTGTCGATGGGCTGTTGTATTATTAATGCGTAATAATTGCATACTCTCAAACGTTTGCTTTTAGTGTTATAGAATAATTTACGTCGATACTAAATTTTGTTTTAAAATATCATAAAATTTTCGCACAATTCGTGTGACTGGTAAAATAATTTCGATAACAAAGATGATAGAGAAGAATAAAAAGAAAACTCGAAAAATATTATTAAATTCATTATGCGTTTTTATACTAATATCTAAAGCTTCAAAATCATATTTGCGAACTATTGATCATATAATTAATTCATCGTTAACCTTCTTTTCTTTTGATAAGGAAAACTAAATATATAACAAATAATTTGATTTTAATTGCAAATATTTTTAAATAATTTCAATTGTTTTGATGTTTTTTGATAAATTTTATTACGTGACTCATCCGATCGATGGCAAACATTTACCACGTATTTACCAATTATTTCAATACCAAAATTAATTAATTTTCAGATATTTATTTCGATCGTCATTTATTTATTCAACAAAACTGATTATACATTAAAAAATATTACTATTAAAAGCAATTATAACAAATATTGAACATAACAAAGATTAAAATCAATATGAAAATATATTAAACTTTATAACTTCATTTTCACTAACTTATAAAATTATCGTTTAAAACTTACATATATATTTTCGAACAGAAATAATTTGGGCTTCAATATAATTTTAAATGAAGTTTCGTAATGTTCACGATCTCTCTTACGTGTTTGAACAATTAAGAGAATCAAAACTCCAATTGACTTCATAGAACTTCGATGAAATCGATTGCGAACATTTCCAAAAACCGCGACAGGTGTTACATTTCAAATAGTAATTAGAGCTTCAACCACGCTAACATGAAATAACTCCCACGTCTACATGTAACACATCTACAAATAACAGGAGATAGTAAATATAAATCAAACGTATATGTGTGTGTGGCTATAATTGTACAATTCTCTCTCTCTCTCTCTCTCCCTCTCTCTCTCACTTTCTTGTTGCGTTAGGAAAATTCAATAAACGAAGAGGCGATGTGTAATTGGAATTAATTCGCTAATACATTAGCCACGAAAGCACTGTATTACGATTAAAATATGCCTTTATGTACTATATATATACAAACCTTGATATCTCAATGAAAGATAAATGGTTTCACACGAAGTGTCTATATAGACAATATTTGACATATTAATCTCGTGAATCTGAATTTGTAATATTTGTATATGGTTAAGTATTAATAAACAATGATAATATAACTGAAGATACCTGCAATTTTATATAAATGATATAATTAGGTATCTACGCTCGTTAAAATAAAAATAGATATCTACGGTCTCTTTATCGAAAGAGCTTAATTAAGAAAAGAATTTTTAATGATTCAGCTTGATGAAATTTTTATAAATTAATTTGATTGAAAATAATTTTGAAATATGAAATAAATCATATAATAAATTATAATAAATATAGAAAATGTTACAAAAATTAATCATTTCTCAATTAAAATAAATTAATTCTAAAATAAATATTGAGGATTTAAAAGAGTCAATTTTCCTATAAATCATTGTCTTTGAAATAAAAAGTGTAAGTTCCATGGAATGACATGGTCCCGTTAATAAAAATGAAAAGTTTACAAAATGTAAATGTACGATAAAACAAACAAACAATGGGCCGGAGGAAATAAAGAAAGAACATAAAACAAAGTGTTCAATAGGAAACCAAATGGGGATAGAATCGATCGTATCTGAGTATACACCACACACACGTATTCTTGGTGTGATTAATCTAAAAAAGACGGAGAAATGCTGAGGAGGATGTAGACGATAGACGGAAGCGGAAAGACCGATAGAATGGCGTACCGAATGGTATAAAAGGCTATATAACGGGCGTTGGCTGATTCGTAACTACAGACTTGCAATAAATTCGCGCACGTTTCACGGAAATTCACGACACCAGACCGGACGAGACTGACGACGAGTAAAATAAGAAGGAAAGGAAGGAGAAGGGTCATGGAATGCGAAAGAGGCATATAGCATACCACACTATTGGTGAGATCGTCCTCGAAATATACACGACTTTCGATCGATTCGCGACGCGACTCACATTCGAAACGAGAAATCCTAAAGATTTCGAGACCCTTGAATCTACTCTCTTTCTTTTTCTTTCTCTCTTTCTCTCTCTCTCTCTCTCTCTCTCTCTCTTTCTCTCTATCTCTCTCTCTCTCTCTCTCTTTCTCTCTATCTCTCTCTATCTCTCGTTTTTTGCGAGCTTCCTTTTTCGGAAATCGAGTGCTAATAAACTCCCAGCATCCCCGAACGGATGCTGTAACGAACGTGAAAGTCGATCTTTAAGAAAGAGAGAGAGAGAGAGAGAAAGAAAAAGAAAGAGAGAAAAAGAGACAGTCATTACGGTCTTCCTTTTGTTATAATACGTCGTGTGAAATTGTTTCTCGTGCCTCCGATACGAGAGATCGTAATTTCTCGTGAGAAAGAAAAAGAAGGTAATCGAGGTAAATGAGTGTAAAAATTTGTTGAATATTACGAAATGAGAAATGAAGAAAAGAATTAGTTCGATATTAAGTGATTCAATTAAAATTCGTAATTGGTCTACTAAAAAAAAAAAAGAAATTGATTACAAGAGAGAACGATGAAGAGGGATTTATTAAGGGACGTGGAACACCCGGTATATTAGTACGTACATACGTATATAAAAGCAGAATGTACTTGTTCGCGTTGTTCGAACGTGTTAAGAATAATTTTCTGTTGTAGTTTTATACTACGGAAGAACCATTAGCAAACGCATTGTATATGTTTCTATGAGAGATATTTCTTTTTTTTCTTTTTCTTTGTATGTATATTTTCTTTACCTTTTATGTTCCTATCTCATTTTTAATAAATTTTTCATGAACGAGAAGTAAAATCTTATATTGCTACTCAATTTCTGTAAAACTTGTTAACGAATGTTGTATTATTTCTATGAAAATTTGTACAGACGATTGGCGTAATTCATTTCATTTCGTTTCATTTCTTTTTCTTTCTCTCTCTCTCTCTCTCTCTCTCTCTCTCTCACTTTCTATTTGAGATCTTATGCATTAAAGAAAAAGAGTAAGACCTCCCGGTACTTCGCGTTCCATTTCCTACCTATCTCTTGTTTACGTACTCCATCAGCAGAATCTCCATTTTTTACGTTACCCTTTTATCCCCTCCTAAGAAAGAAAGAAAAGATAAAGAAAGAGAAAAAAGGGGATATGAAGGAAAGAATAAATGGATCGTCAAATAATTCGATGCTCGAGTTTCATTTTGGCGTACAAATTTTAAAAGAAGAATGGACATAACGGAGAAGGTAAAGAAAAAAAATATATATATATATAAAATAAATGTCGCTGAAGGATATAACATTTGTATTTTAGTTTGTAAAAAGGAAACAAATTCATAAAAATTATTTTTCGTATTGTAATGTATTGAACTATATAAAAAGAAAAAAAAAAGAAAAAAAGAAGTAAAAAACCAGCTAATATCTAACGGATAGTTAATATTACTAAAGCAACTCATAATAAAAGGTAAAGCTAATAAAGGGAAATAAAAATATTAGAAATGCAGTACGAAGTCTAACTTTTTCTCATCAGATTATAAAAAAGAAGAAAAAAAAAAACTAGATAAAAAAAAAGAAAATGAATAATCGATAGGTCGAATACTCGATCGTACTTCGCAATTATGTAATACTAATAGAAGTTCATGTATATGTGCACGTATATATATACATTCTCTCGATTCTTTCGTAGTAATTCGACGATGATCGGGTACACGAAGTGGATAGGAAAGGGCACGAGAAGAAGGTATGCATAATTAATTAACGATCCTCGTACCAGCGATGCTAATTCTCTACGATCGTGTTCCATCGAGCAATTAATTAGAGTCTGGCCAACGCATGCAAACGCGAATACTTGTCTGGTATATAGATATGTATATGTGTGTGTACTAAGTGAGACGTAAAAAAGTCGAACATTTTTTACGAAAAAGCGCGGTTTTATCGTCGGTGTTTATCGATTTTCGAATTATTTTCAAATTGGTCGTTTCATCCAATAAAAAAAAGTAGGGTAACAAAAAGAGGAATCAAATGTATTATTAAAATGATTTAAAGTAATGGTAAAAATGATGTACTGAATAATATTCGTTCATTTGTACTCTTTTCTTGACATTTTTGCAAAAGTAAATGAGAGAGAGAGAGAGAGAGAGAGAGAGAGAGAAAGAGAGAAATAAAAAGAGAGAGTATCGAAAAATTGATATAGAATCCTGTTAATTTTTTTATTTCATATTTATATTTTTATTCAAGAAGTTTTGACCTTCTCGCAAAAATTGTAATTATTAATTTAAAAAAGACATAACCGATGTCAGGTTGAAAATACAAAACGATTACGTCGTTGTCACAAACAAATCAAACGAATAATTGGTTCTTTCCTTATATATATATATATAGAACGTTCAAAGAAAAAAAACAAAAATAATAATTCATTGTCAAAAGAAAGCCGGGATAAATTGAGGTTGACGTAAATTTTTCTAGCTTTATCTCGATTCTCTTCGATCACGTTCTTATTTGCAGTCGATATCATGGTACGAATAAATTCGATGCACTTGCAAAAGAAAGAATGGAAAAGAAAGCATAACAATGACGACAAGGACGAGGACGAAGATAAGGAATGTTCTTAAAGGACCACCAAAGAGAAATAAATTCATAGTGTGCGACGCTTTTAAAGTTTATCTAGGTATCACGTAGAAACTCTGGAACAGTTCGTACCTATTTCACGCTTGGATGCTGTGAGGAGTTCGTCCGTCGTTCTTTCCCAAGCTACACGACACGTTCTGAGGGTCTAAACTCGTTCGAAGAAAAGCATTTCATCCGTTTGAATTGGTTGCCTACGTAGTCGCGAAATTGCACGGTATTTTCATAGCGTATCTTAAAAAAAAAAAAAAAGAAAAGAAAAAGAAAAAGAAAAAAGTGACACCTCAATTATTTCACGTTTTATGCAATTCCTTCTCTTTTTCCATTTCCTGTCGATATCAACATTGACGATGTAATATGGGCGTATTTGAAAGTTAATAAAATGAGCTTTTAATTGAGAAACTAGGGGAAGGATATTTTAAATTGACTTATTCGATATCCATATTAAATCTCCATTTAATAATGAAAAAATTATCATAAATTACAGTATATATAAAAATATATATATATATTTTTTGTTTATACTATATATACACTACTACTATATACTATATACTACGTATATATTTTTTTTCTATTATATATGCAATGTTCAAACGTGGCATTATATGTATAATATACATCATATTATATATATATTACATTTATATTATACAACACATATATTTATTATTTAATAGATAAGTAGTATTAATAACTTTTATTTCGAGTCTCTCAATAATGAGAGATTTTATTAACTTGAATGTACCGATTGAATTTCTATTATTAATTCTAATTAAACTTTCACAAAGTAAATAGTTAATAAAAAAAATTAAACCTTTCGAATCGTGAGCACTTTCATTAACTTCGTAATCTTTCGTTATCCATCAAAAGAAATTGTAATATTCTCGAAGAAATTATTTCGAACGACTTTAATCTTCCTTCTGCTATTCAATCTTCTTTCGCATGGATAGGAAAGGAAGAATGCATGAGGTGGCTAGATGAAAACCTAGATAGTGGCGCCATCTTTCTTTAATTCTATAAACGTTTCTCTATTAAGAATTTACCGTCTTTTCTTCCCTTTATTTTTTTCTTTTTCCTTCCCTTATATTTTTGTTAACGACAAAGATAAAAGAAACCCAAGGTAAACATAATTATTTTAGGGACAATGAGAATCTTCGATATTGTCCATTTTTTGAGTCCACAGCTATTTCATTTACGAGTATTGTTCGTGAGAGAGAGAAAAAAAAGAAAAATAAAAAGGAAATAAAAATAGAGCTTTAATTTGCGAGATTGCTTCTCTAACTTCGAGCTTAAGCCCTGGATTATTCTTTTCTTAATCTCGTTACGAGCGAAAACATTCAAAGGTTTTCTTCGAATGAACGGACGAACATTGGATTGAACTATTCAATGAAATTAATCATTTAATAATGAGGAATAAAATCAAGTCATATTGTAAAATTAAGTATTTTAAATGATTTATAATTGACATTTTATAAAGTTAAAGAAAAGAAAAAAAAAAAGAGGAAGAAAAAAAGAAAAGAAAAAAGAAAAGAAAAGAAAAAAACCAAGAAAAAAGGAAGAGATAAAAGGATTCCTAACAAACAAAGAAAAGAGAACTGTTGCATCGATTACCTATGGTCGGTAGTTACAAATCAATGAAAGACACCAAACTCGGAAGGTTTAATCCTTGGAGAATCGATCGAGTACTTGGAATCCTTTCTAAAAATCATGCGCATGATTATTACCTAAGGATATAGAAATAAGGAAACGTTCCTGAGATATCTAAAATTATCAATCTCTTTAAATAACTTTTAACGTATTGCACTTTACAGTCATTCAGTTTCCTAGTTTCCTTGTTTTTTCCTTCCTTCCATCTCTCTATCTTTATTTCATTCATTTTGCGTTTTCTTTCTTTTATTCATTTACGTTTCCCCCTCTCTCCTTCTTTCTCTGTTTATCTGTTTCTTTTAGTCTCCTTTTCTTTTTAAAACAGTTTGTTAATCTCTCTCTCTCTCTCTCTCTCTCTCTCTCTCTCTCTTTCTATCTATTTATCTGTTGGTTTCTCTTTGTCTCTCTTTCTCTTTACAATGATCTATTCGTCTATCTCCCTCACTCTGCATTTCCTTCTCTATTGCAGAGTAATCACGATCGATCTCCCTCATTAACGCGTCCATTATGTGACACGAATTTCCTCGCAGGGTGACATTCAAACCCTCAAACCCGTAATTACACCGTCTCTCACTTTAAAAGACCTTCCCACGACGATATTACGTCGAATCACGTTCCATCCTCTTTTATATTAATTTGAGGAACTTCAAAATTTCGATAAATGCAGTTTACGGGTCATTTAATTTATAATTCGTCGAATAAGTATTTGCGTTTCTTGATAACGAATTGATTTTAATAATCATTGTTGTATATGATGTTGATCCTTTTGATATTTCAAAATTAATTAAAGAAATATTGAAAAACTATATATTTTTTTACGCATTATTCCCTCCTGCCGTTGGCAAATATCTAACATATAAATAATTGTTTAAATTAATCGAAAATAATCGTTATTTCAATCTTTTAAATTAAGTTATTTGATAGAACTAAAAAAGTTTTAATATTAAATAATATTATTATTATAGGTAATGTTACAAGTAATTATTTTCAACATTGTAGATGATCAAACATTTTATCCACTTATTCTTTGCACGAGATAATTTATGTAAATAACTGTCTCTCCAAAGTTAATCTTCTTTACACGTCTCGTTCGGAAAAGCCTTCGTTCTGAACAAGCCTTCGAAGTTCGAAGAAGAGACAGTATAGAACTTTGACATCGTTCGTAAGTCTTTATTAAATAACTTTTTGAGTACGTGCGAAGAAAGAGCTCGTTCCGTAATTTCTTACGAACGTCTCATTTAAACCGTGAACGCAAGGATGGAGAGATTTGTCTCTCAGTTTAAGAACTTGAAAAACTTTCGATAATGATAATAATAATAATAACAATAATAATAATAATAATAATATATCTATAATTATTAATTTCATGATTAGTATTAATGATTTTGATGTTAAATATTAATTAAACGCGATTATTTTTTTTTTTCTTTATATGCATTTAAATGTAAACAAAAACATCCATGTGGTTTTCCATTAAAAAAAAAAAATTTTCTTATTTTCGAATATTTGCCATAAATCAAAGCCGTTGATGTTAATATAGAAGAAAGTAAAATACGTATCGATTATCTCATAGAATAATGAAAAAAGGAATAGAAAACAGGATTAGAATGTTTAAAAGGTAGGAAAGCAATACGAACAAGATTGATACCATTTTAGTCGTTAGAAAAATGCTATACGTATATTTGACTAGAAAAATTCCGTGCGATCGAGCTCTAGTAAAGCAACAGGTGTCGCTCGACTACCTTCGGAGATATCTTCCAACTTCAACGAAATCAATAACTTTGTTAAGTTTCACCTACTATGTGAAAATTTTCATACATACTAGCTTTCATACGCACTAAAAGGATCATTCCACTCATATAGATTCATTTTTTCTTATTTTAAAATGTTTGTCTTATTATTTAATTTCAAATTAATTAAATTTTCATAAAAATGATATACAAATACGAAGAAAATTTATATATATTTTATTTATATAAAATTAATTCATCAAACGTTTTATTTATTTCAGTTACAATATAAAATGTTTAAAGAGAAATATTTTGAAATGTTTTTCGTAGATTTTGACAAAAAATTTTATTAAGAGATGTCACATAAGTTTATTTTGTAGTCAAACTAAACGTTTGATCGTTCGTTAGGTACAGACATCATAAAGTAGATGTTTCTGCCGGAATGTCAAGTAAATTTTTTTTTTTTCACGAGCAGCTGTCACACCGAACTAGTAAAAAAGGGAGGACAGAATCAGAGCAGGATTATTACAAAAATCATGTCGTTATCTCACGCCCATGGTTGACTCATTCGAGAAATAACATGGAGCTAGACCGTATGATATTTCGCCGTGCGTCACGATCATAAAAAATATTTCAACAACCTTACTTTTTCCCGGAGATTCAAGAAAATTAAACGATTTAATAATAAAAATAAAACTTGAATATAAAAAATAAAAGATGTTTATTTTTCGAGAAATTACATTTATTATTATTAAGATTAAGTATATATGTATTTATACAATCATAAATCATTATTACAATTTACGAGAAATATCGATTACTAAAATGATAATTAATTAAACTTGAAATGACTAGTCGTAAATCAATTGAAGTGAATGATATAATTAAATAAATTTTGATGATTAATTAAATAAATGAATGATTTATTTTCATATTTGAATGATTAATTAAATAAATTTCCTAACAGAAACCTCAGACCTTTTAATCGAATTAAACGCAAAATCTCTTGATAATCAAATGATAATTACTTTAGAACTATAAACTCCATAAAACTGTCAAGCAAGTAATATACAAAAAAAATAAAAGCATACTATCGAACTTGTCAAAGATTAAATAAATATTGATTATCAATACGTTCAAAACTTTTTCTAATGGACTTATATTAAATTTTATCTAACGAAAATCATTCATCTCATTCATCATCGAGATCAACGAACTTGTGATCACAACAAAAAAAAAAAACCTTGATTTATTGCCAAGACAATTGTTTTTGAGTGAAACGAATTGCAATCTTATTTGAAAATGACAATCTGTTTTCATCAAATTCTATAAATTCCACGAATTTTATTTCCTTTCACTCTCGTGTTTTTTATCGACGACAAACGAATGTTTTAATAGTCTTCTTCGAAGTTATCTCGAATCACGAATCAAAGAATCGTCCGTGAAGCGAGAAAAAAGCTGTAATTAACCGTCTGGAAAACTGGGTCACAGAGATAATATTCGATGGGGTGGATGGCATCTCGGACACTGCAGTTTTATGACATCAATGAAAAAGGAAACGACATTTTCGGTATTTTCATCCTGCTCGACTGTAAAATCAATACAACGATGGGTGGAATATTATCGATGGAGACTTCATTTGAATATAATTTCTTAAGTTGCAGGTGATCTATATTTATTTAAAAAAAAAGGCAAATCATAAATGTGAAATTATAAAAATCAATTATTTCTTTTCTTTTATTATATATATTTCTAATATATTTCTTATCATTTAAATCATATATATATATATATATATATATATATATATATATATATATATATATTTACACACACAGATAAAGCAAATTGGTGAAAGTTAACCAGAACATTGAATATAAAATTGTTATTCATTCAACTCAAATTATACTCAAATTAAAATCAAATCTTAGTCTATCTTTTTATATCTATCTCTCTATGCAACTTTGAGACTAACGTCTTTAATCATTTGAAGGACGTAAAAGATGGATTTGTATTAATGAAAAAAAAAAAAAAAAAAAAAAATTAAATTAACGAAAGTTAATCAGATCATTCAATATAAAATTACGTCAAATTAAAATCAATCTTTAATTTTTAAATTATTTCTATTTCGCTATTTAGCTTTAAGACAAACGTCTCTAATTGTTTAAACTAAGTGAAAAATCAATTTACACAAATCGTAAACAAATTGGTGAATAGTTAATCAAAATCTTCGATATGAAATCATGCAAAATAAAGAAAAAAATTAATTTCACTTTCAAGGATAGTGGTAAAGGTTGTACATGTTAATTGATGGAACGCGAGCAAATAATTGCAATTATCTTTGCTCTGAGGCGGCTAAAGTAAAACGGAATTTTTAACATCGTTCTTGACGAGCTGTAATACAGTATGATATCTTCAAGTTATTGAAATAATTTCGTACAACAGGATTGAAGAGAAGCGAGAACTCCAATTGTATCTCTTCTCTTTTTCTCTTTTTCTCTTACTTTCTGTCTCTTTTTCATTGCAGTCTCATTTCTCTGACTTTATGATCGTTCATTATACTCCAACTGCAAGTATTCGTAAAGCTACGCATCTTTCAGGAGTTTCATAAACGTTAAACGATTTTTCTTTTAAATAAGAAAGAATGGAGTAAGTAGGAAACTACAGCCATAATTAAAATAAATTAGAATCGGATTCGTTTAGAAATTAAATTTCTTCATATTTAAAAATTAAAAATTTATAAAAAATTTATACATTAACTATTTACGTATACTTATGCATATCATTATGTGTGTTCAATGAACGAAGTTCATATTATTATATATGTATGTATATAAGTAGATACATATATATATATATATATATATATATATATATATATATGTATATACATATATATATATATATATTCCTTTTATCGTTTATAATTGCTATGGCCTTTAGTAATCATTCTAATTAACAATAATTATATAATTGCGATTAATTATAAAACTGTGATAAATTTATTAATTATTCTTAATTATATAACAATGAGAAATTATAACACTGCGATTTATCTTATATTTAGAATTTTTGAAATTTGTTAATAATTTATTAAATTTCTTAAACAAACATTTTTGTAATTGTGAAAAACATACTTAAACAAAAATTATTATTTAATGAATGTCACTTTATCATGAGATGTTTGACGATAATCGGCTCATTACAATATTGATATAATTTAACTGTACAACGCGTAACTTTACTTATTCGCAATGTCGCTCCTTTCCATTTCGAGACAACGAGTTCATGACGAGAACAAAAACGTGCGAAAACGATGAATTCACTGGTCGCATTTCACGATTTTGCCTGGGCAATTCGATTAAAAGGCTAATTACAAACTGCCGGTGGTTGTGGTTTTTCGACCTTCCTATCCGTAAGTGGAAGTTGCTATCACGTAAGCAAGTTAAACGTCTGACACATTTTTCGTACTTGCGTAACAGGATTTATATCAATTTGATTACTCGGAAAAACCAAAAGAAAAAGAAATAATAAAAATAATTCTTAGAAGAAAAAGATTCGTTAATTTTAAAACTTTTAAGTCTATTTAATCTATCCCTTAAGTTAAAATAAAACTTATCAAGTTTTCCACGTGAAAAAAGCCCGACAACATACATGAGAAATTTTCGTGAAGGGAAGGCAAAGTGAACACATTAATTTACCATTTTTCAAAGTAAGAGGAAGAGAGAGAGAGAGAGAGAGAGAGAGAGAAAGAGAGAGAGAGAGAAAGAGAGAGAGAAGGAGTTCTCCCTTTTCTGCAAAGAACTGATACGAAGAGTTATTCTCCGTAAGTGTATCCGCACATATATCTACGCTTACCATCGTTTTAACTTTTAAGTAAAAAAGTTATTCAATTTCAATTGGAAATTTTGTAGGATTTGAATAAATCATTTTGATTGATTGATGTAAAAAGTGAAATGAAATGTTTTATGTTTATATTTTTCATAATCTACGAATATATATAAATAACATACGCACGCGTACGAGCATACATTGATTTACTTCATGATTTTACTTTTATTTATAGTTTTAAAGATTATCAGTAATCCCGTAATTTCTTATATTTCATAATATAAAAATAAATGAACTTAGAAGATATACATATTAAATTTTTAATGATAAAATTTATAGAAAAATTTAGTAAAATGAAATTTATTTATAAATATCTAAGATCATATTTTCTTTGATATGTTTTTATTTATAATATACGTAAATAGTGGTCTATGCAAGGGAAAATGCTAGTTAGCTTTGACATTTTGATACTCGCACATAAATATTGGTCCATGCAAGAGGACGTTGGACATCGGTGAAATGAAAGACTTGAGTCACGTAATAACAGATAATTTTTTGCTTTACTCGACATTCGTGTTTCTCTGAATAAAAAGATAGGAGTATAATAGCACGTATTTTGAAAACTTTTTGTGGACTCCGTTTCGAATATACGTGAAGCAGTTTAAGTAGTATTGTATGCTTTTGAAGGTCATATCATGGGCTGGGAGGGTTCTCGACGGATGCCTTTATTCTCCTCCCTCGTTTCATATAAATGAACGCAGTTTTCTTCTTGCAATATTGCATTCGTTCCAAAGTACTTCTATCTAATAAAAGATAAGAGCGAAAGAGAGAGAGAGGGAGGGAGAAAAGAGAGGTATTTTTACTCTTTTGCGTAATATGCAAGAAATTAACGATAATGTTCGTGTTATTTTCAAGTAATTACAAATACACATAAGTCTTTTTTCTTTATTTTCAAGAAGAAAGAAAAGATAACAATAATGATAATAGTTATTTATTAACATTTTTATCGACTTTCTAATTAACGTCTTCCAGTTATGATTATTTTTATCATTTTAAATCTTTTTTATTCATTATTATTATTATTATTATTATTATTATTATTATTATTATTATTATTATTATTATTATTATTATTATTATTATTATTATTATTATTATTATTATTATTATTATTATTATTATTATTATTATTATTATTATTATAATTATTATTATTATTATTATTATTATTATTATTATTATTATTATTATTATTATTATCATTGTTGTTGTATTCAAAGAAAAATTTGTTAAAAGGTCATATTGCTCGAAACATTACAAAATATTTTTTAAACTTTTATAAAACACGTAATTAGTTTATTTATAAACGATACCGAGGAAAAAGTTCAGAAGAATATCGCTGTATACAGAAAAGAATGCACTAGAACAAACAGAAAAACGGGAAAAAAGAAAAGTTTATAAGAAAAGCCGCGTTTATTACGAAGTAAGAAAAACAAAAAAACCCTTTCTTCGGCACCAAAGACTTCGTAGCATCAAGAAAAAACTTTTCTTTCTATAATGTATCTAACAACTTGGGGAGAGTAGAAAACCAAAACAGTGGAAAATTGCATGAAAGGAGTATACAAACGTTAAAAGTGTTGAAATAGAAGATCGTACCATTCTTGAGAAGAAGAAATTATGATTTGGAAAAAGAATATTAACGAAATAATCTTGATAGAAAATATCGTGAATGAATAAACAACTTTTTAAATTTAATTTCAGACAATACAAGAAGTTTATATATATATATATATATATATATATATATATATATATATTATATATATATGTATATATATTATATATATATATATATATATTATATATATATATATAATTATATATAATTATATGTATATGTATACTTATACGTGATATGTATATTATACTTATATCATAATAGAGTAAACAATTTCAAAAAAAATTTTTTTTTAATTATATAGAATACAACAATGAAGTTTGCTGATCAGTAATATTTTAAGTTTTTATGAATGCCTATAAACACATTGTCTGATCACCGAAATCTTTATCCATTGGACTTCTGCATTTGGAGCTTTGTAAAAAACAAAATGTATGTGCCATTTATTCTGCATAATGCGCAGCAGCTAAAAGAGAGAATAAGAAACGCCCTTGTTTTTTGGGTTGAGGAGTTCTTGGGAAAAGTAGCAAAAACTTGAATTACGATGGGATGTGTATCGTATAACTGACAAAAGCCACATTGAACATTTATGGACATCCATAAAAATTTGATGTGTTACTGATCATTGTCCAATAAATTTCATTTTTGTATTCCATACAATTTAATCAAAATAAATTTTTGAAGTTGCTTATTCTATTATCATATACCACATATATATATATATATATATGTGTGTGTGTGTGTGTGTGTGTATAAATAAGAAATTTATATAATTATATTTTATATTACATTTATATATTTTGCAAATAAAAAAAAACTCAATATTTATATTTTATATTACATTTATATTAAATACATAAAAAAATTTTATATTCTTATATCTTATTTAATGTTCAATCGTTTGTATAATTTTTCGATTAGTATTGGAAAATATTTAGACAAATATTTATCATAGGTTGTCAACAAACGATGTGACTTTGATATTTTGATTTCTACTTTACTTTGTTCCTTTTATTTTATTTAGCGAGTCAGTCGAAGTCAGATCATCAACAGAATAAACGTCGAGCGAGACAAAAGTTTAATGATAAATTTCTCAGGTTTAATTTTGACTGTATCGTTTCGTTTTTCCCTTTCAAGCCTCTATACTGTATAATTGTATCTTTATAATACATTCTTTCCGTCAAATATGACGGAAAATGTTTTAAAAAAAACATTTTTATACTTCTTTTTTTCGAAATAATATATCATGCATATGCATTACTTCAAATCATATGTTGTATTTCTATGATTCGAACTGTAAAAAGTATAAAATAAAAATTCTTTCGCAAACTAGACTCTGTTGTTGATCGTTTGAGAAAGTGCAAAAGTATGTCGAAGATATTACCCATGCATCAAATGATTAAGAATCATTGAAATTTACGAAATAAAATTTTTTTCTACGGCCGGATTTCTAACCCAATCGGGCATATCCGTAGAAAACACGCTATCATAGCGCCATTTTTATATACAGATCACAAAACATAGAATACAAAACATAGAACACAGAGCACAGATTACAAATCACATATCACTTAATCAATGCAATTCTAATATAATCAACTTTACAATTTCCTCCTCTCTGTCTTGTTTCATATTTCACATTGGTTGTATACCGACCTTCTCTCCCTACCCCCTCCTCTTTCTCCCTCTTTAACTCGTTTAAAGCCTTTTAACCATTTTTATAACTAATATTTCCGCAAGTTAATTAGCCTAAACTTTCAGTTGGATCATAAAGAATAATTACATAAAATTTCATCTGGAATGGAAAGAAATATTAGAAATTTCTGGAAAATAACAAACACACAGATTAAAGATTTTATATTAATAATAATATATACCTATTTTATTCGGATTAAAATCATATACAAATACGATTAGTGATAATTGATTAAGATCAAGTAATTATAAATCTTGATATTAATTAAACTATGACAAAGATTCGGTATGATATAGGAAATGAATAAATAAAAAACTAAAAAACAAACTAACTAAGGTGATTTGTGTTAAAATTCATTTAAAATCATTCTAAAATCATCATAACGAAATCACAGCAAAAAAGCATCTCTTTCTTCTCTCCTTTCTTTATGTCATTCGATTAGAAATCACAATTTAAAATAAATTATCCTAATAATATTCGTAGAGGTACAGTCCACCAAATAAATAAAAAAAAAATAGAGAAACAATTTTTTAAAATTAAAATGTTTAAAAATCATAATAACGAAATTTGCGAACAATTGCAACATTTTCTTCTCTTTTTTTTTTCCTTCCATTTATCCTTCTATAAATTTATCTATTATAAATTGAACTACAATAAAATATTCTTGAAACTAGTCTATTAAATAAACAAAAAAAAAATAAAGAAAATATAAAGAAACTTGCATTATACATTAAAATTTTTGAAAATCGTGAATAATGATATCCCCAAATAAAAAAGGATGAAATAAGAAGGAATAACTCTGACGAGTGTTTTATGATATTGAAAAAGTTTTAAAATCGTAATAAGAAAATTATCTTTAAGGAAAAAAAAAAGAAAAAAAAAAGAAAAAAAAAAAGAAAAAAAAAAGAAAATAATGAACATTTTTCTCTTCCCTTTTCTTTTCTTTTTTTTTTCCATCTCTCTTTCTCCCTTTCTCCAGATCACGATGACGTGCTCATGCGCTTCGAGGACGGTCCTACGAAAGGAAAGGAAACGAACTCTCTTCTGTGAATGGAACGCAACGAGGAAGACGACGTCTACAACGACGACGACGACGACGACGACGACGACAACGACGGACGACGACGACGACGATGACGACGACAACGAGGAAGGCCGAGAACGAGTAAAAGAAAAGGAAAGAGGCTACGAGTGAGTGCGAGGGAGAGGAGGATAAAGAGTAGAGGAGGACGAACGAGGTATAGAAGTCAGTCAGTCAGTCAGTCTGGCCGCGCACGCTTCTGATTCACTACTCTCGAGTGCTCTCGAGTGCTTTTGCCATGAGATTTTTCTAAACCTCGCGCGTGTTACTGATACATTGCTTTATCTTTTTTTTTTTCGTGAACAACCTAGAAAAAAAGAGATAAACGGAAAGAAGAAGAAGAGAGAGATAGGGAGAGAGAGAGAGAGATAGAGTGAGAGAGAGAGAGAGAGAAAGAGAGAGAGAGAGGAGAGAGAGAGAAAGAGAGAGAGAGAGGAGAGAGAGAGAAAGAGAGAAAGAGAGAGAAAGAGAGCAGGTAATAATAAATCAACGGACGATCGACTAGCACAGTGAAAACGAGTAGCTCGGTCTTGTTACTTGGCACCGTCAAAGGATTTTTTAAGATTCCCGCGCGTTTCGTCGAAACGGCGACTTTCGACGTTCTTTCGGTCTGTATCAAAAAGAAGCGAGAAAAAGCAAGGTGAGTTCATAATAAAACTTTTTTTTTAATTATCACATTGTTATACTGTGTAAATGTCATGTATATAGTGTGTATGTGTATGTATATATATATATATATATATATATATATATACACTATATATAGTTCGATTCATAAATAAGCGTCGTTATTAGCTTATTACAATAAAATGACAGTTTCTTATGAATCAATTTTATTAAATATAATTTTTATATAATTAAAATTCTTATAGTTTGCATTGTTAATTAGATCGATTAATAAATAAATCCTATTTTATTGTAATGTTCATTTATAACGACAATTATCTATAAATCAATCCAATAAATATTATATTTTCTAATTAGAATTCTTACTAGTTTGCAGAACTATTGGGTTGATACAAAAATAAGTATTGTTTTATTATTCATAATAAACTTTTTATTTATGACGGCACTTATTTATGAATTCAGTTCAATAAATATTTCATTTTTACGTAGTTAATTATTATCTGTTTTCCTTTTAACAAATTATATTATAAAATAAAGAACATTCGTTTAAGATCCATTGTTACAGGTATTTAAATCAATAAATTTTTTTCTGTTTGATTTCTTGTTTTCTTTTTTTTTTTCTTTTTTCTTTTTAACTTTATCACAACAATTATCGTCTAATGTATGCAACGAGCGTAGAGATTGTTTGCGTTCAAGCGTTGTAGTTAGAGATCGGTGGGGACTCCTATTCTCATCAGGTACGTTATCGTTTGACCTGGTTTAACTAATCGTTCGGAAATGTATATTCAAATAAGTTGATACCCTACAATTTTCTAATCTTCTTTTTGAAAAATTAAAATCTCTTTGTCTCGATATGATAATAATTAGGATTGAACGTAAACTTGAATGATTTTTATCTTGCTAATTATTAAATCGTCTATTCAATTCGATTGTTTTATCGGATTCAATAAATGAAGGATTGTCTCTTTGAAAATTATTTGAAAAAAGAAAAAAAACCAGAAATTGGTAACTATAAAAAGTCGATCAAAGCGATTTAATTTCAATGAATAGACGGAGCTGCATTTGCATAGAACGAAGTTGAAGGCAAATTCATAGTAAGTCTAAAGCAGTGCTATAAATTCATCGAATTGTAGGAAATTACAAGAAAGAGAATAATACTTGCTCGTTTAGCAATGATCAAAGAGAAAGAGAGAGAGAGAGAAATGGGGAAAAAAAGAAAAATGGAGAATTTCGAGTGAAAATAATTAAATACGTCGATTATTCGATTCCATAATAATAAACGTTGAATTTCTTTAAAAAAAAAAAAAAAAAAAAAAATGTATGAGACTTGCTCTCGACGGTGATCAACGACGACAAGTCTCATCGTCACTTCCTAAAAAATGATTTTTACATATATTATGTAGAAGCATAATAAAACGAGAATGTATACATGCATGTTGCGTATATATCTTACAATCACAGTAATTTTTCAATACTTCAAAATTATACAAATAAGATAATTATAAATTATACAATTTATATTTAAAAGAAAAAAGTGAATCTTATAAACTTATCTTATAAAAAGTGACTTATATTTTAAGACTTCAAAATAAAAAAAAATTCCACTTATCATAATCAATTTCATGAAACTTTATATAAATTATATAAATTAAGAAGAAAATATATATGTATATATATATATATATATGTATATACAAATATATTTAAATCTTGTTTAGATCTGTCATATAAATTTATAAAAAAAAAGAAAAAAATATTTAACATATGTACCAAATATATTCATCTATAAAAAATATATGCACATTATATAATATATATATCTATTCCGTATCGGTTAACACTCAAGTGTCCCTCGTTTATCTTCGCTGATTATATTTCCCGTCAAAAGTACAAATGCATTCATGAATAAAAGAGGATATCAATGATACGAGCTCGATCTTGTTGGCGCAAATTTTTAGTGCGGATGATGTTGGTACTCGAAAGGCCTTTCCAGATCGATTGGTAACACGAATTGAGAATGGAACGAGACGTGACGCGGATATGACGCCTCAAACTACCTTTGCAATTTTTCGTACTCGTTTCGACACTCCTCTCATGTTTACTCGGTTTCCTTTATGTGTAATTAAGGATATCGTATGGGTAGTCGACTCTCGTCGATTAAGATCTCTCTCTCTCTCTCTCTCTTTCTTTCTATCTTTTTCTTTCTTTCTTTCTCTTTCTCCCTTTCCCTTTTTCTTTCTCTCCTTTTTTATATTTCAAGAGTGAAATCATAAATTGTTTTTTCGATTAAGGACAACTGCATGGATTTTCAATGATTTGTTTTATTTGCGTAAAGTTCTTCTATTCCTTTAATGTATTCTCGTGAAGAAATTTATAATAATAATGTTAGTTCTTAAATTAATATCACCGATAGACAAAAGAAATTAATCATTATGATCGTTTTTTAATTGATAATACAAACACAAGAAACCTATGTTATACATGTATATTCTCATGAGGAGAAGATATAGTAGTTAGGACAATAACGTTCTAACGTTATCTCGATATCCGTTTAGAATTTAAATGCAGAGTACCATCAAACGTGGCCTGTGTTCGGAATTACCAGGTTTCCCGTGAATTCTCATAAGGTTCTCGTGTTACGTAGATTATGGTGTCCGAGGTCGGTGCATCTTGATTGAGTGAAAAGCAGACCGACGCGTTTTAGTGGCCTTTGAATTGCATGGGCATGCAATAATGTTCTGTTTCAAGAAATACACCGAATTATCGCAGCTCAATTTGATTATCATAAACATATGATTTTAATCGAATTTTTCTCATAATAAATAATTAAAAATAACCGATAATTTTACATTGTACATTTTAATTTTTCATCAAATACAATCAATTAAAATTCGAAAGGATAATATATTGAAAATAACAAATTCATGTAAAATATAATAACCATTTTCTAATAAATATTTCATAAATCTTAAATCACTCAATAATAATCTTTCGAAGTTTTGTTTTAATGCACATTTTAAATCGATCTTTAAAAAAAAAAGGAAAAAATTAGATTGCTGGAAATGTTAAATACACTGAATATATTGTATAATTTTTCTTAAATATTTCATATACTGTATAATAATATAGATAATCCTTATAATAATCTTTTGAACTATAATTTTAATCTACACATTAATTATGTCGCAAAATTCGACTTTTAATATTTGAAAAAAAAAAAAAATAATAATATATAGGAAATAATAAATGCACGAGAATATAATAATCACTTTTATTAAATATTACATAAATTAAGAATCTCTCAATAATCTTTCGAGCTTTTGTTTTATTTTATTAAATCTAGCAATTATTTAATATAAATTAATTTTTAATAGTTATATGTCGCATCAATGATCGTTCAGAATTCTCTTCAATTAAAATATCTGATATCAGCTTGGCGGTAATCGCTAATTAGCAAGTTATCTAATATCAGCGCTTGCGTAATACGGACATATACACACACATACACACACATTCTATTTCTCTCTCCCTATCTCTCTCTCTCTCTCTCTCTCTCTCTCTCTCTCTCTCTCTCTATCTATCTATCTATCTATCTATCTCTCTCTATCTACCTTTCTTGCTCTTTTCCCTGTACTAATAAACGAGATTGCTCTATTGTGTACGTAATAAAACCAACGACAAAACCAACATAGACTACACTACAAAGCTGCTTTTGGGTTGAAGAACATTGAAACACAGACGGCGTTAACATTTTATATCCGATAACTGTCACATTAGCAGGTAGTAGCTGTCATCTTGTCTGCTTACGTAGACTAACCGTTCCTTTCTAGAAGCAGATAAATAAATCGTAATGCAAATGTTATATTTTCTAAAATGTTCTCAATTTACTGTTATTCACATAAGTCAATTTTAAAGAAATAACAACGAAAGAAAAATAATAATTATTAATATTATTTATTTTCTCATATTGATGTGATATGAATCAAGTATTACATATAAGTTACATTTTACATATACATTAAATTTATTTAATTTATTTTACATATTACAAATATAATCTGATTCATTGATTCGGAATATAAAATAATGAATAAAATTAATAATTTTCCTGTATATCATGAAATTAACGATATGTTATAAAAAAAAAAATATATATATATATATATTGTACATTCTGTTCTGTATAAATATAATATATCTGTAAGAGGAAAAACGTATAAAAAAAAAAGATAAAAAAATAGAGATGAATTAGACCACAAGGTGTGAAACATATAAACGATTCTAATCAATTATTCTTTGCACGAATCGTAAGAGCATCGTACATTGAATCGCGAGTTGATCGAAAGGAAACGTTTTCTCTATTCTTCCGTTTGAACGAGTAATAAAATTTAACGTAGGACAGAGTAATTAGAAAATGAATTAACGCTCGAATAGAAAACATATCGCATCGCCCGAAGGATTGTATCCGAGGATTGACGCAACTTGTACAAGCAAGCAAGAGGCGTGCCTAAAATTCTCTATGTAACACCATGTGACACAGATTCAAGATCGCCTTTCTTGAAAGCCACGTGAGTCACATTCGCCGCTAACTAGCTGTGAGAGAATTCTTCTCAACGACTGTTTTCCCTTCGTTTCTACGCAATCGAGATGGAATCGATCAATTCAATAGATTAAATTATTCTCTTTGCGAAATCGATATCTTAGTCCTTATCTTCCTGTTTATCCTCTAGGAATATTATAATTTTTCAATATTTTATAAGAATAATAAAAAATATTATAATTAATTAAGATATTATTTATTACGTAAATAATATTAGGATAAATAGAATCGTTTGAATGAGTTTCTTTTACTGAAATCAGTATTTCATTTCTTTTTTCTTCTTATTGGTCACTTACAAATATTCTAATTTTCATAAATATTAATTCATAAAAAAAAAATAATAATACTAATAGTAATAGATCTTAATATATCTCAATCTCTTTTAATGATATTTAATGAAAAAATAAATTTGTTTTCTATAGACAATTTATGACTTTAATTAAATTATTATTAATTTATGATTTAAGATTATAGACAAAAAAAAATATACGAATGAGAATCTCTGAATCTTTACTTGATAATAAATTTGTATTTCATAGAAAATTTATAACTTGATATAATTAAATTATTATTAATTTATGATTTAAGATTATAAACAAAAAAAAAGTTGGAATAAATTATATTTATTGTTTATAGAAAACATTTGTAGATATCTTTCGACGTCTTTCGACGGCTTTCGGCAACGCACGCTACAAATTCTATCGTCCCTCCGTTTTAAACATCGAAAACTTTCTTTTCACAAACACGACGTATTGCCGATTCTAATCGTAAATTCTCATCGTGACGTATACTTTCTAATAAAGGCGCCACAACGATGTTACGCGATCCTGTTTCGTATCCATTGAGATGAGACATCATCGTAAAAGAATAACTTCATATATGAGAAAAGAGAGAAACAACTATTTATTTCTTCTATGGAGAATCTCTTAGATCGAAATTCTATTTCTCTTTGGTATACATATATGGATAGTATCGAGAAAGTTAGATATCTTATAGCATTTTTATCCAAATGCTACCATACAAACGACGAATGTTTCATATGGAATCTTAAGTTATATATATATATATATAACTTAAGATTCCATATGAAATATGGATATATATATATATATATATATATATATATATCGAAACTTATATATTTATATATATTAAATATATATATATATTTATATATATATATATATTTATATATATATTTTTTTTTCTATGATTCATCGTTCAATTTATCGAACGTATTTTTATTTAAATTGGTATAAAACAGATATAAAGAAATAAGATGGAGAAGGAAGAAAGAGAAGAGTTATAATCGTAATATTTCGTCGTAATCGAAATTGTTAAATTCCACACGTTATTCGCTGTCTGCACTCTCGAAACTTCCGCGGTATATACGAAGCGAATAAAACGCGCTCCACATATGTAACGACGCACGTGTTCTTTCATTCGTTCGGTGAAAAGAGAGGTCCGGCTATGGATAAATCGTAACGGAGAGAGAATCGCAGAGACACCCAATCCTTCTTTAGTTCTCTCGAAAGAAATAGTCGTGTGACTTTGTCGTTGAAAGACTCACCATCTGTGCGTCAAACTACATTACTTTCTCTCCTGATCTTTAGGAAGTTCAACGATCGAATATTAACTTGAAAAATTATTTTAGAACAGCTTTATAATTCTCTCATAAAAAAAAATATAACGACGTTAAATTCCTCGATCCCTGTTATTTGTTATTTTGTTAATTATATATTTATATATATATATTTATTTATTATATATTTATATATTATATATATATGTAACATATAAATATATATATTTATTTATGGATATATATATTTATAAATATATGTGTATATAAAATTATAAGTTACTATTGACATAGTACATTATTTAAGAATTAATATACATTCTAACGAATATTGAATACAATGTTTTTAATTAATATTTTAATTTTAAATGTAAATCTTATTTTCAAAAATTGATCTCTTTAATATATTATCATAGAAAAAATATTTATAAGAAAATTGAATATATTTTATATTCATTTTTAATCAATAATACAAACATAACAAATATACGTTATACATGTATATATTCGCGAGAAGAAGATTTAGTTAGAACAATAACGTTCTAACGTTATTTATCATTAACGTATTAGATAAAATAAAAAGATTAAAAAGAAAAGAACAAGATTATGTAAAGCAAGCAAATAGGTGAGTTTACAAATTAAAGTATATAGTTTTATTTGCATTTGCTATGAGATTAAATCAAGAAAGAACGAATAGAAAATAGTTGACTTTATAACGAAAAAATTACACGTTTAGAGCATGTAGCACGGAAGAGTCCTTTGCTTGTGATAAATTACATTCTAGAAAAGGCATTATTTGCAATTTTGTATTGCGATAAGTGGTGGCAAAAATTTATTTGAAATAAGTAGAAATGTATTATTTGAATACTGGCCAAGGGAAGAGTTTGTAAAACGATATATTATTTTCTCTCTTTTCTATATACCATCGAAACATGTATTTTATGTCATAAAAAAAGCGGTACTAATCAAGCCAATGAAATTATCATTTTGAAGATATTTGCCAACGTATAACTTCGTTAAAATATCAATTAGCCCTATTTTAATTGACATCGAAATAGCCGAACAATCAAAACGATTGTTCATGATGTCATAAATCGACTTTTGTAAGAGGAACTACCGGCATACCATTGGGAGCCACTTGATATCGCATCTCCTCGATTGTAACCTCGATCTCTCGATGCTCCTTTCTCGATCTCTTCCATGCCGACAAAAAAAGATCCGATCTCACATTCGATTTGAGTGGGACGTAACGAGCTTTATATTGGTCGATTAATAATCCTCTCGTTGGTACGAATCTAAAAAATAGAGTAACAAAGCGACTAATATTATGCGTAAAATTTAGCACCCTTCAATGAAAATCTATATTGAATAAACGACTTTTTTTCTTCCTTAATCTGCCTTTTTATCACATGTGTACGTATTTTTATATCTCTCTTATATGTTTACTTATAGTTTAATGAATAATTACTATTTAACTTTATTAATTTTTATTTATTACTCTGAATCAGTGGTTAAAATTATCTTTTATATTAGATCGTGTATTAACAAATAATTAAAATATATAGATATAATTAAAAATTGTTATATCTATATTAAACGTTAAATTTTTATTAATAATTTACAAAATAATTACTATTTACTTTTATACTCGATAAAAACTAAAATTAGCCTGTTTTAATTGTTAAAATTATCTTTTATATAAAGTATAAAAGATAATTTATATAAATTTAATATATGCATGTATATTATATAAATATTTTTCATTAATTTTATCTGGGAAATCTATAAAGTATGAATATTAGATAATTTCGATATAATGCATGTATACAATAAAATACGCGCATACTTTTTTTTTATATATATATTCCTTTAGAATATCAGGTCACTTATTTAATCCATGGTGTAAGTAATGTTCAAAAAATGGGAAAATCATAAAATCAAAGCTAATACGAATTTCAATCAATTCATTTCAACGACTAACAGATCCTTTTTTTCCAGTCGTCAATTAATCCGTGAAACGTGAAAAATAGATGGAAATTGGATGAATGGAAAACGAATTTCCCTAAATGAAAATTTCGAAATTCACAAGATTGAATTTTCGACGAGTGCAATGTACGTTTCACGCAGATTAAACGTCCTTCAATTCGATTGACCTGATAAATTAAAAAAAAAAGAAGTCAGTATAACTGTCACTATTGGATCCGATTTCTCTTTCCATTCTTTGTAAATAACATTCATTGATTCCATACTTTTTTGTTTCATATTTAAACTTTTATAACAATAGGTTGCTTTTTTCTTTTTTTTTTTTTTTTATAATATTATATCATTTCATTTTTAAATCTCTCTCATCTATTAAATACTATTTATCTCAAGCTTTTTAATTTAATTCTTTTCTTTTTTTTTTTTTTTTTTTTAATTTAATATCTCTGACATCATTCTCTCTTTCTTTCTTTCTATTTTTTTCAGATTTTGCAAAATCAAAAAAGAAAAAAGGAACGATAAGAATCGATCGACATGTTACCAATATCATTTAATTTTTAATTTATATATCATTTACTATATTCATTTCAAACTGTTTAATTTAATTTCTTTTTTAATTTAATATCTCTAACATCAATCTTTCTCTTTGTTTCCTTTTTTTTTTAAATTTCCAAAATCACAGAAAACAGAAACGATAGATATCGATCGATATCGTATCAATAACATTTCATGTTTTATTTATATCACTTATTATTATTTATTTTAAGCTTTTTAATTTAATTTATTTTTTAATTAAGTATCTCTGGTATCATTATCTCTCTCTCTCTCTCTTTTCTTTTTTTAATTTGCAAAATCGTAGAGAAAAAAAATGATAGGGATCAATCGACATCGATTAAGGTCACGATTTTCGATCGGCAGGTCACGTGACGTTGTCAAAGCATTCGCCAATTCGCTCGTGAGATTATAGTTATTTCTTTGGTTCTTTCGCAACGGAATGTAAATCAGTGTAAAAATCGAGAGAATGCTCTGGGCGTGTTTCTTCCTCTCTATGCCATATTTACATGGTACGTGTGTGAATGAAAGAGAAAGAGAGAAAACGAAATGAGCTCCATCCATTAATTTCCTCCTCTCTCTCTTCCTTGCCCGTTCGATCTTTCGGGTGAGAAGATCGAGAAGTAGATACGATCGAGTCAGAAAAATAAATATTTCGCTTCGAAAATGACGGCTTGATAATTATGAGTGGTATTTAAAGACGTTTGCATCTCTTCTGCATTATCTGAGATAATGTTGTTGGTCATATATATATATATATATGAAAACGTATCAATAACTCTTAAAATACATGTATTTACTATTTACATTATACTTGTTATATATTTCTATATACTTTCTTGCTTATTTATTTTCCTATTATTTTTCGTATATTTCTCTACAATATATATTTTCTTGTTCTATATCTTCTTATCAAAGTAACATATGTATGTAAATAAAAAATGCGTTCTCAAAAATATATTTATTTTTTATAAATTATCTTTATATTTTATTAATTATCGTATGATTTTACGTAATAAAAAATTTGTGTTCTATGTAATTCGTATTAATTTCTAATAATTATTTTAAATATTAATCCATATATTCTATCTATTTAAAGCGAATTAAAAATGCTAAATTTACGAGAAAAATATCGTCGAGAAAACGAAAAAGAAAAGGCAAGTAACACGTGCGACATCGACCACTCGACGGTACATCGATGATCCTCGAAAAGAAAGAACGAATTCCGTTAACCGCATTAATTCAGCAATCGCGTTCGTTCTTCGTTCGTTGCTCGCATTGCGATATCGCTCGTTTTGACAGCACGAGGACAGACTGTCAAATGTAGCACAAAGAGAAAAAAAAAGAGAAGAACAAAAGGAAAGAGAAAGAGAGAGAGAGAGAGAGAGAGAGAAAGAGATCTTTACATCGATTAAATGCTCACTTCGCCTTTCGACAAGAATCCGTTACCTCGTTCAAATCCTGAGAGTTATACGACCGGAAATTCTTTGATGGCTCGATCCTAAAACGTCCATTTTGATTTTAAGAGTCGTTAAGCTCGAGATGATACAACTGTCAATCAACTGTGAAATTGGATGTAAAGAAAGAACTAAAGTAAAATTACTTTTTTTCTTTTTTCTTTTTTATTTTTAATCTTTTTTTTCTTCTTTAAATTTTTCGAGAATTTCGAAGACAAACTTTTGTACGAATAAAAGTGTTAAACAATCTCTTATCCTAATAATCTTCTTTTCTTTTCTTTCTTTTTTTGTTTTTACAAATAATTATACATATAGTCTTACGAAAATTAATTAAAAAGATTATTAATACAACTATAATAATTGAAAAGACAAAAAATTAAAGTAAGATTATTTCTTTAGATTTTTCCCAAGGATTTAGAAGACAAAGAAAATTAAATCTTGTATGAAAAAGAAAAAAATGTTACGTAATTTATGTTAATAATGAGTTTTTATTTTAGTAAAATTATTTAAGTATAAATAATAATGAAAATGAAAAGAAAATTTTTCATATTATTATTACGATAATTGTGTTTTTCACAATGTTCTATTTCGTACTCGTCTTCTTTGATCATCGATCTTTTCTCGAGGTAAAAAAAAGAAAAAAAAAAAAATAATGATTCCCATCGAAAGACGATTGCCATCGGGGTAAGCGAGAGAACGCCCACGCACGCACTCTCTGTGGCCGTTCCCACGATCCAAAGAAACAATCGCGTTTACTCTTTCTCATCGGCTCTCTTTGAAAAACAGCCGACGATATGTCTGAATAATGAACTACCAGAGTCACATGAATATCCTATTATCCATGTAATTAATGTATTTTTAATGAACTATCTTCGTCTTCTAAATCATTGAATTACGAAACATACAAAGAAAATTATTATATTAATTATTTTTCAATATGTATTTACTATTTACGTTATTATTATATTTATTATAATATAAATTATTTATTTTCATAATATTATTATTATTATCATCATCATCGAATTTATTTATTGTATTTTTGTATTATTATTATATTCATTATACATTTAGCAACAAAGAAATCGATGATCGAATCGAATTTTATAGAATCGAGTAATATTAATTCGACTAAATGTTTTCAATAAACTTTCTGTCATTATTTCATTTATCTCATATTATTAAAAAATGGTTTTTCATGTGAAATATAAAAGGAACACGTCAAACCACGAACAAAATGGCCTTCACTTTGTTACGCAATCTCTCTCGTGGATTTCGAATATATATATGTATATATATATATATATATATATATATATATATATATATATATTTTAAAAGCCCGTCCGGCAACATCAGCTTTTTAACGTATTGTTAAAATAGACCGCTATTAATAATAGTTCGGTGAGTGCGGTACGTTGTAAGCTTTCGTTCGGAACATGAATCCACTAGACTTTTTGAAATTTATCGTCAAAGGAATGCCTTTTAAAAATTTCACAGCGAAAATATAAAATAGAAATTGATTCATTTTATTCATATTTGCAATTATATTAAAAATTAATAAATAATAAAATAAATGTATATGGGATTAGTTCGAAATGAATTTAACAAAAAGAAAAATAATTATTATTAAAAAAAAATCTTTATAATCGATCAAAACGGATAAAATTATTCGTTCTAATCCCTTAAATGCATATATTATTGCTCATAATTGATCAAAATCACAATATGTAAATTAACATTAAACGAGTCAGTTTAATCGTTAAATTTTGTACAAAAAATTTTATGATAATGTAATTTTTCTCGTTAATTTAATTTTAAAAATAAAAAACTATTTAGTAAGCTAGTATGATATTTTTTTCTTTAACATCTTGGAAAAAAAAGTCTTGTGTTAAAGTGTTAAAAAGAGAAAAATAATGTTTTTATTTTTTTTTGTTTTGTTTTGTTTTGTTGAAAAACGAGAAAACAGTTGAGTTGTTTCGTCTCACTGACTGCCACCAGAAAAGAAGCCGAGAAAAAGGGAAGTAGTCGAGACACCACGGGAGATCGATGGCGTTTATTGCGACCACCTGTGGTTTATCACTTTTATCCATTACCAGCGTGATAAGCAGTCGTCACTTTCGCAAATACACCGTTCTTGGCATGATTCTTTCGCAAATCATCGAACCAATATCGAGATCGTTCTGACCAATCGCCAATCATTGTCAAGATAACGGTACGAATATAAATTTCATCGATTAACAATATCTTCTATTTTCTTTTTCTCTCTTTTTTTCTTTTTTCATTTTTCATCTTTTTTACGCAATCGATCTCGCAATGCAAATAATTCAAAGACTTGAATTAAATTCATGCTATATATCGCTTCGTTTTCATATAATATTTCTAGTTTTTTTACATCAGCAAAGTATCATATACATTAAATATATCATCATGGTCATTCGAAATTTCAAAAAAATTTACTAACTTCTAACATCGTCAAATGGTATTTCCGTTAACATTTGAGAGAAACATATCCGAAAAGAATAATTAATCAAGATTTCCTTCGGTAAAGACATCTGCTTCCATGGCAATTCATTTCCCGTGGAAGTCGGTAAACCGACTAATGTTAATCCCAACGAAAGTCAAATATTTCTCGACCAACTTTTAATAGGAAAACGCGAAAATGAAAAACAAATAATCAAGTATTTTCCTTAAGAAATATTTAGTAATAGTAAAACACATGTGTTTTATTACATAATTGAATAAATTAATTCAACTAAATAATTGAAATAAATAATATTCGATTTAATTAAAAAATTAAATAATAATAATAATAATATTAGGGGGGCCGGAAAGTAATGTCGCTTTCTTAAATTAAATTCAAACGAATAAATTTTTAACAAATTTTTATTTTTAAGCACAATCAAATATCGACATGCGTAGAAACTACATTATTTTCCGGTCCCCCTAATAATAATAATAATAATAATAATAATAATAATAATAATAATAATAATAATAATATAAAATAATATGATCGATTTAATTAAGAAATTTTATTTATTACAAAATAATTGATTTTCTCAACGATTCTAAATCATCTATTCCGTTTAAGATTGTAAAAGAGAAAAACAATAATAATATTGATCGGAGTGTCTAGGTTCCGTGACTGGGCATGCTACTGGGAAACGTGGAGAGAGCGTGTCTCTTATTGACAGCGATCCACGTTTTGTTCGGCAGAGGTGTCAATGCGGAGACATTCACCCTTGGATACATCACCGGTTCGAAACGACGTCCAGGGGATGGAGAATACGAGCGTCCGGGTGTTCGGATATCCGGCGCCATCACTCTCGCTGTCGAAGAGGTAATTTCATTAAACGAGTTCTGTTGACGTTAATTTATCTTATCAACGAAATAAAGGAGAAAAAACGAATTTCGAAATACCGATTAGATATTTTTTTCTTATAAATTACTTATTTTTATATTCACAAGGATTTATTTATTTCTTAGTTGCATATATAGTAAATACAAATGTTAAACCAATGTTCTCAGTGAATATATTAATTTTTCTTCATATAATAATCCATCTCCATATGTTTATAATCAAACGTTATATAAAATAATTTTATTTGTAAAATTACTTTTTTATTAAATTTGTTATCGTTAATTGATTATTAATTGATTTTTTTTTCTTTCAAAATTTATTATTACTAATTGAAATTTATTCTACAAAAGAATAAATTCATATTGGAAAGACGTAATCTTATGTAAACCATATTTACATTGAGTGGCTTGATTACGATAGGTGAATGCGGGAGAACTCGGCAGACAAGGTCATAAGCTCGATTTTTTGGTCGCTGAGACGTATGGTGACGAGGAAACCAGCATATTGATGACAGCTGATCTCTGGAAAAAGAATGTCAGTGCTTACATCGGTCCACAAGAGAGTTGCATTCACGAAGGGAAAATGGCTGCTGCGTTCAATCTCCCAATGATATCATACGTAAGAAGGAAAAGATTTTATCCTTGAAACATTCTTTATTTGATCTTTGACTCTCTTCTACAACAAAGACTATTAAATATTTCAAAAACGAAAGAAATAAATAATATCTGAAGGAATTAATTCATATAGGCATATGTTAAAATTAACGATATTACAATTAAAAAATGTTATCATGGCTTTATTCGTATTTTTATATTTTCGGAAAAAAAAGAATTTAAATAAATTTATCAGAGAAATTATGTAACACTATGTTAATAATTTCTATGAAAATTAATTCAATAATCAATAGATTAAAGATATCAAATTTAAAGATTTTTTTCTAATCTCAAAATTCTCCGAAGAAAATTCTTCTAATTTTAGAATAATCTTAGATATAAATGTTCGTTGCGTCACTCTCGTTGCATTGGAAAGAGAATTTTCTGTCGGTGATAGAACAAAAATCGAAGGTTTTCTTCGAAACAATTGATCACTCTTACACCAGCATCCGTTCAGGTTGTTCCACTTAAATCGAAAGAGAGAGAAAGAGAGAGAGAGAGAGAGAGAGAGAGAGAGAGAAAGAGAGAGAGAGAGAGAAAGAGAGAGAAAGAGAGAAACAGAAAGAAACAGAGAGAATCACAAGTGATCGTACAGACGCTTCTCCGCGTTTTGCTCGTTCGATCGTTTTTCGCTCGACGTGATCCGATGTTGCAATGTTCGGTTTAAAGCTACCGTTTAAAGGAGAAGGGTAGAGACAAAGAGAAAGAGAGAGAGAGAGAGAGAGAGAGAGGAAGAGAGAGAGGGCCATCCAAGAGAAATAAATTATTCTCGTTCCTCGGAAGAATACGAATGCAAAGACTCGACGTTACGACACGTTTTATGCGATAAACTTTTCCTCGTCCTTTTGGTCGAATTATTTTATCTATCATGGGTAACATTTAAATCCTTATTAAATCAAGATTTATTTTTATTCTCTCGTTTACCAATAAAAAGGATACATTATTCTAATCCTAATCGTTAATGCTTCAGAAACGAATTTAATCTTATAAAAAAAGACGTAAACACGATTTTTCGAATTTATTACGAGTATCGATCAATTAATTAATATTTTTTATATATAAATTTTTTTTTATACAATTATAATCGTTATTGACATTGTTAATATGAAAAATATGAATATTATATGAATAAAAGGTTAGTTTATTTATATTTATAACAAAATAATTATAATAATTTATTTAATTATTTTCTCGGTGAATAAACAAATATTCTACATGAGGAAATATGAAGAAAATTTTTCGAGATTCTCAATGCTTCAATATTTATGAATAGAAATTCATAAGAAAAAAAAAAAAAAAAAAAAAAGAAAGATAGAACTCATAGTTCTCATTATAATTTCACAAGTGATTTAACATCATCCAGTGACTTCGAGGAAAACTAATGACGGTCCAATTAATTCTGCAAAATTTCTCACATTTTCTATATTTAATCCATTAATCCATTAATAATACGGGATATTATTTTGACGTGTACTTTTAATTCCTATTCTTCATGATAAATTCGAAAATTTATTGCCGTGGTACATTTTAATATCCCACTAAACAGCTCCAACCAATCGTTGTACATTAACATCACCTATTTCTTTTTTCATAACCTACTAATAAACTCAACCTAGAATCCAAATACGAATCTTTAAAACTAATTTAACTTGTATTATTACAATGATACAACTTGTATTATTATCGTTTCTCTTCTACATTTTCTTATTTGCAATATATTTTATCTATCTTTCGACGGATTAATTATTACAAATTGTTTTTATTCGATAATTAGTAAATTTTCAGTTAGTTTTTATCTGACAATTATTATTTTCTAATCGTATTTTTTCAGTTCTGCACGCATCACGAAACCTCCGATAAAAATAAATTCCCAACCTTCGTTAGGACTCGGCCACCCGACACACAGATATCAAAATCTGTGGTTTCCGTTTTAAAAGCTTTCAATTGGATGAAGGTTAGTTCTTTTATGAAATTGTTATAGCAAAAATTTTTTCCTTTTTCAATAAATCTTATCTTATGGGGTTGCAGGTGACGTTCATGTATATGAACTCGTCATTGGTCGATTTCAGTAAAATGTCAACCATCGGAACAACGATCCTGTCGTCTTTCGAAAATAATGGAATTACAGTTAATTTCCTTCGTTGTTGGAAGGATCCTTATTATTTAATGAAAAATGTGGAGAATCCGTTTAATGAAATTGTCAAAGAAACTTATCGGGAGACTCGAAGTAAGTGAAACGAAATACATTTCAATGTAATCTATAATATATATACAAATGTAAATCTTATAATGTAACGATTTTTAATCATTCTATATCATTTTCTCTCACTTTCCTCCATTCTTTCTCTTTTATTTATTTATATTAACAGTAATAATTCTATAATAACAATATACAAAAATTACGTATATTAGTCAAAAGAAAGAAAGGAAAGATAGTAGAAAATAAATTAGTAGAAAATAAATTAGTAGAAAATAAAGATAGGCAGAAAATAATTTGTAAAAATAGAAAAACAATTTGTAAGTAATTATACAAGTTATTTCAAAATCTTTTTAATAATATAAATCATTAACAAAAAATTTCCGATTAGTAACGTTACACACGCTATAAACACGGTATATCTTATATATTTAAAAAAAAAAAGAAGAAAAAAATGTTGAAATTCATCCTTTCGAGAATTAAAATATAGTATTCGATCGACTACTAATATCTACTAATTTAAGTGAAAGAAAAAGAAACTCTATGCTTGTTTCACGAATATATTTGCGATTAACTTAGTTCAAGAGGAACAAGATCCTTTTTCGTTTCGTCATGATGCGTAAGCATTTTTTTTTAACGAAAAACGTTTTGTAACGCGTTCGACGTCGTTCGAATCGAAAGGATCGATGACGTCCCACATAACTCGTACAATACTTTCTCCTTACGACTTAATTATTTCGTTGGTCGTAAGCAAAAGGATGTCTTCATCGAAAATCCAATTATTTTCATTGGCTTATCGTTCTCGTCGACAAAAATGATACGCATTTTTTTTTCTCTTTTCCTATCGATTGAACAAGAACAAAGATCGGAGAACCCGCATAAAAATTCTTTGATTTATTCGACGAATAGAACAAGGCTCCTCACTTACGTGAAGAAAGAGGAATAACCCGCATCTCTATCGTATGTAGGATATTTCGTGCAACCGAGTTTTCGTGATAAGAATAGATATAACTCTCGAGTATCGTTAGTCACACGTCTATTTATAATTCGATTTTATCGTAATTCCAAAAATAAACTGGCCACGTTATCGTTTTTACTCGATTGGCGGGAAATTCGTAATTAATGTTGAACGAACAAAAAATAAACTGTACGAAGACGAAGTTTTAGTATTTAGATATCTTCGAATATTTTTTTTTTTATACGAAAACGATTGTGAAAGTCGTACGTACTAATTCTGATTTTTTTTTCTTTTTTTTTTTTTTTACAGTTTACGTGATTCTAGGAAATCACGACGAGCACATGGGTCTCCTGATGGCACTCGACAAAAGAAAGCTCTTGGAAAAAGGTATAAATCTGCTGTAAGATATTCAGGTACATATGTATATCAAAGAATAGTTGGGACTATAGTTATTATAGGTCGCATCATTAATAATCGCGATTATCGCGCATAATAATAATAATAATAATAATAATAATAATAATAATAATAATAATAATAATAATAATAATTCAACAATTAATTATATGCACAATTTAGTTTAACGTAAGTTACTAGTTATACTATGGATTTCACGTTGTAGGAGAATACTGGGTAGTTGGGATTAACTTCGATCAATACGATGAACAGAAGCCAGACAAATATCTTCGTGGATTATATCAGGATAGAATAAAGGATTATTCTGTACTTAAAGCTTATCGCAATTACTTCAGCATTGTTGCATCAGCGCCGATTGATTTCGACAATTTCACGAAACTAATCAATGATTATAGGCAGAAACCACCCTTTAACTTCACCAATCCATTGTTGATGTTAAGGGTTAATGGATTAGTTCAGGTGACTATTAGAGACAAATCTTTCATTTTCCTTCGTACATGTTCAATTAAAATAAAAGAAAAAATATGATAATAAAGATAGATTAAATAAGTGAAGTATATTATTTTTGTCTAACAAATCGAAAACGTAATTATCATTCTCCGTTATAAGGCAGATAGTGCCGGAGACGGCTTACCTTTATGATGCTGTACATCTTTATGAAATGACACTATTAAAAGCATTAAATGAAAGTCGTGATCCACGAAATGGAAAAGAAATGGTAACTGCCCTACACGGAGTTCATTATCGCAGTGCTATGGGGTAAGTGCGTATCTATTTATATGTAAATATATAATACAATATTACATATTACATAGTAGCTGGTATATATTGGGAGAGTATCTTTAAACATTTGATTAGTATTTATAATAAAATACCAGTAGGTAATATAAGTGACGCAATTTTGACGTAACCCTTAACGCTTAATTGTTTATACTGTTTGACCAAGTTATATTTATATACTGATCATTTATTTTACAAAATATTTACCATTAATTAATAAGAATACTGATCAAATAAAGAAAATTATTACACTTTATACAATCTTACAAAGTTTATTAGTAAGATGATCATATTGAAAAATTATCAAAGCCATGTACAAAAAATATTGAAAACTTCGTTATCATTGGTTCTTAAAAACGAGTTACATTTGATCTGTTGAAAAGAAATTTTTACTTAAAATATTAATTAAAGATCGTATCGTATTAGATTTTATCTTCTACTTCATCTTTATCATCTTCTCTCACATTTCTTTATATTCGTCTCTTTCTTCTTCCTTCTTAATCATTTTTATTTCATATATTGTAGAAGCGAACAAATCCATTTTTAATAAATAGACATTCCTGAAAAATTTGACCTAAATTGATCAAATAACTTTAGTGATTTAATAACTTTGGTGAATGGTCTGAATAACTTTAATAATTTAAAGTAGTCGTCTGGAATATAAAAGACATTGGTTTAAATCCCGAATCAAGAAGCTAACCAAGCACACCGAACTTTTTTCGCGAATCCCATAAAATATTTTATTTTTATTATTTCACAGTTACATGGTGTACATGGACGAGAATGGAGATGCCGAAGGTAATTACACGTTGATTGCTTTGGATAATCAGGCTGACAAAGGTTATGGTCTTTATCCTATCGCATATTTCGTTGGTAAAGAAGAAGGATCAAATTTACCTGTATGTGAAAAATAAATATCATTCTAACAAAAGTTACATTGTTTTAAACATATTATTTATCTTTTCTTTTTTTTTAGAAGCTTCGATTGATACGAGAAATTTCTTGGGTCGGTGATGGTCCACCTATCTCGGAACCATATTGCGGATATCATGGTGAAAAATGCAAGTGTGCGTAGGTGATATATATTTATATATATTTTATATATTTTACATAGGTACCATATATTATATATATTGTAATAATTAAGAATTTGAAAATATGTAGAAAGAAGAGAAAAAACAAAACATTTAAAGTATAATCGATGAAAAATATTTTCAAGAAAGGAAATTTCTAATTAAATAGATACGTATATACATATTAAATGCTTCACATTTTATTTTTTTTTTTTTTTTCATTATATTTATATTTTACATTTATATTTTACATATTATTATTTTACATATTATTTTACATTTTCTATTGTTTCCATTTTCGTTCCATTTCTTTCTTTCGAAGTTGAACATTCTCGAGGTTGAACAAAAGGATTAATTTTGTTTTACACATTTGTATTACATTTGTATTACATTACATTTGGCATTACAAATTTTATGTTATATTTATATTGTTATTATTTTCATTGATTTCTTTGTTCTAAGTGTGAATGATTTACGAGCATTCGAAAAGGATCAATATCATAGAAAATTATTCTAAAAATGACAGAAATCATGTTTGAGATCAAGTTTTTTCAAAATTTTAGGATAATTTCAACCCCTTCTGTTTTCTGCATGGTGAAAATGCAAACGAAGGTTCACTTTCGTATTATCAGTCTTTGGCTTTCGATCGAACTTTTAAAATCATCCACATGTATAACTCATGGACGACGACGATGTAGTAGAATCGATCGTTCGAGAACGCGTCGTAAAGTTTAACGCCCGGCCCTAAAAATCTACATATGTAAATCGTGCCAAGACGAACGGCATTCGATCGAAAACAGAGAGAAGAGATAAGATCAATGTCGTCTCTTAAAAAAAACGTGTATATTACATGAGAGTTCTACAACGAATAATATCATTCAATAAATATTACTCATAAGAATAGGAAAAAAAAAGAACAAAAAAAAATTTTTTATTTGTTATTTGTAAAATTTATACACATAAGTAAATAATTTTGAACAGATTAAAAAGAAATGAAATTAGAACACGATTATCTTATATATATATATATATATATATATATATATATATATATATATATATCATACGTAGTTCTGAATTATCACAAAGTAAGAAAAGATGTAAAACATAGAAAAAGTTTTAATGGAATACCTTACAACAGTAGAAGATCCTTGAAAAGTTAATTGGGATTGAGATTGAAAAACGAAAAGAAATGTAATTTTCATTTTGCACCTAAGTAATTTCTATAGAAATAAATATTTTTTACGAGTAAATAATTTTAAATGGGAAAAAAAAGAATAAAAACATGATTAGCTTATCTAATTCAATATACTAAAATTAAAAATCGATGTAAAAATTAAAGAACTTAGAATATATTTGATTATACGAATCGATATTACGATAACTACTGATCTAGTCAAATCGTTTGAATTAATTTTCATTGAAATGTTACAGCTTACACGATTGAGATAATAGGTGGTATAGCAGGTGGATTACTATTAATCATTGTCGCAGTACTATTAATTCTATATAGAAATTGGAAATACGAGCAAGAGTTGGATTCGTTACTTTGGAAAGTAAACTATAAGGATATTCAGATCAAAGAGGCAAAGGATGAAAACGGAGCATCTAACGAGATCTCAATCAAATGTAATTCCAAGGTAAGCTCGAATCATCTTCGAACAGTACACAATTTTTTTGTGCTTAATGAGAAAAAGAATGAAAAAGAAAGAAAGAAAGGAAAAATTATTCAAAAAGGATTTTCTTCGAGTTTTCCTATTGGATTTTCATGCTTGATAAGATCACACATTTCCGAAACCGAATCAATTTATGTTTTATATCTTTTTTTTCAGACGACGCAACCGATAGTGAGAACGAGTCAGGTATCCTTGAGCTCGAATCCTGATGCCGATTTTCGCTATTCCATGATTTATACACAAATTGGAGTTTACAAAGGACGAATCTTTGCCATTAAAAAAATAAGAAAGAAATCAATCGAGATTACACGAGAGATGAAGAAGGAATTGAAAATAGTAATTGAATTGATTGATCTTAATCTTTCTTACTCTATTTATTTATCTTGAAATATTTCAATAGAATTTAATAGAGGGTATATTAATTCGATTTATTTTTTATAGATGCGAGATTTGAGACACGATAATTTAAATGCATTTATCGGTGCTTGTACCGATCCTCCAAATATATGCATCGTCGTTGACTATTGTGCACGAGGCAGCTTGAAGGTAAAATTATTTTAATAAAAATTTCTATTAAATTTGAAAACGATTAAAAGTAAAAATTATTATTAATTATTAATTATTAATTATTTGAAATATTATTAATTATAAATCTATAATTAAAAATCAATAATTTGAAAATCTATAATTTGAACGAAGATATTTTTTCAGGATATTTTAGAAAACGAGGATATAAAGCTCGATAACATGTTCATGGCATCGCTGGTCGGTGACATTATAAGGGTACATTTTCATCGATTTTTATTCACAATGTAAAAAGAGAAAAAAAGAAAAAAGAAAAAAAATAGAATAGTCGTTTCCACTCGTCGTCTAAAATATTCCTTCCCGTTTCAGGGCATGATTTATCTTCACGAGTCTGTCATAAAATATCACGGATCGCTCAGCACGTCAAACTGCCTCGTGGATTCTCGTTGGGTCGTAAAGCTGTCGGATTTTGGGCTTCGCGAATTTAAACGAGACGCCGAATGTGAGCCAAGTGACGTTATGAAAAAATACCACGGTACTTTCTGAGACTGATCTCAAATTCCATGCAAATGCAATTTTGTTCAACTTGTCGGCGAGTTTTCTTCTTTATCCTTTTTTTTTGTTTTTCTTTTTTTTTTTTCTTTCTTGCTATTATTATACACTTTTCGAACGATAAACGTAAATTTTAACGATCTCCTGTTATATAGGATTATTGTATAGAGCACCAGAATTATTACGTTCAACTGGTCTCGATGAACCATCAGCGAGAGATTTTCAAAGAGGAGACGTATATTCCTTCGCTATAGTTCTTTACGAGCTTCAAGGTCGCCATGGTCCTTTCGGTATAACTCAATCATCTACTCCTGAAATTTTGAAGAAAATAATAACGAGAAACACAACAAATCCACCATACAGGTAGAACTTTAAAGTCGTCACGAGTCGAGTCTTCATTTTTTCTGATAGTTGAAATGCTTAAGCAATTCTGTTTTTACCTGTTAGCTTGTCTTTTCCCATCTCAGACCACCGTTGGAACAGCTAGAGAACACTTTTGATTTTGTACGTGACTGTTTGTTGGAATGCTGGGCTGAAGATCCAGAAAATCGGCCGGATTTTAAGATCATAAGGAACAAATTAAGACCTCTGCGAAAGGGCATGTAAGTTCACTTAAATTTTTTTTTTTTTTTTTTTTTTTTTTTTTTTATTGAATATCAAACCGTATATTACGTTATATGATTTATATAGGAAACCGAACATATTTGATAATATGATGGCAATGATGGAAAAATATGCAAATAATCTCGAAGCTCTTGTGGACGAACGAACTGATCAATTGACAGAAGAAAAAAAAAAAACAGGTTTATCCTTTGAAAAATTTGAATGAAAATAATGATAAAATACATTAACAACGTTAAATTTTATTTTAATCCAAATTTTAGATGCATTGTTGTATGAGATGCTTCCAAAATACGTGGCCGAACAATTAAAACGTGGAAACAAAGTGGAAGCTGAAAGTTTCGATTGTGTCACAATTTATTTCAGTGATATCGTTGGATTTACTTCGATGTCAGCCGAAAGTACACCCTTACAGGTAAATCGTTCTTGTCGTTTCATCAATTTTATCATTATAAATAATCTTACGAAATAATACCATATATTCAGGTGGTGGATTTCTTAAACGACCTGTATACGTGTTTCGATTCAACAATAGAAAATTACGACGTTTACAAAGTCGAAACTATCGGCGATGCTTACATGGTTGTAAGTATAGTAAAAAATAAAAAAAAATAAGATTAATATTAATATTTTTATTTAAAATAATTCTCCAATAATTTAGTTTCGTTTCTAGGTAAGTGGATTGCCGATAAGAAACGGCATTCATCATTCTGCAGAAATCGCCAGTATGTCCTTGTGCCTCTTAGATGCTATCAAGCAATTCACGATACGTCATAGACCTTTGGATAAATTGCAACTTCGAATAGGAATTCATTCGGGTAAACAATTTAAAAAAAAAAAAAAAAAAAGGAAATGAAAAGAAAAAAGAAAAACAATTAACATTTCAACAGCTTATATCTCTGATAATGTTAATGTAAAATTAAATGATAGATAATTGTAATAATAAATGAGTATTGAATAAAATAATAATTAATAACGGTAATAAAATAACAGGATAGATATTTAATTTGTAGGTCCTGTTTGTGCTGGAGTCGTGGGTTTAAAAATGCCACGATATTGTCTATTTGGTGATACTGTAAACACAGCCAGTCGTATGGAATCAACAGGATCTCGTAAGAATAATTTTTCTTATCGATGAGAGACAACGATAAATAATAAAAATCAATATTTTATTTTTTTCAGCATTAAAAATTCATTGTAGTAGCGAAACGAAAAAGTTATTGGATGAGCTAGGTGGATTTAGTCTAATTGAACGCGGTGTAGTTTCCATGAAAGGTAAAGGAGATCGATTGACCTACTGGCTGATAGGTGAGGATCCAGTGTCACGAGAAGAACGTTGGAAAGAAAGAACAAATCGTAAAAATGCAACGAACGGTAAATGTACGAATACAATCGATCCACTCGTACCACGAAGTTCATTAAAGAACAAATCCCTTATGAGTTCGACATTCATGAGATGTTCAAGCGAGTCACCAAAACGTTTACGTTTTGCTAGCTCTGATCAGCTGGATCAAAAGTGTATAAGAACGAGTAACCAATTGGAATCGATCGTCGACAATAGTCCCTGTAAACCAAAATTATCATCCTCGTCTTTAATGAAGGCCGCTTGTATAGAAAACTGGAGATCGAGTAGCAATTCTTGTCCATGTGTAGAGAAACTTTGTGAAAGTCAATCGGATCTTTTGCAACATCCACTTGATCCAAGTAAAAAGAAACTAAACGATCTTCAATTAGATAACAGTTTCCTTTTCGACAATGATTCTTATCTTTTAAGAGCTGGCATGAAAAATCTTCGATTTGGTACATCAACGATATTTCAAGTAACTTGTAGATCAGCACCGAGCAGTCCTAAACATAGTTCGATTATCTTAAACGCACAAAAAAGAGCGACTCAATCGACTGAAGATATCGATGGATGGGAAGTGAATGCTCCGTTAATTTGTCACCATGGTAATAGGATCGATTGAAGAAAATGAATTATTTTTCTTTTTTTTTTTTTCGAGCTTTAGATTTTTATTCATTGTGACATTTTATGTAAGTAATTTGAAGTTCTGTCCTTAAGATATAAAAACGAAAGATGAATGATTTCTACGACAGCTGAAATTATTTATTAGTTTCATTTATTTATCGTATAGTAAATGTTACTTTAAAATTTTTCTTAAAGGAACTAGGGAAATTTGGAATTTTAAATGTTGGCACGCGTTAAATTGTTCGTAACAAGGCCGCAAATGAATTTCTTTTTACGGTATTGATTATAACATTATAAAATATGAAAATCCATTGAGAATCATTCCAGCTTGTAATATCAGCGCTTCAACGTAATGAATCAAACTATATAAAATCTAATTTTACCATGATTCCAATCGAATGGATGAAGGTTTTCAAAAATTCCGAAGATATTTCTTTTCCTTAGGTTTCCCTTTATTAATTATACCTGAAAAATTGAAAATCAAAATAAGATTAACAACGCTAACGTTAAGATAACGAAAAATCAATAAAAATTCGAATTATTTGTTATTATAAAATTGTAAAAACATATTTTTTCAAATTTGATTTCAGATATAATTAATATGTCATAATATTTTGTAATTTCTATATAAATTTCAAGTTTATATCTCGAGATATCGTAATAAAATAATGAAACAAAAAAGTAATTTCGAGAAAGTCGCGTTTAAAGTTTCGACATAATCTTTATGTTATAATATATTATGTTAGTCGTACACTTATTCAAAAAATTTTCTGTCATTAAAACTGCTTGTTGAATGAATTTCACTATTCTATCGTTTGGTGTACAAGTAAGAAAATTTAACAGATTCATTAAATCGCATAGATTCTTACAAGACTTACCCAATGAAAACCTTATGCCCATTTGCTTGGTAACACTACGTTTTATAATTTTCTGATCGAAAGATATTCTTAAATATTGATACTATTATAATATGCAAATAACATCGAATTTTTCGAATTTTTAAACTTCCCTAGTTCCTTTAAGATTTAATTCGTAATGCAGGATGTACCAAAGCATATGTTGCACGTACAAAGACAAAGAGAGAGAGAGAGAGAGAGAAGGAGAGAGAGAGAAGGAGAAAGAGAGAGAGATACACTTAGAAGAGATCTTTTTATATTATTTTTAAATAGAAAGAGAAGAAATAGTATTCTTCGCGTCGTGTATACCTCGCGATTTTAGCATGTGCATATACATTTATATATTTACGATTAATCACGAAGGCTCGTGCTTTTTATCCTTTATAAGTCTAGTCAATTTTATTTTTTCACGCATAGCACAATTTTGGACAAGGTATATAATTAGATACGTTAATAAATGTAGTCAAAGAGAATTTTTCAGAAATCGGAGCATGAAACAATGAAAATTTTCCAAAGACTATTGCAACACTGCCATTAACGCCATTTAAAGACAAGTATTATCAATAACTATTATCTTAATTATGACTCTCGATTGTCAGGCCACTAGTACTTAAATTTATTATAATATAATAAAGAAGTATTAATTAAACAAACATTGCAAAAAAAAAAAAAAGAAATATGAATAGTTTCATTCTCTATTTTTTATTTTTCAAAGGTGCAGGAAATACACTTTTTATGTAATTTAAAATAAAATGAAATGTTACATAGATATGAACAAGTTAAATAAACATTATTTAAACCAATTTCATTGAAAAAAAATTCATGACCGTGATGCAGAATCATTATTCCTTCATAAAAGATAATATAAGACGGATCGAAAGTGATAACGTATCGTTTAATTATTATTATTATTATTATTATTATTATTATTATTATTATTATTATTATTATTATTATTATTATTATTATTATTATTATTATTATTATTATTATTATTATTATTATTATTATTATTATTATTATTATTATTATTATTATTATTATTATTATTATTATTATTATTATTATTATTATTATTATCATTATTATTGAGGAAATTAATTAAATACGAGAGCATCAACATGAAACATAAGACGAAGAGCAACAAGACGATTGTGCGTATTGCGTTTCCACTTTTTCCATTTCACTTTTATCTTACACGCACGACTGCTTACGAGTCTCGCACAATTGCACGTTCGAAGAAAAGTGGACAAAGTCGATAGTTGTGGCGATCAAAAGCACGCAAACAAATAGTTTTAAATCGTTCGAATCTTTTTTCGTTAATATCGATCGATTTGAATCGAGCGAATGTTTAAATAAGATTAAATACCAAGAACGAACACAAAGATTATATTATAAGACCACTACTAACATCTGTGTATATCTGGTTGTCATTTTTTAGGAATTGTTGCTTATTTTCGTAGTAGATCAGAATAACATCGGTAAGTTGATCAACTTATTTAAACATAAATTAAAAAATCGATAATTTAAAAGTTAATAATAAGTAAAAAAACACAAATTACTAATATTAATAATTATTATTTCCATTGAGGGGAAAAAAGGCAAATAAAAATACGTACAATCACAATTTTTCTTTTAGCTTATCACTAAACACTTTCCATTTAATTAATTAATAATTAAGCATAGTACGGTATAAAGCGTATCAATAGACAAATAGCTTTGCGTTTATTTTCCAACAAACATGTTACAATTCCCTTATCATCGGTTACACGAGAAGATAGAAAAAGGACGACAATCGATTAAAATATTTCTCTGGTATTGCCACGAGACGTTATACGCTCATTCCACTATCGCATAATCGCGGAGTACAACAGGCAACTCTGGATAGTGCGAACGACTCGTGTAAATATAAGAGCCGACTGTTGAATTTATTGCACGAATTATTATGCGCAATTATACGCAAAGTCGCCAAGTCCGCGGACGGACCGCGGAATTTGAAAGCGTGCTGGTACGAGATACAAGTTATACTGGGAGAAAGAGGAAAAGAAAGAGAG
>NC_140810.1:6620000-6637500 GCF_050613455.1 Vespa mandarinia | reverse complement strand
CCACGCATATGCGGTTACTTTACATAAGATATGCGCGTTTAGAGGTGGCTCAAAATAAACTCGTCACGATTCGACACGTACGCTTTACGAGAGAGAGAGATAAAGATAGAGATAGACAGGTAGATAGATAGATAGATAGAGAGAGAAAGAGAGAGGGAGAAAGAGAATCGTCATTTGAGTTTGATTTATCGATCGATGCTATTTTCGCAACGAACTTCCTTCGATTCCATTTCGCCACTTTCTAAAGTGATTTTCTTGAGTTTGTTTAAAATTTCAAGATATCTTCGATATTCCATCATCAATAACAATTTACTTGCTATTAAAAATGTATCATAATTTATAATGTTTAAAGTAGATCATATATCTTTTAAAACAGATTTTCCTTCTATTTTATCAATCTTATTAACGAACAATATAGAATCATTTGACATAAGATAGATTTTTTAAATGCATAAGATGGATATAATAATCTATAATGTTTAAAGTCAATTTGAAATCTTAAATTTTCTTTTTATTTTCTCATCCTTTATTATTAACGACACGAATGGTTACGAACGTCCGAAATGAAAAACATTTCCCGATGTTTTTAACGGATATAATAATCCATAATGTTTAAAAGGGATTATTAAATCAGGAATATTCTTTTAATTTCCTAAGACTTGGTAACGTACGATAAAATCGTTGGAAATGAGAAACATTTCTCAATTTTAAATACTACAACAAGACACACTGTGTTCTATAACGAGAGAGTACGAGAAAGAAAGAGAGAGAGAGAGAGAGAGAGAGAGAGAGAGAGAGAGAGAGAAAGAGAGAGTAAAAGAGAAGGAAAGAGATAGACGCGGGAAATATGGCGATATCCACAAGCAAGAGCGCTCAACGTTAATACTCGTATGGCACATCGTAGCATCGAGAAGAACGTTCGTGTTGACACTCGGAAAAAAGATAAGATAAGGAGCGTCAGCGGCCAATCGGCGCTTCTATACGTCTCTTATGCGACGTCACTGTTGCTAAGTTCTCTTCGTATGTAATGTATTTGCGACATTACTATATAATTAATATTTTCGTGAATAATTCCGAGTCACGTTGATTCGAACAATTGTAATTCAAAAAACTTTCATTTTCATTGCTTTTAAATGTGACGAGGGACAAAATTAAACATACAACTCTTTCTCTCTCTCTCTCTCTCTCTCTCTCTCTCTCTTTCTCTCTCTTTTTATTTCTCTCTCTCTTTCTCTCTCTCTCTTTCTCACTCTTTTTATTTCTCTCTTTCTCTCTCTCTCTCTCTCTTTCTCTCTCTTTTTATTTCTCTCTCTCTTTCTCTCTCTCTCTTTCTCACTCTTTTTATTTCTCTCTTTCTCTCTCTCTCTCTCTCTATTTTTATTTTTCATAAAATTGTTATCTTTGAATACATTAGACGAGAAAATAGATCATAAAATATTGGAAATTTATATAACAATGATCGTGACATCGGAGAAAGTACAATTAAATTAATAACAAAAAAAAGATATATCATCACTGATAATGTTAATTATAGAACTCTCTCTCTCTCTCTCTCTCTCTCTCTCTCTCTCTTACTCTCTCTCTCTCTTTCTCTTTCTGTCTCTCTTGTTATTTTTCTTTTTTATATTTTTTGTAAAAATATACTCTTTCAACACATTATACAAGAGAAGATAAGATCATGAAACAGTTAACAGAAAATTTATAACGATCATAATGTCGAAGGAAATATACTAATCATAAATATAGAAGTCAAACGTTCTTTCTCGTCGATTTTTAATTATCAATTATTTCATCCAGTGTATTTTCAAAAGGGCGAACAGAAGTTACATTTTATTCGAATAATTTTCACTCGACTTCATTGATTTTTACCATTCCCTCCATACGTTTACGAGAACAAGTTCGAGTAATATGAAGATAAAACGATTCGTGTAAATTACCAGCTATGGTGTTCTCCAGTTTCAGACACACGCGTACATGTAAAACATGATATCATTAAGGACGAACGAACAAACCTACTGGAGTCATGGCTCGTTGATCGTTATCAGTGCTATTAGCTGATGGCAATCAATATGTATGACGAGTTTATTTGAATAAATGAAATTTATGTAAAAATTTTGTAAAATTTATTAAAATATCTTGCGTCTTGATTACGTTTATTGATAATTTAAAGATTAATAATTAAAAATAAAAATTCAAATTTAACGATGTTAAATGCGCATACCTATATTCGTCATATTTTAATATACGTACATATATACATTTCTACGCTACTAGAAATCGAAAACGCATCTTCGGTCTCGTCGACGGAAACTAAGCAAACACTGTTAGTCCGCTTAACTTCGACTCGTAAATAAGATTACATTCGAGCAGACTATGGATTTGCAAACAGTTAAGAGCGTAAATGACATCTTCGGTACACGTGCTCGTTCGTGCGAATACATCCGACAAGAATCTTCTTGGTCTCTTTATCTCTCTACGTTCTACGCCAGCACGTATAAAGAAACCAAAGAGCTGAGTAAGTTTCAAAAATATACGAAAATAAGGCCAAAAAGAAACGAAGCGTGCAGCGATATCGCGGTTGGTATATCTACGCGATAAGAAACAAAATTTTGTTTTTAATGAGTTCTCGCTTATTTTAAAAATGAGCTATTTCGTTTGTTTTCGATATTAAAATTTATGCGTTTGTTTTTTCTTTTTCTTTTTCCTTTTTTTTTCTTTTTTTTTTTTTTTTTATTTGAAATTACGGCGAAAGGTTCACCGTTTATAGATACATTATTGATAATTATTTATTAATTATTTTATTTATAAAGTAAATTTTTAAAAATCGATTTACTATTGAATTTTTAACGAATATTGAGTTCTTTTTCATTCTATTTCCGAAAATGGCCTTTATACGATACTTACAATCGAAAGTACAAAAAATCAAAATATATTCTCAAACTACGAAACTTAATTCTATGAAGAACCAATTTTAAATCAATTAGATGTTTATCATTATCCTTATAGAAATATCAGGCTCTCTTTAAATTAGATAAAAAGGAAAAAAAAATAGGAAAGGAAAATAACTTTACATATTTAATTAAATGTAAAAGATAAATGTAAAATATATAGTAACGAAATATATTAAATTCAGAGGAAATAATTAAACGAGACATATAAAGTCATTGCATTTAATTATATTTAATAAATTTCTATCAAAACGATCAAGACGAGTTTGCGAAGAGATATCTGAAAAACATTTATGGTCATACGTATTTAATAAATAAATAAAAATTGAAAATAATTATAATGTATTAATAAATAATATATATGAGAAATTTTGCATCATCGAAGATAGAAAAAAAAAACGAAACATTTACACGAGGATTACATTCGGATATTAAAAAATGAAGACTTTTATATATAACTTTTCATAATTTCACAAATTTCATATTTTCAAACATAAAAAATATATTTACTTCAAGTAAGATAAAAACAAATTAAAATTAATAAATAGGAATAAATACAAATTAAATTCATGGTAATTAATAACAGTAATTACAATTAATAAATCGAGATTAATGGAAGAATATGAGAAAAGAAAAATAATAAAATAAAAAATAAAAATAAAGAAAAAAAAAATTAATAAATAAAGACGAAAATTAGTCCAGAGGAAAAATTTTGATTTTCGGATCACCGCGCGTAAAAATCGATCGCTCGATCGTGTTTCGAGAGAAGTCAGAGGAGTCGCAGTGGCGCCACCTGAACGGCAGCAGACGGCACTAGCCCCCTTGCGATCATGTGTTCGCTTCAGTATGTTGCGGCCTCTGCTAAAGCGCGGTCGTATCTGAGTTTCTTGAGCAATTGTTTTTTTTTTTCGATCGGGACGATCGTCATCGTCGTTTTCTCTCGTCAATCCGATCGTTATAATCGTCGGTATAATTTTGTCAAAACGAACCAAGTACGTCATCGACGTAATCCTAAGGAGTGTTACGTTTGAGGACAAGTCACCGAAAAAGCAACGAATCGATTTGATAGATCGCAAGCAAGTGTGCTCGACCTCGTGACCTTCGAATCGTCCGATAATATACGCGATCGCGTTTTGTTGGCTGGTACGAGAATATCTTCCAAAGAGGACCTAATAGAAAGAAAGAAAGAAAGAAAGAAAGAAGGAACTAAAACAAAAAGAAACTAAGAGAACGAAAGAAATAAAGAAAAATATATATATATACATATATATATATATATTTATATACATAGATAGATAGATAAAAGGAGAGCAACGTTCTCCTTTTCTTAATGCTGTGCTCTTATTCTTCCTCTTCTTCTTAATTTTCATCTTCCTCGTAGAGTTGGAAGTTTCGCGGCTCCGAGGCCGCGTTCTTCCGCGTTCTCTCCTCCTTTCAAGTGAACGTACGCGCGCGCACAAGTACAAGAGCTTCCTCTTTCTTGTTTCTCCGCATCATCATCATCATCATCATCTCTCTCTCTCTCTCCTCTCTCTCTCTCTCTCTCTCTCTCTCTTTCTCTCACACACACACATACTTTTTCTCTTTCTCTCTCTCTCTCTCCCTCCTCCTCATCATAATAGAAGAAAACGAAGAAAAAGAAGAGACTAGGGATACTCTGTTGATCGTGCGCGCCTATGCGAGTGAGTGCTACATCGTTTGTTTTCTTTTTTTTTCGTGAAGATTTTCATCGGATATCCATCGACACGCGTCGTATACGTACATCGTACACACATACACACACACGCACACACACACACATATGGCACACAACAAATAAATAAACAGATACACTTAAATATAACGACAAATAAACGTCATTTCGGGAAAAAATAAAGAAGAAAGGAAGGAAGGAAGGAAGGAAGGAAGGAAAGAAGGAAGAAATAAAGGAATATAGTACAACATTAATAAATTAGAGAATCTAGTGTTACACGCTGGTGTTGTTGCTGGTGTTATTTAACGTAAACCATCATCGAGTAATATCGTCCATCTCACTCTTTCTAATATTCACTCTCTTTCTCTTTATCGTTCCTTTCCGGCGAAGAGCAGAGAAAGAGAAAGAGAAGGTGAAGGAGGAGAAGGAGTAGAAGGAGGACCAAGTTCGCCGACTTTTTCGCGAGGATGTCGAGGTAGCCTACCGAGCTTCCCTCTGAGCCCTCGCGAATATATACACTCGCGCGCACTAACACATATATAACCGTCCACGACGAAACACACATCGACGAAGCACTCCACTCTCTTTCATCCGCGGGATTGGATTACCATGCTGGACACGGCCACGAGTCGCAGGTAACAGAGAACCGTGTGCGCACCCTACCTATCTCTCTCTTTCTCTCTCTTTCTCTCTGTCTCTATCTCTCTTCCTCTGTTATTCTCTTTATCTCTCTCTCTCTCTCTCTCTCCATTCTCCCTCTCTTTCGATATACACTCTTCTCTTTCTCCTTCACCAATCTCTTTCTTCGTCTTTCTCTCTCTTCTTTCTTCGTCCATCGACTTGAAGCCAGCATATTCTCCTCTCTCTCTCTCTCTCTTTCGTCTTCTATATCTGTCCATCCTTGTCGCGTCCATTCGTATACTCCTCTCCGCCATCATCATCTTTCCTCTCTCTCTCTCTTTCTTTCTCTCTCTTTCTCTCTCTCTCTCCCTCCTTCTCCCTCTTTCTCTCTCACGGTCATGGCACGTCCAACGAAGAAGAAGAAGAAGGAGAAGAAGAAGAAGAAGAAAAGAATCTTCGTACTCCGCTACCACGCGACTTCACTCGACTCGATACATCCGCTCGACTTTGCCGCCTCTCTCTCTCTCTCTCTCTCTCTCTCTCTCTCTCTCTCTCTCTCTCTCTCTTTCTCTTTCTTCTCTCCCTCTCCCTATCTCTTTCTTTCGCTTTAGGAAAGATATCTCGAAGTCGTCGTCTCGAGATCGTCTCGAGATCATACAGATTTGCTCTCTTTTCTTATCTTCCGTTTCTCTGTCTCCCTTCTCTCATTCCCTTCTTTTTCTTTCTCCTCTTCCTTCTCCTCCTCCTCCTCCTCCTCCTCCTTCTTTTATTCTTCTTCTTCTTCTTCTTCCTCCGATCGAGAAATTCGAATCGGGATGCCACGAGCACGCGCTCTCGGATGCTTTCTCACGGTTTTAACCCTTTGCACTCAAGCTATTTTTAGACCTGGTTCTCGGCCAACTTCGATTTCTTCCTTCGATAGGCCTCTCGACTTCGTAGTGAAAGCTCTAGCCTATTGGATCTATCTATCTTCTTTCTAGTTTGTAAGAAAAGGATATTATCCTTGATTGTGTTTTTGTTTCTTTCTCTCTCTCTCTCTCTCTCTCTCTCTCTCTCTCTCTCTCTATCTATCTATCTATCTATCTATCTATCTATCTATCTATCTATCTATCTATCTATCTATCTATCTATCTATCTATCTATCTATCTATCTATCTACCTCGCGCTTTTTTCTTTCTTTTTCTTTTCTCTTCTTTTTTCTTCTCTCCCTTTATGTTTTATTGTTGGTCTAACAATAAGTTCTTGAAGATTTATACTCTCATGCTTTCTTTTTTTTGTATAATTGTAAGCTTCCTCTCGAGAGTCACATGTTCCGGACTTTACATATGTATATATATATATATGTATATGTGTATGTGTATGAGTATGTGTATGTGTATATGTATGGTATGTATATATACATGTACATGTATATACCTGGAAATGAGGCGAGACGTAAATATTTGAAGTTCACTTTGAATTGTATTCGACAGGGCGATGGCTCTGTGTATATATGTTTGTGTGTAATCATACACTGACAAGAGCTTGGCAATTTGATCGTCGACCTATTGAACGTATGTTTTTATTGTTCGAATAATTATGAATAAATGTAATTTAAATCGATGTCAAAAAAAAAATTAAAAAAAAACAAAAATTAATAGACGGTACTATTTAGAAAAAGAGTAATGCTCATTATTAATAAGTAATATGAAATTTCATTATTATTATTATACTAATAATGTATTAATAATTATCATTATAATAATTATTAGTACATTATTATTATTATTATTATCATTATTAGTATGTTATCAGTATAAAAAAAGGAATATATAATAATTATTTGAATAATTATATATTCAATACTAATAATATATTAAATAATTTTTAATTTTCACTTATTTACATGTCTGCCTGTGAAACAATATAGTATCCTGGAAAAAAAAAGAAAAAAAAAGAAAAATAAAAAGAAAGAGAAGAAGAAAAATTATTCTTATGCAAACAATATTTGCATAAGAATTTCATATTGGATTTTGTAATCTCCTCTTAAAGCACGTTTGAAATTTTTCCACTCGAGTTTTAAGTATGTTACGTCTCAAGAATGAACGTTCGTCTGGCTTTGCTCAAAGATAAGAACGATTAACAGGTGATTTTTATTTCGAACACGATGAAAGGAGGATGATTATCGCGATGGATTACGTACTACGTTCGTTATTATATCACTTTTCAACGATCATCTTACCGATATTTGTATATTTGACGTCATCATTAACATAATAATCATCGATAGGTGCCAATGTTATTACGAAATCATTCTCGTTGCAATTCATTAATGTATTTCTTTATTTAATTATTATATTATCGTAAAAGAACGTTTATTTTTATAATTAATTATAATATATGATAATTTGATATTATATTCTTGATATAATTTTTCCAATAATTTTTCGAAATATATACTTGGATTGTTTTTAATAAATTTACATAAATTAGTTCGCGAATGAATTTAAAAAAAAAAATATATATATATATATATTTTGTTTTTATCTTTTAACAAATCCATGCGACATTGGCGTCAAAATCAGTGAGGACACAACTGAACGTACCGAGTCCGACGAAGAACTCCGTGCTTAACAATCTTAACAAGGCGCAACGATCTCCTTCGAGCATTATTACTTCACGGTCAAGAAACTCTATTTGCTTGGTAGCTTAACGAGCGATAACTCTTCGACGTTTAATCGTTCTGCAGGACGGTTCGTCGATCTACAAGTTTCTCTCTTTCTCTCTCTCTCCCTCTCTCTCTTTTTTCAGCTGCAAATTCAAGGTCGTTCGATCGTGTACATTCTTTATTTTTTATTTTTTTTCTTTTTTTTCTGGTTTTTTTTTTTTTTTTTATATTATCACATCTTCGATATCTTTTATGCAATTTCGTGAATGGTACCGGCAATTTTACTCGAATTTAAAATAATCTTTAAATAATGATAATCTCATTAACATATAAAGATTTTAATTAAATTAATAACGTTTTATTAATGAAATAATGCAAATATTACAAATATTTCATATTTGTCTAAATACATTTGAACAATGTTATATTGCGTAATATAATATTTCATATCTTCGTAATATATATATATATATATATATATATATATATATATATAAATATTTTACATTTCTAACATTTGTATCGTTTTATAATAGAACATAGAAATTACGTTTATTGAAAACCATGTTGTTTTTTGTTATAAAATGATGTTTAGGACAATTTTCGAAACGTTGTTTTCAATTAAAAGTACACCTCGTAGAGTGATGATTAGGTAAAGAAAACATTGGTAGTTTCCTCTCGTATCTGTTTACTCGTCGTCAAGCTACGCGTTCAATATCTTCATAAACACGTAGTAAGCAATACAAGTTGATGGTGTCGGTGAGAAGAGAATATAAACTTTAGTCTTACTGCTGCTCCAAAGAATAAAGGTTTCCCGACTTTCTTCCACTTCATCGACTACATGGAATTCGAGGACTGTTCCTCCTAACGCAGATTTTCTTTCTCTTTCTCTTTCTCTCTCTCCTTCTCTCTGTCTCTCTTTCTCTCTCTCTCTCTCTCTCTCTCTCTCTCTCTCTCTCTCTTTCTTTCTGTTTCTCTTTCTCTTTCTCTTTCTCTTTACGAACATAAGAAACTGCACGTGTTTCTTAGAATTGATAGCTTCTTTTACATATTTCTTATATATTTGTTTTTCTTTTTTTTTCGTTTTTTCTTTATTTTTTTGTTTTTTTTCTGTTTTTTTTTCTTTTTCTTTTCTTTTTTGTATTCTCAGAAAAAGGAATACACGATCGTGTAAGAAAGATCGATATTTCTTTTGTTGTATTTTCTAACAATCATAGGTCTTCCCTTATGTCAATATTTCTAATAATATCAAAGTTCTAAAATGTTTATAGAAAGGTCATTCGTTAAAACGCATTAATTATCACGATTATGAGAAATAAATGTTATCGCTAATAACAAGATTTATATGTATGTATTATATGTCCAATAGGTATGTTTGATTAATTTATTCAAAATAAAATTTATAAAAAAAAGATATCAGATCTAAATAAAGATTTATATTATTAAAATCCAATGAGAATAAATTAATCGTTAATTATTAATTATATTATAATTATTATGAATTATTAATTATAATTATAAATTATTAATAACATTACAATAATTAATGATTAAATTATTATCATTGAATTTTAATATAAATCCTCGTATACGTCTTATATCTTTCGTGCAATATTTTTTATATTATAATAATTAACGATATAATTACACTTACTAAATTTTTTTCTCGAATAATAACGAATATTATTTGTTAAAAAATAATAAAGATTTCTTAAGTGTGTGTATATATCGTAATGCAATTATTTGTTAAGAAATGTTTGAAAATTTTCAATTTCTTTGCAAAGTGAGAAAAAGAAAGAGAGAGAGAGACAGAGAGAGAGAGAGAGAGAGAGAGAGAGAGAGAGAGAGAGTGAGTGATGCGGAGAGGAGGAGAGAAAGAAAGAAGAAGGAAAGGAGCAACATTGGAATCCGAAGTATTCGTGCCTTCGACCTCTTAACAGAGATTTACTTAACGGAGAGATAAGCTCGAGACGAAGGAACGTAAGAGGCTTTCTATCGAGATTCTTTCTCGCGGCACTAACGACCTACGAGAGCCACTATGAGATTGATTTACGTCGATCCGATGACTCGCGTGGCTCCGCGTGCACCGAGTTTCCTCGTAAGAGCTTCCTCGTTCTTTCGAAACGAGCCCGGCCCGAGTTACTTTCATTTCCTGCGGTCCAATATTTCTTTTCAATTTAACAATTTAATAAATTCTTATTTAATTACATTAATCACAATATAACCGAAAACGTTGCAACATAGAATTTTCATATTCCGAATAAACGTATCTTAATAATAATTTTTTAATTATATATCTTCAAATTTTCAATTATATCTTAGGGGGATCGGTAAGTAATATCGCTTTCGTAAATTAAATTCAAACGAATAAATTTTTAACAAGTTTTTATTTTTAATCACAATCAAATATCGACATGCGCAGAAACGACATTACTTTCCGGTCCCTCTAATATATATATAGATTTTATAATAAAATATATATTTACAATAAGGTGAAAAATTTTGTGTAATTTTGTTGAAGAGATTTGTGAATTACGAATTGCGATATTTGACATTTGCGTGAATATGTATTATGGATTTAATATTTTATTATAAATATATGTATACATATATATAATATTTTAATAATATAAATTTTCTATAATTCGTTACACATGAATACATATATATGTGTACAATTATTTAAATATTTCTGTTGAATAATAATTATCGTAAAAATTCAATAAAATATCAGAAAAAAATTCGTAATTCATGAATTTCCAACAAGATTGCATAAATTTTCTACTGTTGCATACTCGGGCTTTTGCGAATTCGCAAAATAATATTTAAAACTTTGCTCGTGTGTACGTTGAATAAATCGATCATCCGACCTTGATCAATCATTTCCGATATTTTATTTTTTTAATCGCTTTGAATTTATAAGTTATAATATCGTTCTCCTTCTGGATAATTCGTTAATATTACGTATCTATATATATATATATTTATATATATATATATATATATATATATATATATATATATATAGATATTATATACATATATATAATCGATTGGCATTCGAGGAAGATCGTTTTTTCTGAAATATTCGCATGTGCCATGCGGATGTACCGTTAAGACGGGATCTGTTGACATTAGCTGACCGTGATCTTTTCGTCTCTTTCTCTCTCTCTCTCTCTCTCTCTCTCTCTCTCTTTCTCTCTCTCTCTCTCTCTCTTTCTCTCTTTCTCTCTCTCTCTCTTTCTCTCTCTCTCTCTCTCTCTTTCTCTCTCTCTCTCTCTCTCTCTCTCTCTTTCTCTCTTTCTCTCTCTCTCTTGTAAATAAGAAGTGACACTAAAAAAATCTAGAATCCTTTATAACACCGTTTAACTTTAAAACGTTACACAGTCATGGATACACGTATACTTCTTAATTAATTTTTTATTTTATTGTTTTTGCTAAAAAAAATTAATCGTCATTTTGTATCTAAATGTTCGCTATAAGTATAAATTATATTACTTAATGTAGTATAATTATAGCTAATTACAAGTTCATATATGAGTTTCACACATAACATATAATTAATTTTTAAACATTAATAAAAATTATTTTATAAAAGATTAAAAGAAAAAGAAAAGTTAAACACACGAATAATTTCCATTTGCAACGAACTTAATCTGGTGCCGTGCTCCATTATCGATGAAATCCACGAATGTTTAAATGAATTCTTTGGAATTGTGACCTCGAGACGTTAAAAAAAAAAAAAAAGAAGAAGAAGAAAAAAAGGAAGAAAAAAGAAAAAAAAATATATCATACGAAGCAACGACGATTATTTTTAGCCCCAAGTGTTATCTTCCCGATAAAAGAAGGAAAAGAAGAAGAAAAGAAGTAAAGATGAAAAAAAAAAATGGAGATATCTAGTTGGTAAAAAATTTGAACGAGACCGAATGGAGAGATTTTAGTTTCTATTAATAGACTAGAAAACCGGTTAGCCTGTGTTATTTTCGAAGGAATTAGAATCAATCGTCGTATAAATTAAATCCCATCGACGATTCTAATAATACTTTACTAGGTTTTTTATTGCTTCAGCAATATATTTCTTTCAAATATATTTCTTTTTCTCTCTCTCTCTCTCTCCCTCTCTCTCTCTCTCTCTCTCTCTCTCTCTCTCTCTCTCTTTATTTATCTATCTATCTATCTCCTTCTTTCCCATATTTTTGTGTATATCGATAAACATATTCGTCAGCAAGTTTCATTGAATTTCGAATTGCAAAGTGTTATAATTCGATTAAAATAAATTTGGAAAAAGTCAATATACGTGTATAGTGATAAGTTTAATTAACTTTTGAAAAAGATTTTGTTGTTTGAAAATATAATATTCGAAAGTAGTTCGTTTGTTGAAAAATTTGTCGATTCTTCGGAAAAAATAATTTATTACTTTTTCTTTTCTCTCTCTCTCTCTCTCTCTCTCTCTCTCTTTCTTTCTTTCTTTCTTTCTTTCTTTCTTTCTTTTTCTTTGACAACGCAGACAGAGAAAAATTTGTTTTCTCATCTCGTTCGATTAGAGGTCGTCTCTCAATAAACATTCTTACGATTCCCAATGTAAACGGTAAATTCTATCTTAGAAGAAACTCGAGAAGAGACGAAGAAACAGCACTCGACTTCGTTAACGAGCTTAATTATTTCAAACCTCGAACGTTAATCTCAAGCACTCTCGAGATATTTTCTTTCTCGTTCTCGCTAAGAGTTACACACGTACACGCGGCCAATTTAAATTCGTCAAATCTGTTTACGCGACGGACATGACGAGAATCAATTGTTAGGAGAGAACAAGAGATCGACGAATTCTTTCTATGAGGAAAATTATCGTCGTCATTAACGATTAAGAGATTAAATCTTACACATACTCGTTTTCATTTATTTTTGAATTTTCATTTATTATAATATTTTTATTTATTTCATTTATCTTATTTTCTATTCTTCATCCTTTTACTCACCTTGTATATTTTTATTGTGTTTATGTAAAACAAAGAGAAGAAAAATCGATAGATAAAGTGTCTTTTTCTTTTTTTTCTTTTTTTTTTCTTCCTCCAAATAGAATTAACAACGACGAACAAACAGCAAGAACGTTCAAAGATAATTGACAGGCTTTTTGCACGTATTCCGTGAATCAGTCATTATATAATAATAATAATAATAATAATAATAATAATAATAATATTAATATTAATAGTAGTACTAGTAATATTTCTTTTTTCTTCTTTTCTTTTTTATTTAAATATTTTTTATTCATTCAAAAAATCATCGATATATTTAGCGGCAATATATTTAGACACAAATGGAGACAAATTTTACAGGCGTCACTTTTGCATGACGATTAAACAAATTGCTATACACAACGTAAGTTAATAAATCATTTGTTTATACAAAAAAAAAAGGAAAAGAAAAAAAATAGGAAAAATGAACACACAAAAAGAATGACGTTCGTTTAGACTACTTATTAGAGAATATTCCTGATACGAAGAAGCACGGTTATCTTAGTCTCTTTGCCGTCGCTCATCGTAGGATTCAAAGAGCTTGGAAAGAATCGCTCGAGTCAGCTGGCAATAATGCGATGGCCTTCGCGACTATCGAACGTTAACCCGAGCGAATGAACGAACGAATGGAAGAGAGAGAATCATAGTTGGAGTGATTCCTCGAGAGCATGGAAAGTGAAAACGCGTCATCATCACAAACGCAACCACTGACGTCTCATCTACCATTCAAAATACATATTTACATGTACGGTTCTTTTTTCAAGTCGATTCAATATAAATAAGAAAGAGAGAGAGCCAGACAGACGAAATTGAGAAAAATACATAATTAAAATCGTCGAAAGGGTTGTTTACTATTGAACACACATACAATATGTATATATATATATGTGTGTGTCTATTTGAAATTGTAACGGATATTGTGAGCTATGAATTATATACTTTCGACATTTTTCTCTCTGTCATGTTACTTCATTAGAATCTCCAATCAACATTATTTTTTTTATACGAATATAATTAGTTTATTTTTTGTTTTATAGTTTAGTTTTATACGAATGTTATTTAGTTTTATAAGAAAGTTATTATTTATTTAAGTTTTATACGAATATGTTAGCTTTCTAACTCTTTTCGCGATAGAATTTTTTTTATCTCTTAATCGCGATAGAAAAGGGAAAATCGTTGAAAAGATTTATTCCTGCGATTAGAATTCCTAGGGTATCCAACAGAAAGAATATGTTAATTAGAAACATTGACGATTAGAAATTAATTTGATTTATCGTGAACGATATTAGAATAATGATTTTTTTCCTTCTTTTTTATTTATTTATTTATTTATTTATTTGTTTTTTTTATTTATTTACTTTTTTTCTTTTTATTTTTTAATTTATGAAATTATCAATCACGAAGAAGTGATCTCGTGAGATATTCTTCAGGTACATGAAATACATCCATAAAAATAGAATTTTATCTTTATCAAATAACGTCTCGTAGCTTCATACAAATATCACTTAGCATTCCTTACCTTCTCGTAAACTTATTCGCAGTCTTGAAAACTCAATAATATTTATTTAGAACTGTGCGACCTTTAGCGTTTAATTTTGCTGGAATTCCTAAAAAAATAACGATTGTTATATTATCATTTTTTACTTACGTACACATTACCTATTTTTTAATTTTCTACGATTTAGCTTTATTCTCGGTTTTAAAAACAAAAAGAAAAATAAAAAAAGAAATAAAATATGTTATTCAAAATATAAAACTTGAACATTATATTACACTGAGTATAATTTATACTTCAGATATAAATTAATACTTAATTTTGTTATGAAAAATGAAGTAAAACTTGAGAAATATGTTTTCTATGTTCTTTTACTATCCATTTTTTTTTATTTTTTTTTTTTTTTTTTTTTTTTTTACGTTTTCACTATTCTTTTCCTCGCTTTCAAAAGCTTGAATCGCGAGTTTACTAATGTGCCTTAAAATGAATGACAATGCATAGAGCATAGGTAAGCGTTAAATAACGAGAGTGCACTCACGTGCAACAAACCATCGACGATGACGTACTTAGGAGAGCCGCGCAAGATCACGAGCACGCTTGTCTCGAGATCACGATGTTTCTTTTATTCGAGAACACGATTAACTATCCAAGGATGCGTTTAATAAAACAACGTGATACCCAGCTATTGCTGGATCATTTTATATTTCTTTCTTCATTTTCTTTTTCCTTTTTATTTTTTTTTCTTTTTTCTTTCCTCGATATTTTTCACTGATAAATAATTATCTCGTATAAAAAAAAAAAAAAACTAAATAATGTATAAAGAAATTATTTGACAATTAATTTATCATTCCAAGATATATTTTCAATGAGTTTTCGTAATTAAAAATTTCAAAGAAAATATTGAAAATTATATTTCAGAAAGGAAATGATGGTTAACGCTTCAAAGAAATAAGCAAGATCTTGTTTTCTATTCTTATTTTTTTTTTGCTTTTCTTTTTTCTTTTTTCAGTTTAAATGACTATGATCTCGTACGAGAAATATATTTTCTCTTGATAGAAACGAAAGATGAAATCGTCTGAACGTTATTCCAAATCGAAAAGAAAAATATTGATCGGATCATAGATCGAATGTAAGACGAAAGTATAGATAACGGACATTGTATTTAGCTACTTAAATAACACAGAAGTAATATAGCGAGCATATATATTATACATACATATGCTTATTATATCAACCTATATTTTACGTTATCCATTTTCTCGTTTGCGAAACGAAGTACCGAAGCGATTCAAAGTACCGGCCGGAGGCTGAAAGAGAAAGAAAGAATCTTACGTAGGTTTGTACGAAAGAGAGAGAGAGAGAGAGAGAGAGAGAGAGAGAGAGAGAGAGAGAGAGAGAGAGAGAGAGAGAGAGAAACAGAATATTGTGAAGCTCCTCGAAAAGAAAAGAGAAGTGCAAAACGTGCATATTCTCGACCGATCGCCTTCCTACCCTGGAAATCCAGTTATTCCTTTGGCCATAAGGATGTGTGAGAAAAAGAAAAACAGATATATACTCACGTGTGTGTGTGTGTGTGTGTGTGTAGCATGTAACAAGAAAGAGAAAGACAATGCAATGAGAGCGAAACTCACGCGAATCCTCGGCGGTTTGCTCTCTTCTTTTCTTTTTCATATCTTTGTCCGCTCCTTGCGGAGGAGAACGACGACGAAAATAACCCCATCACGATAGAATATTACGGCACTTTGTGCCGTTCGTGAGTAAGAGAAAAACGAACTCGGTTAGAGAAAGGATCGAGAGGAAAACTAAGAATCGTGAATAAGAGAAGAAAAAAAGATTTATAAATAGATAGATAGATAGATAAATAGATAGATAGATAGATATCTTTATCTTGGTAATGATATTAAAATTAAAGGTATTTAATCGTTTTGAGGAAAGAGCGAGAACAAATGTATAAAACTCTGATGAAAAAGAAAGTATGATAAATAATAAATTATTTTCAACAGAAGATCGATCGAACGGGAAAAAGAAAAAAAGAAAAACGTCATTGATTACTCAGAATATCACGAAAAAGGAAGATTTATTATCTTCATGGTGTGATCGTCGAAATAAAATAAAAAAAAAGAAAAAAAGCCGAACAAGAAAAAGTATTAAAGATCGTCGCGAATAATCAAAAAAAAAAAAAAAAAAAAGAAAAAGAAAAAAAGTATATTTTCGATGGAAACATTTCACAGGTCATATTCTTTAATTAGTCAATTAACGATATTGTTTAAACAGCGTTTATAAACATTTGAAAATTTTTACGAATCCATTAATCGTCCTTTGTATAGAGAAAAAGTTAAATGAAAGGACGAGATGATAATGTTTCATAAAGATAAACCTTGGTGCCTCGGTTGACAGAAACGATAATTCAAGTACGTACGTGATAGTTGACGTGCTCCTGCTAATGAGAAAATCAAGTTTCACGATGAGTACACGCAATTACGTAAAACCCACTACTGCGCTCGATTCGAGAATGTTTTATTAACGGGCTTAAGAAATTTACGTTAACACTACCGTACGTGCTCTAATTAACTATTTTTTTTTTTTTCTGTTAAAAAAGAATCATTCCTTAATTGTTCTATTTGTCGCTCAATATTATTCAATTTAAATTGCATAATCTTTTAACAAATAAAAAATTTCATTGAATAAATTTCTTTTTAATTTTATGTATATATATATATATATATGCATGTATTACAAATGGTATCCATCTGACAATTATAACTTTGATTCGTAACAATTCATTAGTTGATCTTATTAATTTTAATTAATTTATTTATTTAATCGTTATTATCTTTATTAATAGTATTTCATTTTTAATTAAAGTAAATATCATCGTATACTCATATTTATCGATCGAACATTTTTCCAATTAATTTCGCAGAATCAAATTATATCTCTCGTAAAAGTTTAATGATAAAATTATTGAGAAACTATACTTTTTTAGTTCGAGATTATTTTGAAAAAAAAAAAACAAAAGAAAAAGTAAAAAAAAAGATAAATAAACATATTTAACGATAAACTTATAACGATCAAGTGTGA
>NC_140810.1:6517500-6617500 GCF_050613455.1 Vespa mandarinia | reverse complement strand
AAATCTAGAAATTTTCTCAACGATCTAATTATATTCGGTAATAATATTACAGATAATAATAGTGTATAATTTTTTAATAGAAAAAAAAACAAAAATTCATTTATTACGTTCTTTTCTATTTATTTATTTATTTATTTTATTGTTATTATTATTTATTTATCTTTTTTTTTTTTAACTCGAACAACATACAACGAATAACTGAAATCTCTTTGATAAATAAAAAAAAGAATATAATAAGAAAAACGGAAGCATTTCACGGAAACTCGTGTGCCTTATTTACACGAGTAAGATCCGATAAGTCTTCCATTACGGTAACGAGCGTAGAGAGACAACAGCTTATTACCTTTGACGGCTGAAACGAGATACTTGCGAGATAAATCTGATCCTTATGCTCTTTTTATTCTTACCCCTTTTCCTTCCTTCCGTTTATAATCGAACTCGTAACTCGCATTTTTATCGCTCCACCGAGGCGGCTACGTAATTAAAGGGCGATCGTTCTTTCAAAGAGGAGAATACGAATGGGGGAGGACAGATGGAATTAAACGAGATCGAAAAGTTGCTTCTTAAATATATTACTAGTAATTCTTGTTTTTTCTTTTTCTTTTTTGTTAATTTGTTTTCTTTTATTCTTTCTTTTTTAATATTTTCACTAAAACATTGACTTGTAACAAATTAACTGTTGATCCATTCAATGTATTTATAGGATGTGTACTCGTATATTTAAAAAGTATGTGATCGTATAATATATCATATTATATTCGTAAATATTTAAAAAAAAATATTACAATAACTTAGATAAATAAATAAGGGGAATGAAAAATAAAAAAATTACAATACCATCATCATCATCATCATTTCTTTTATGAAGTTTATTTAAATATCCACACATTGAATTGTATTAAATTTGTTAATATATTACAATTTCACAATCGCATATATTTAAGGAATAATAGAGTGATATGATATTAATTCGAAAGATGTCAAATTTCTGAAGATTTTGAAGTTTCTATGTTCTTATGAAAAGAGAAAGAGAGAGGGAGAGAGGGAGGAGAGAGAAAGGAAGGGAGAGAAAGAGAAAGAGAATCGATTAAAATCGTCGGCATGCCAACTACGGCTGACATAATCCAAGACTGGTGTGGTCCGAGCTCGAACGCGATTAGAAATCCATGAGTGTCGCTTTAATTGATGTAATTACGTTTTACGGGAGTGACTAGGCATGATCGAGCTTTGACGGACGTGACACGTGCCAACAGGTGTTTGTTTTCATGTAAAAATGAGAAACGCCTTTAGACGTATGGTAAAGTTATAAACGATTGGCTTACGTACGTTTCCTTCCGTGAATTCTTTTTTTTTTTTTTTTTTTTTTTTGGTATTCGTCAGATACTAAAAAAAGAAACACTTACATGTGTAACGTGTATAAAAAAGTAATCTTATCGTTAAAAAAATGTGTATGAACTTTTTTCGATAACAATGAATTTAGATCGTTCTTTCGATATTCTTTCGATAATCGATTAATTTTATTTGTACATTTATTTTATAATATTTTTATATTTTTTTCGCATATATCATTTTTCCTTTCGTGTTATTCCATTGATTATCTGATATATAACGTATCGAACGATTTTATCTATAGATATTGTTTAAAACTCTTAATGCGATCAATGTCAAAGGCGGATATTGGATCGGTTCAATTTTTCTTTTAGTTTTCCAAGAAATTATCAGCCTTTTCTCTCTCTTTCTATGAACATATAAAAATTATATAATATCGTTTGACAGACATTTATATTTTCATGTATGTATTAATATAAATTTATAGTTCCTTATTACGAAAATATTTAATATTTGAAGATACTTTATCTTTCACACTCTAATGCACGTACTAATAATTTTCTTCTTACTCAATGTGTAACGTTGTCAATTTTGATTTCAGGTGGCCGTTAGCAGCAGTTCAGGCTGAAACCGTGAAGAGTACGAATTGGCAGCAGTATGAAAACAAAATAGCGTTGAGACATCGACTATCTTCCTGCTGAGGCCACTTTGCCATGTTGTTTAGGTAAAGATTAAATCCAGAATCGATTAATCTTAAACAAACTCCTTAATTCATTATATATATATATATATATATATATATATATATATATATATATATATATATATATGTACATGTATATATATACATACATACATATATCTATATTATATGTATTAGGAATTCATTAAAGTTATTTTAATTGATTTAATTAACTATTAAAAATAGATTCAATGATGAGAGACTTGTTTTGAGTGAAAATTATTTATTAAGTAAATTATAATGCGACGATTAATATATTTTTTTAGTAAGTGTTCAAATGTTTTTCTTTCTTCTCATTTACAAAATTATGGAAGATATTCCATAGTGATATGTTTTAAGGTGGTTCTTTCTATATAGATATTCTTCGTTAAAATTTCATATAATTCAGGTTAATAAATATTTTAAATATATATTATTTATTTGATAAATATACATAGATACATATATACATATATATGCATATTATAAATTAATATAATTCAGAATATTGGGTATTTGGAAAATAAATATTTTTTATATAATTGTAAATCAGTATATATATGTGGAAATGTAAAAATTATTATTAAACAAATTAATTTATCTTTTTAAATAAATACTTATAAATCTAGATATTTATTTATAAAATATCTATTGTTCAGAATTGTACATATTCATAATAATTTAAATATATGTATCCGAACGATACATATATATATATATATATATCATTCGCGAAAAAAGACAAGCTGGTTGTCGTGCTCAAACAAACTATGTTATAAATATGTCTTATCGGCGAGTATTGCAGTACTATTTTAACGAGTTATCTCGGACCACGTCCGCCATGAAACTGTATACACGTCCGATTTCCTCTATTTTTTCCGTCTTTGCTCTCTCTCTCTCTCTCTCTCTCTAACTCTCTCTCTCTCTCTCTCTCTCTCTCTCTCTTCCTTTCTCTTTCTTTTTTCTTTCTTCCCCCCCCATCTCTCTTTCTTTTTTTCTTTCTTTCTTTCTCTCTCACACACACACACACACACATACACACATATTCACTCAGTTGTAAAAGAGTGCAATCGTGACGTGGATATGATGAATATACAAAGAACGAGAGAAGAACATAATATTCAGATATTACGGTCTCTACGCCGCATAAAACTAGCTCGATGAAAAACCGCGAACGAAGTGCGCACGCGCACGCTCGCGAGCGTGAACAGACTCGATATTTTCGCGCGAATGAATCTAATAATCAACTTCAGAAAAGAGAGCTAATATTCAGTATCTCGTTGAATATCGTGACTGGTGAATTTAAGCTGAACATTTCTCGAATTTTACAGAATTTTTCATTGATTTTATAGCCCGTGAAACAAGTTCGTTAAGTGAGAATATATAATAATTTTCTTTTTTCCTCTTTTTTTTCTTTTCTTTTTTTTTTTTTTTTTTTTTTTTATTATTTTTTTTTTTTTTTTTAATCGTATTCTTACTATCGTCGACAATGAAATATGACAACGATAATTATTATAATTTTCTTTTTAAATATTTTTAATGTATATACTTCGTATAGTACAAGTACATAAATTATTCTTAACCCTCTATGGGCCCGTGTAACTTTCAGGTCACATTTTAATTTATCGAGATTTTACCAAATAATTATAGCTTTTTTCATGAGATGGCGCATAAATTTTAATTCTATAACGTTGTCAAGACAATCAATTGTTTAAACGGAAATTTTTTTTTAATTTGCATATATAGGTTTATAATTGTTGATTTTTCGTTCCCCTAATTTTTTTCGAGTTAAAACAAAAACTCGGCCCATAGAGGGTTAAATTATAATTATTGATTAATGATGAATCTCTACGATAACATTTGACCAATCTATCGTAGATATAAATTATATGAAATGTATCTTATTTCGTGAAAAGAAAAAAAGGACGTAGAAAAGGAAAGAAGAAAAAAAAGGAACGATTTAATAATATTCATTTAGAAAAATATAATTTTTCTTTTGAAATATTTCAGACGATCCTTATTGATAATAACGTTATACTTGATTATAAAAATAGAGTAACGTAATAAGAAAAGGAAGTGCGTATTAAAATTATCCGTTTTTTTATCATTCGTTAGCATTGAATTTCTATTGACCTCGTATAAGTCACAGGATGTTTGTGTGTGCGTGTTTATATATATGTACATACATACGTCTAGATACATGTACGATGAGGATAACATTATAAGGATAAATTGTTTAACCGCTCGGAACGATACATTGTATAAGTCGACTCCCACGAGTACCAATTCAGGTATCAGCTCGGTCACTTGACGTTTCTTAAATTAGAGACCCCTAAGCGCCCACGCTGTGAACTCTGATGGATGGCTCGTTCGGGAACGGAATGACAATGACTCGCGAAAAAAAGGAAGTTCCGACAAGGAAACGTTTCTTCTTTACTTGCAATAACAATCAAATTCGTTCGTTCTTCTTTCTAATAATCGTGTTGAATATTAAACAGATTAATAATACAATATATTTTGTTCGAAGGATGTAATAATAAATAATCCTCTTCTATATCTCTACTGTTTGATAATAAAGAAAAAGTATATTAATTAATAATGATAAGATGAGATTAATGTGTGTAGGTTGAAAAATTGATTTAAATAAAATTCCTTAAGAAATAATATGGACGATAAATGGAAAACAAATTAGAATAAATTTCTTCGACGATCATTGGAATTCATCGAAGTTTTCAATTTAAATTTAGAAATTTTTATTGGCCTCTTATTGGTGTCTTATCGTTCTCTCCTTCTCTTCTTTTTCTTTTTCTTTCTCATTTTTCGTTTCTCTAAATCGAGCAACTTTATTTAAGTCGTTATAAAAATCATTCGATCGTTCGCGAGTAACGAATCGCGTAACATCAAGGCTGACGTAAAAATAATTAGGTTTACGACAGCGAATAACGTTTTCAGAAAATGAAAATGACGGAACGCAAAGCCGACAAAATAATTCCTCATAGTCGTAGTCGAATTACGGCATCGAGAATCCGGCCGACGGTAGTATTTTCTCGCTGCGTATAGCATTGTCATCATATAATTTTGATCCTCTTGCGTATCCGATTACGTAAGTTCCGCAACGATTACAATTTCGTGCTTGTTAAAAGGTCGTAAAATTTTTGGAATTTCATGACTTTTCATTTATCGCGTTTTAAACGTAAACACTTATGTATCGTAGATATTATCGGTCAAATTTAAAAACTAAAAAACGAAGAAAATTAACGAACATTAATAACAATCATACGTAGAAAATAAATTATTCAATTGTTTAACTCTTTAATGCATGATATATTTTTATAAAAATATATAAGAAAAGATATATTTTTTATTTTTTATTATATAATATATATATATATATATATATATATATATATAATATTTATTATATAATAAAAACTTTTTACGAAATTTAACAAACAGTTACATTGTTTAACGTTAATACACTAGGAATCTTGTAATTCTGCTATCACATGCGTTTAAACGATTAAGAAAAAAGAAGAAAAAAAAACACAAAGAAAGAAGGAAAAAAAATATATGAAAATATAAGAGAAAACAAGTCAATGATACCATACTAGCATTTATTTTCTTCGAACATAATCGTACGATTATTCTCTCCCGAGCGATCTAGAAAGCAATGCAATCCTTAGAATCGTTTATATTTTCTAAGAAATGTTCGAAATATAGAAAATAGGATAGACGGACGTATACGATAGATACAATTTGTTATCATATCTCGCTTTGAGTATGATCACGAATAGTGAAGCATTATTATAAAACGTCCCAGTCGAGTTCGATAATATATCAGTTCTCTCATTTGTTGTCGATTAAAGCTGAATGAGTTTAGAAATGATCTTAATGACTAGTATTCTCTTTCGCGCATCGTTCCGACGTATTTAACGAGGAACATCTTTTTATACTTACAGTCCTGGCTAATAAGTGTCATTGTTACTAAATTAGTGCTCGTCGTCGGTGAAGAAGAAGAAGAAGAAAAAAAAAAAGAAGATAAAATAAGAAATGAAGAAGGGGAAAGGAATAGTACTACGTATACATAGTGGCAGAGACCGGTCTGTGATTCTAACAATTGAAATTCGCCACCATTCGTTGCTCTTAATTGTGCTTATGTATAGAGAACGCTCACATTACTGGCCTAGAAGTACCGAAATAGACGTTTACATCACGTGCATTAGAAAAACGTCACGACAGTGGCTCTCAATTGGGCCGTATCTTTCGTCAGAATATCCGATCATTATCATGGATATCATCATTTTGTAGTCTCAAGTTGTTTGATAGACCGATCAAAAATTAAACACTTGGATATAGTAGTTTTTTCTTCTTTTTCTTTCTTTTTTCTTCCTTTTTTCTTGTTTTCATTCTTTTGTTTTTTTTTTTGTTTCTTTTTTTGTTTTTTTCTTTATATATATATATATATATATATATATATATATATATATATATAAAATATATAAGCTCAGTTATATATATATATAAGCTCAGTTAGTACAGGTCGAAATGAAAATCGTTCTTTTTTTTTCTTAACAGTTAATCGATGACAAAGATCTCTGTCTTTATTTATCAGAACTATCGGATATTTGAGTCCCATCGCCTTCACCCCCGCCTATCACCCTCACCCTCCTTCTCCTCTCTGTTCTTCTCCCACTAGACAGCACAACGTCATTTTCACCGCATTATATCTATTCTATTTTTTTTCTTTCCTTTGGTTTTTTCTTTTTATTCTTCATTTTTTTCCTTTCTTGTTTTTTTTTTCTTTTTTTTTTTTCTTTTTTTCCTTTTTTTATCGGTTTTCAACTACTGTTGCTCCCGATGGCACATAGTATATCGTATTACATTCATCTATGTAACATTATAACGCGGTCGACTATTTCCCAGTCCCAATCGTAAACCGCAACGTCGTGTGTCGGTAGTCGCGATCGACTTGAACACATGCTCTCGAAGTGGTCGGAAACTTGGCGGATCATTTAAATATTCTCAGGCGTGTAAGTGAAAGAGAGAAAGAGAGAGAAAACTTATGATTTACGCATAGTTACGTAACAAGTAACATGAATTACGGCCGAGTCAGGCAAGTGAAATTAGAAATTCTATGTGTCGGAATAAATGATCGTTATTTCTTTCATCGTCGGTGTAAAAATATTCCGTAAGCCGAGCCTTTTCCGCGATCATAAGTTTCATTTTCCAAAGAAACGGTAGTCGCGCGATGAATCTTTCTTATTTCTTACTTTCTTTCTTTCTTTCTTTTTTTTTTTCTTTTTTATTTATTTACTTATTTACCTCTTCATTTCGTTTCATTTTATCTCTTTTTTTTTTCTTCTCTTTTTCTTTTTCCTTATCTCTTTCCTCGACTATTTCTATTTTCTAACACAAAGAATATAATTTTATTAACCATTTGATCTGATTCATTGACTTATTAAATTTTATTTATTTTTTTATTCGGTATAAAAAATCTAATATATATATATATATATATATATATATATATATATATATATATATTATTCGATATTATAGAATAAAAACGACGAGAAATATATAGTGTATCATATATTCATCAAGTAATATGAATATCGTTGCAATTTTTATTGTTTATCTAAATAAAAGTAAAAAAAACTTCGAGAACAATAAATATTTAAGATCACGAACGAAGAACTTTTGGAATTTCACAAAATTTTAATCATTGTCTTTTTATTATTATTAGATCGTTTCAATATTTAAAATAGATAAAATTGAACGTCCAACATATTTCTTAAACGGCTACATCAACATTTAATTCTATTTTAAGTGTTAATAGATTATAGAAAATATGGTGGAAACATTTAGAAAGTATAATTTTTCTTACCGTCGGCCAACAAGTAGCCCATATTGGAATGTTTCATATAGCTTTAATAATGTTTACGGCACATTACTCCATAATTTTCGATCACCTGTTAAACGCATCATCGATTTCACGTTCATTTACGTGCTACGACGCGCGTAATTAATGGCACTTATTAACGCGCTTGTACACACCTCCTCTCAAGAGATATTTCATTCTCGATCACACGATAGACTTTCTTTGTTGAAAGGAGAAACAGAGAAACGCATAAATAGAAACTACAATTTTATTCGAGAACAAAGTCATGAGAAAGAAAGAGAGAGAGAGAGAGAGAGAGAGAATAGTTTATCATCGATCACGATGCTATGATCATTTATATTTTATTTTAACTTTTTTAACCTTTGCACATATTCTAATGGCATGAAATTTCCGTCGTTTATCATTGAAAGGCAGAAAGTAGGAAGCACATAGTATTCATGGGAATTTGTAATTTTACGACTTAAAGTCATTCGGTATAAAATAATGATCATGATTTATGATCGACGATAGTCCATCCTGTCGCTTGATCTATAGTACGTACAACGATCGTAGAAAACGATATAACTGTACTCGCATCTTGTCGATCTCATACCCAACGTTTATATATGTACATCAAGATAACATCTCGAATAGTCCGAAGATCGGTCGAATACCTCGAAATCGTAAGAAAATCGAAATACGTAAGTACTTACGTATTTTCGTTATATGTATGTATATGCATACATACGCATATATGTGTGCCTGTGTATGTAAGTACTATCACCTCGTTAACTAGAGGTAAATAATTTCGTAAAGTTGATTTCGATTGGCTGGTAGCCAAACGAAATCCGGAGGAAGTAAAGGAGAATGTTTATATTCGGACGTTCGGTTTATCGCAAAATCGACGCGTTCATCGAGCGAATCGGCGTATATTATCGTGGGACGTGGTCCAAAGAGATTCTGGCGCCGGCCGGCGTGAGTTAATTGAAGGGAACGAAGAAAAATGGTCCCTGTAGAGATCGGATATTCTCGTGTATATACCTCTCTCTCTTTCTCTCTCTCTCTCTCTCTCTCTCTCTCTCTCTCTCTCTCTGTATATATATATATATATCCCACATAAATACATAAATAAATATATGTATATGTGTGTGTGTATATATATATATATATACACACCATGGAACATCCTGTTTGACTTCGAGGGAAGCATAAACGTTGTTGAATCGGAGAACGACTTCCTCTAGGAGAGAGAACACAATAGCATCGATGTCGTATGAATGAGAAAAAAAATTTCCTTGTTGATTGCTTTTGTTAATAATGTTTCTTTACTATATCTTAAAATCGTTTCAGGAAACAGCAAACATCCTCGTGTTTCATTTTTTTTTCTTTTGTTTTGTTTTGTTTTATTTTATTCTGTTTTGTTTTTTAATGAGATATGATACGATCTCTGAAGCAGTCTCTAAGGCCTCTAGAAGGAAGTCTATTGTGAACAGGTTTTTGTTATATGGTTAAGAAAAAGAATAAAATGATTCATAAGATTTAGGCTTACAAATTTAACATATTCTCGATTAAGTTATATTTGGAAGGAAATTAAAATTCTTTAGCATGTATGCAAATAGAAAAAGAAAAAAAATGTTTTTTTTTTTTTTTTTTTTTTTTTTAAAGCAGTCTGGAGGAAAGTCTATTGTGGACAGGTTTTTATCATATGGTGAGAAAAAAGAATAAACTGATCCATAAGATTAAGGCTCGGGTGCATACAAATTTAACATAGATTCGAATTACTTATATTCAAAGGAAATTAAAATTCTTTAGCATGTATGCAAGTAGAAAATAAACATTTTTTTATTTAAAGCAGCCTAAGGCCTCTAGAGGAAAGTCTATTGTGGGTAGGTTTTTGTTATATGGTTTAACAAAAAAAAAAAGAATAAAATGATCCATAGGATTAGACTTATAGATTTAACATATTCTCGATTAAATTATATTTGGAGGAAATAAAAATTCTTTGACATTTAAAATAGAAAATAAGAAGATGTAAATAGAAAAAAAGATTTATATATATATATATATATATATATATATATATATGTATACAAATATGAGGAAATTACTTAGGATGTGTGTTATACTTAAAATAGTTTCGTATAAACAATTCTTTTTAATTGTTTATTTAAAAAGAAAAGGTACAAAAGAAATGTGCGTGCAATAAATAAGTTACACGCTAGTTATTTTATTTTCTTTTTTAGTTTGTATAATTAAGTAAACCGTGCATCGTATTCTTTTTATGAGCGACAACGTAATAACAAAAACGATAAGATCGATTTCAAAGTTCGTATTTACGTTTCGTGACTCACGCGAAGATGTGGTTTAGGAAATTCCGCTTACCTTCACTAAACTCGTTATGCGTCGGTTTGACGCATTATGCATAGAACATATCGCAGGTAACAATGGCCATCGTTAATGTTCGTCGTATGATCTATCGTACCGATGTAAATCATTCAGTCGCGTTCCTTCACATACATATTTTTTTTTTTTTGTTAAACGATAAATACCTTGTTCTTTTCAGATAAAATTCTATTGGAATGAGAAAAAAAATATCTACGTGAGCTTCTAGAACGTTCCGTTCGGGAAGTTAAAAAAGAAAAATAATTTATTCGCACGGAAACGTCGAACGAGCGTAGTAATTAAGAAAAATCAGACAGGATGTCGCGATTTATGCTTTCCCGAAGCAATAATGCGAGACTCGCACGCATATAACGCATCTACTCGATCATGCTCGTCGTGTACCATACATTACAACTTCAGAAATTCTATCAGCGTGTCAACGATGTTTCCAGTCCGATCTTTGCTTCGAGAAACTATCGAATTAATAAAAAAATCTTTACTATCGATATTTACAGATGTATATATATATAATAATGTATATATATATAATAAGATGTATATATATATATATATACATCTTTTTTAATGTCTTTTTTTCTTCTTTCTTTCTCTTTTTTTTTCTTTTTGCGAAATCATAGTCATTAATATTCGTGAAAGTAACACAAAGAAAAATATAAAGCCGTATAAAATGCGATAAGAAAATACGATGATTCATTATGTCGTTATGTAAACGACGCAACTTCGATTTTGAATTCGTGAAGTGATTAAATAAGTTAATTAAGAATATTAACAATGATTCTATTGATTTATTACTATTTATCGGAGATACGATAGGAAAGATCAATGCGATATTTAATGAGAATTTATAACAAAAATTTTTGTAATTTATCTTCAATTTTTATTTACTATCATTTCGAAAAGTATTTTTTAAATGTAAAAAAAAAAAAAAAAAAAAAAAAAAAATTTATGAACAACGTAGAAATATGCATATGTTTCTTCCTGGTCTTACAAATATTTACAATATCAATAATTTACAATATAAATAAATATTTACTTATGTAAATGTTATACAGGCACATAGACGCGCGCGCGCGCGCGCACACACACACACACACAAACATATAATATGTATGCATATTTTAAAATAATTCGTGAATAATTTCGCAAGATAATATTTAACCTTTATCATATAAAAGTAACTAATCAAAAGATGAAAGGATTTTATTAAGAATTAAAATGGAAGAACATGAATTTGAAAGATCTTTTATTATATGTTATGCAAAGGGAATCAAATGTAACGACAAGGTAAACGTTCTCACAAATGAAAATGTGTACACGGAAAGAGGAAGACCCATAACGCACATCGAAGTTTCCTCGTCGAGATTCATCGATTCATTAAACATTCTACGCGGTAACCTACGTCCGTCTGCTGACTGCATCCTCGTACAGACTTCACCACCTCCTTTCCCGTCTCTCTCTCTCTCTCTCTCTCTCTTTTTCTCTCTCTCTCTTTTTCTCTCTCTCTCTTTTTCTCTCTCTCTCTCTTTTTCTTTCTCTATATCTCTCTCTTTGAATACGTCGGCCAACATCGAACAAATTGATAAATCGTTGGAAGATACGTGCGATTAGAAGTTCATCGGAATAATATTTTTCTCCGATAATTTTTTTCCTTTATTTTCCCTTTTTCTTTTTTATTTCATTCCAATCTATCAAATTAAAGTTCTATAGGTATATACGATAGGTCGAGAGAATGGAAAGTGTCTTTACATCGAGATGAAATCGATTATAAATTGTGCAAGTCAATTTCTTATCGATCAGACATAATACAGGAAATAAAATATTTATGTATCGTATTTTCTATAAATTTTTCCAATTTTTTTTTTTTTACGTATACGATTTTAACGTTGCTTTTATTTGAACGTTGATTTAAAGACACTGAATATTTATATATGAGCATGTATATATATATACAAGATGTCCATTCATGGACGTCCAAGCAAATATCTCATAACTGGTTGAAGTCACAAGAAAGTTTATTAGGAAAAATTTGCAATGCTTTGTGTCAGTTACAAAGTGTATGTAAACACTCGTTTTTTTCTTCTTCTTTTACTTGTGATCTCTTCGAGTTACGAAGGTCAACATGGATCAATATTTTTTGTATTGATATCTATAATTTTTATCTAAATATTTATATAGTAATGATCATTTGCAATCAAAATCAAATGTAATAAAAAATTGCTACTATGCATCGTTTATGAGATAATCAGTATTTTAACAATTAATTAAATTTAATTCATATTATACAAATATATTATTTATATATTAAGTTTTTCAATTTATAGTATTAAAAATCAATTAATTCGTTATTTAAGATGCCTATTATCGTGTAAACAGTAAATGATAGCTATCTTTTATTTGATATAATTTTGATTGCAAATGACGACTACTATATGAATACGCAAATTACTATATGAATATGCAAAATAAAAGTATCTAATTAAAAAATTTATGTAGGCCTACATAAATCGAAAAGGTCATAAGTGAAAAAACAAAACTTTACATATACTTTCTAAGTGACTCATAGTCGTGCAAATTTCTACTATTAAACTTTCTTGTAATTTCAACTAAGCGCGAGATATTGCTCGGTCATCTATGGACGGACATCCTGTATATATATATATATATATATGAATAAATTAGTAAATGATTATAATATTAAAAATATGTAAAATGGCATATAGATATTAAATAAAACATAGAAAGAGAGTATAGATGACTTGTTAAGCGTGATTAATTAAATCGAATAAAAGAGGAATAAAACAGTGTTACTAAAAACCTTGTAGAACAATAAAGAGCCTGCGTTTATAGACATTTCATATAATGTTTAATTAGTCGAATTTATAGTCGGAACTGTTAGAACGCGCGAAGAGGTTCGATAATTAAGCCGCTTTGTTAAATGGGATATCAATCCAGTACGTAAAGTCTATCAGCTTTGACTGTGAACTGTAGAATAAAACAGAGATCGAAACGCATTAACTATTATGCCAGAGATTAATTGACTGTACTGTTAACGGGCTTATCGGAAGAGATGTATTACGTTCTAGCAAAAGTTCTTCGTATGATTCACATATCGATTATGAACATAATTCAATCGATAAAGGTTTTATTTTAAATGAGTTTTTTTCATTAGTTTTTAATTTTCAACATTTACATAAAACATTTTTATTCACTTTTATTTTAAAAGAATATTCAACATTTTTTTTATATTTTTTACAACACGACAAATGTTACTTTTTATTAACCATAAAAGTAAATAGATCTGTGTTACGCCCTATTCGAATGCTTATAATTGCTTATTTTATCGACACGAGATATCTTTATACTATGTTTTATTTAACCTTCTATAACTTTATATAACTTTGAAGTCACATATTGATATTATCTATATTTTTCAAATTGCTACAAGATGATGTAGTATTTTATTATTATATCATTCCTTTTATTATTATATCATTCATTTGGAATAAAATTAAATGCAAACTTAAAATAAAATGCAGACTTGTATTAACGTATACGACTGTGTATATATATATATATATATATGATTTCGAAATTATACATAAATTATTATTATATAATTAACTTTATAAAAAAATAAAATTATAAATTAATTGCGTCAATATGTGTTCGCAGATATTTTATGTTATATAATCTTTTTTTTTTTTTTTTTTTTTTTTTTAACGAAAAGAAACTACTAGATTACGAAGATTTAATGACAAATACAAAATTTTATCATTCTTTCATTGTGTTACTGTATACATACTATTAGATATATTAAGACGTTCTATTGATAGTATAGAATTTAGAAATAACTTAAGAAAGATTAAGTTCTATTATTCGGTAGACGTATTATGTATGAAGAATGTTCATATTTGTTCCGATATACATGCATAAATACACACATGCACGTGTGCATGCTTCTCTCTCTCTCTCTCTCTCTCTCTCTCTCTCTCTCTCTCTCTCTCTCTCTCTCTCTCTCTCTCTCTCTCTCTCATAAGTATGCGTGTATCGATATTCAATTACTCCCTCGTAACACGATATACCGTAGAGACGCGGCATATTAGTGTCCGTATTACACGAGTCACGTGGACCGAACATAATGTTACAGAGACGCGCTTATATCACTGAGCGTTATCTCGTCACTTAAGATCTTCCAAGCTCAAGCTTGGTTTCTACGCGTCCTTCTAGATATCATCTTTCGTGACGATATCGACTTTTCTGAAGCACTTTGCACTTTCTTCCTCTTAAATCAAATTCACTCGATGCTTTTCACTGTTAATTTGTTTCATTTCGATTTATTTCAATGTTCTCAATAGAATTTATAAATTATATTCTAATGCTACTTAATGAAGAAATATATTATTATAGTGTTTTAAAAAAAAAGAGCTTTTGAGATAAGCTATAAAAGCATGTATTAAAAATTATATAGGTTTTCATGAAATAATTTGATGATCTTCGTGTGATCTTTAAACAGATATTAAAGTCAAATCAATGACACTATCTTACGTCTTCTTCGAAGACAGAAAACTTTTCCAAGAAATATTTCTTCAAAATTTGTATTACAAAGGAAATATTTCAAATGACAAAGTTATACTTCACACACACACACGCACACACACACCTAGAGTATCGCTGTTGTAAGTACATACATAAGTTCGTAATAATATTTTTTTTTCGATCTACGTCTCGTAAAAATGATGTGCCATAACAACGGCGGCAGCGTGCAATTTCTAAATTTAGAGAGGACGATTCACAGGAAGTGATTTAAACGGGCCAAAAAATGTCAAGCGGATTTCCACGAATTTACGGAATTACAGCCCAGGGACAACGGGAAGATTGTTGCATCGTTAAATTTTGCTATTCTTTCGAAAGAGCGATGCTTTTCTCGAAATAAATTCTGACGTAGCGACATGTAACAAGATATATATATATATATATATATATATATATATATATATAATGTATAGAGAGAGAGGGAGAGAGAGAGAGAGAGAGAGAGAGAGAGAGAGAGAGAGAGAGAGAGAGAGAAGGGGGAACTTATCTTTGTTATCTAAACGATATGCACTGCGAATGTTAACCCTGGATTGCATAAACGCATGTTTAACGCATGTTTGACGCATGACACGAACACAGACGATTCCACATCCTGCCATGATTCCGTCTCCTTCGATGCAACCGATGCCGTTGTTATTTTTTTCTTTCATTTCCGTTAAAAGGAATACATTATCGCTAATGAAAAAGAAACTAAACGAGATATATATATATATATATATATATATATATATATATAGTAATATTTATTTATTTAAAAATAAAAGGAAAATGAAGTAAAAACATAAATTGAATCTTTTAAAATCTAAAGAGAAATATTTATCTCTTTATATATATTAAAAATATATATATATAGTATGAAGTGTTTGATAAATTAGAGATGAATGATCTAAAAAAAAAAGATCTACGGCAAAGGTTAAATATAATATAAGGGCAAAATCGAAGGAAGTTAAACGTATGATCAGATTCGATAAGATGAAATTTATCGTTTTCGTCAAAAGGAAGAAAGAATGCTTGCGAAAGAAATAAAAAGATTATAAATAGACGAACGAATCCGACGAACAGTCGTTCTTGGCTGAGGACGGACGAAAGGCGGCGGCAGGGCCGTTAAAACGCGAGAAGCGATTTCGTTATGGCCTGGCCGCGAACCGGTAATGCAGCATCGACAAATAATATGTCGTACGTATACATTTATACGTGTGTATGTATATATACATACATATATATATATACATACACAGCACGGACATATGTGCGTGTGGGCCTCTACAAATAACCGCTGGCTATTCTTAGCTCTTTATCGTGTTAAATTTGCTTTGCGTATCAGTTACGCTGTCTCCTCTCCCTCTCCCTCTTCCTCTCTTTCTCTCTCTCTCTCTCTCTCTCTCTCTTTCTTTTTTTCGAAGACTTATTTACATGAATTATTTATATTCGTAGAAGAACATCGGTTTTTTTTATCAGTTTTATTATATTTTTCGTTTCTTTTTTTTTTATTTTTTTTTTATTTTTCATTTTTTCTTTCTTTTTGTTTTTCTTTTTTTTATCTTTTTCTTTTTTTTTCTTTTTTTTTTTTTTGTAATATGGACTCCTAGAAATATAAAATATTATTAAAAAGTGTATCGAAAATTGGCCAAAATTTTTTTAACATTATCATTTTCTTTCTTGTTTCCATTTTCCTTATCTTTTCCTCTACCATTTTATTTATTTATTTTTTTTTTTTTTTGATTTTGTTTATTCTTTATTTTTTCTTTGTTTTCCTTCTTTTCTTTATCTTATTTCAAAACAAATGTAAACTTTTCATATGAGAGATTTTATTGCTTTTAACGCTTTTATGCGCTTTTTCGCGTACTCGCGATATTATCGCGAGACGAACGCCCACGTTCGGCTCGTGCGATTTCGTGCAAATATTTGTCGTTAGTACCAAGTCTCGCGCCAAATATCTTGTTTATCTCGATTGTTTTCTAGTATGTGAATATACGTATATAAGATTTATTTGCTTCGAGTGAACTCCGTCAATATCGTTGCATCTTCGAATGTCTTACTTGATAAAGCAAATGAATCGTGTTAGTCCAAGAACAAATAGGAAAAGAATGTTAAAAATATTGAATCGAATCATTTGTCTACATTTTTTTTCTTTTTTTTTATTTTTTTTCTTTTTTTTTTTTTCTAAAATCATAGAGAAGTTATCAGGGAACAACATTGCGTCGTAATAAAAAGGAGAAGAAAAGAAATACTAGAACAATGACGTTCTTTCGCAAACACAGGCGTGGACAACATTTACATCACGTAGATATTATTTCCATCGGAAAGAATTAATTATGATCTCGAATTTCCAATTCCTTTGTGTACTTTTATGCAAAAATTCTTAAAACATAAATATTGTATTTAGCTAACAATTTCGTTTTTATTTCTTTTCGTATTTTATTTATTTATCTGATATTAAAGGGATAGAATCGATAAAATCTTTTATATTTCATTCGAATAAAAACTGATGTACTTCCCTTATTTACGTTGAAATCTAATTCTTGAACGTGTCATCCGACGATACATAATTTAATTTTTGTGATCATGTTTCTAAGGAAGGAAACTTCATTGAAATACCGTGGAAGCGATTCCAACAGATGTACATACAGATGTACCGTTGCGTAAGTTTCTGACAAAAAAGAAAAAATGCAAAGGAGAAAAAGAAAAAAAAAAAGAAAAAAATAAAGAAATGAAAAAAGTAGTAGTAAAGGGAAGACATATTTTTTCGTACGTATATACTTACAATATATCGCATGACGTAAGCGTAAATTTATCGAGATCCAAGATACACTTCTTTCCTTCTCGCTTTGTATGCATGTGTGTATGTGTGTATGCGTATATGTATGTACATAAGTGGAATGGAGGTATTCGCGAGCAAAAAAAAGACTTTGCTCTCAAGTGATTCACGATAAGTATGAGCGAGAAAAAGTGTGACTTTGTTCGTTCATTCGTAACGATTTATTTTTGTTGAAACTCCTTTTCCTCAAACTCATTCGAACAGAGAGTGATAAACATATTCCCGTGTATGATAATTATAAGTAATTATGGTTTTTATCATTACAAGAATCATTGGCTTATAATTAATCTGTTATATATCTATATGTATCTGTAAAAAGTATTCTTGATTTTAATTAGCTTGTTTTCATCATTTTCTTTTATATTAAAAATTATCGATCGAAGAAATTCGATGTATTATTTCAAGATTAAAAAATTTTAAATTCATCATACACAGATATACTTAAACATAATGACTTGTTTAATTATATTCATTATAAAAATTATTGCTTAGTTATAAACTAGACATATATTTGTAAAATGTATTCGTGATTTTAATTAGCACGTTTTTAATATTTTCTTATTCATTAGAAAACATCGATAAAAGGCATTCATCTCATTGGTTGAATATTAAAGAAATATTAACTCTATTCTCACGCACAGATACATGAAAGTAATAATTTTTTAAATTATAATGTATTCATTAAAACTTTCGTTGTTTAGTAGTAAATCCGAATATATTAATAATATTTATTTCTTTTTTTTTTTTTTTTTTTTTTTTAATTGACACGATTTAATCATTCATTAAAAAACCGATCAAGGATTTTCATTTCGTTACTACAAGAGTTACAATATATCAATTTTATCGTTACATATAAAAGTATACATTGACATAAGAAGAAACACACAAAGTATATTATAAATATAAATATATAATATATAATATATAATATATATATATATATATATATATATATATATATATAAAAGAGACATTGTTGGGCCCTTTAAACGTCTTCTACGTTGATCCTACGTGAAGAATAAATCCATGTCTCGTGACTTTCACCTCCTCGTAATTAAATCGGAGTTAGAAACGAGCGAGTCGAGGAAAGTTATATCTATACTCAAGTTGGTGAATGACACCATGCATCATGGATGGAAGACGTCTTTATTGTGGCGAAGTCGTTACGGCCTAGCCCGTCATGTCGCCTACGTAGTTCGAGCTAGTACTTACGTAATTTGCAACAGGTGTGTATGTGTGCACCTCACTGTCCTCTTTCTCTCTCTCTCTCTTTCTCTCTCTCTCTCTCTCTCTCTCTTTCTTTCTTTCTCTCTCTCTCTCTTTCTTTCTCTCTCTCTCTCTTACTCTCTCTCTCTTTCTGTGCGTTTGTCTCCTCAACGAGAAGCACGTGTCGTCGCACCTTTTCCAGTTCTCTTGGCTTCATAGACACCGCGAACTCGAACACGATATGCTTTTAAAAGAAGCTTTTGATCGATCGCTAATCAATTAATGAATTTTATCCTCTCACAAAGTCTTTAAATCCGTCAAATATTTAATTAACATTCATATTCAATTTGTTATAATTATATATTTGTTATATATATAATTATAATTATATAATAACGTAAATATTCAATTAATATTCTTAATTTTCCAACAATTGAGATTTCTCATATAGCTTACAAAGAAAGGTAGTCAAAAAACACGGAAATTATAAAAAATTCTGAAATCTCACAATTTCTATGAAATCACGTCTTCGAAAAAAAAATTATAAATTTTCTTTTTCATGAAATGTCTTAAGAATGATGAAAGATATCTCAAAAAAAAAAAAAGAAAAAAAAAAGAAAAAAAAGAAAAAAAAATAGAAAAAGAAATTTAAACAAAATGTTAAACGCAACGAAATGATACAATTTGTATCATTTCGTTGCGTCGATTAAACTACGTAACAAATGTTTTTTTTTTTGTGTATATTGAAAATCCTCTGGATATCGCCTTTTTATAAATTTGAATTGAGTTAAATTTTTTTTCCTTTTTTTTTTCAATTAAATAAATCAATTATTATTAAATTTGAAATCTATTTTAGTAATCTGTTTTAACGATGTAGTTTCAGAATGCAATATTTGAATAAGTATCTTCTACTTGTTTAAACATCTTCTTTCATCACTATATATAGTTTTAAAGGAATCTTCAAAGAAATATTTGGAACACGAGTGCAAGAAACTTTATTCCGAAATATATTAAAACATTTCAAAACTTAGTTTAGCCAAAAATATCTATCGAATATTGGCAGCAAAGCATACTACTACTTGATTTAATGTGGCGTTGCAAATCGTTCGAGAATTTTTTCAAAGCGTGATTTAATCCCTTAAAATCGAATTATGAAATAAATGAAAAATAGGATTGTATATATAAAATAAGAATGACATATTTATATCCAAAGTTTTAGAATTTAAAAAATTTAAAAAATTTTTAAATTACCTACCCCATTGGATATATTTTAAACCACAAATTATTAATAATAATTTTTTATTTTTTATACGAATAATTTTCTGTACGATAAATGAATTGCAAATAATGAAGTATTCTAAATTCTAAAGCAATATAATTTTTAAATGTATATTACATAAAATATTTTGAAAGTGCATATCGATCGTTAATAAAAGAGATGAAAGTTTGAAATGTTTTAATGTATCCTTAAACAATTCAAACTATCCGAAAAATTTTTCATTGATGTTAAACGTCTTAAAAATTTTTTCTATATCTATCCATAACAATTCATCCAACAAAACTTGCAACTGAAAGATTCATCGACGAATTCAACTTCTTCTCATCTATAACAATAGAAACCAGTTATAAGATGCCTTTTATAGCGCAATAAACGGCGCATAAATTACGATAAAAGAGTTCTTCCAGTTTTTCAAAGGAGTCCAACAACAACGACGGAGATCAACAGCATCTTTTCGCGTCGGCACAGAGGGACAAAACTTTCACGTCCTTATACGCAACCGACATCCTGTCCGCCATAACGACCTAGCTCGGGAAAATGTCAACGAAAATGTCGATGTTAGAAAGGCTAATCTCTCTCTCTCTCTTTCTTTTTCTCTTTCTCTCTTTCTCTCTCTCTTTCTCTCTCTATCTTTCTCTCTCTCTCTATCTATCTATCTATCTATCTATCTATCTATCTATCTATCTATCTATCTAAGAAAGATAGAAAAAGGATAACACGAGACAAGAATCCTACGTGCCAAAAATAATCATTTTTAAGGAAATTAAATCGTGATTCACGTTAAAAATTTCTACAATTTTTTTTTAATAAATTCTCGTACGTTTTTTTTTTTATTACACATTCATTAATAATCTCTTCATTGATCTAATATAACTTCCAACAAAATCCACAATTATCTCGTATGCGTATTTTAAATAGCTAAATTACAATTTATAATTTGCCATTCCAATCGATATATTTAATCAATTTAGGTTACCAAAACGATGAAGGTTAAAAAAAAAAAAAAAATAACGAATGAATCTATTGTAAAAAGAAAAATAAATTTTAAATGTAACGAACGCTTCTGTTCGTTTTTTTTTTTTTTTGTTTTTTCTTATTTTTTATTATTTTTTTTTTTTTCGTCTTTACTCGAAGCGTTCTCTTGGAGTCGCAATTTGCAAGAATTTACGAGAAAATTCGTGACACGTGAGATTTACGAGCCAAACGTATCACGATTTATTGGAATGCGTTAAGGTAACACAAAAATACATTCCGTTCTGATATTTTTGTATTTCAATATTACTATTACGATATTATGTTTCAGAAAGAAGCTAAAGAGAAAGAGAGAGAGAAAGAGAGAAAAGAATTTAACTGTCCCTAAAAAATAAATTATTTTTTCGGGATAAAAGTATACTAAATGAATCATTTGTTTTACATTCTTATTAGAAAATTTTAAATTATAACTGTAATAATATTTTTATACGTTATTTTTCATTGAAATAAATTTCATATATGCGATACGTTAACTGATCAAAAATGTTCTCTGTTAACACGTTAGGGACAGATGGCACGCAAAATGATGATTCACATAAATGAACGTGACCTCGTGACAAGTATACTACTCTAACAGGAACATACGAGTTATTCTATACATGAGATTATAACGTTTTTACATATAGAGATAGAGAGAGAGAGAGAGAGAAAGAGAGAGAGAGAGAAAGAGAGAGAGAGAGGGTGGGTAGGGGGAGAGAGAGAGAGATAGTAACATATTGCGTTAACGAAAGGCATGTAGATCCTGCAAAATTACTGTGATGTTGAATTCCTTATGAATTCTTTTTATTTTTTATTTTTCACGACCGATCGCGAACGGCACGTCTGCGATTACGAAGGCGATATAAAAACATGACGGAAAGGATAAAAACGATGGAGGCCTTTTTTCTTGGATATTAATAGCTCCATTGGAGTTCCTCATGCCTTTTAACGATGAATTATTAATGCAATTATGAGTATCGTTGGATATACGTCATAGAACGAGGATCGGATCGATCTTTGATTAATTACAATACATTAAATGCTCTCGCCTTACGTATGTGTATATTAATACATATTTGTAAATGGCATATGAACATAAAAAGAAAACAATATATTTCAGTATAGTCGACATTCGTTGGGATCATTGAAATTATTAATTTTTCGATTTGATTTAGAACCTTTCATTCATATTAGATCTCGTTTATTAAACCAAATAACTTTTTGATAATCAATATAATTTATTCTTTCGTGTATGTCTACACAGTGAGATATTTAAATATTAATACCGAAAGATCCTTGTAGATCTTGTATTGATATTATCGATATTAAATATAAGATTAATTTATAAGAAAATATGATTGACGAAAATTTATTAAATATTTCACCTAATTGGTATTACTTCAAGAAATTTAATTTTAGAAAAATCTTTTTGAATTAATCTAATGCGTCGTATATAATAATATTATTCAGCACAAGTTTGATCTATCACATCATTAAAAATTTTATTGATCAATTTATACCATTGATAAATTCAAAATTTGTATCAGATAAATAATTTCATTCATATAACGGAGAGAAAAGTTAATTATCATTATCCAGTAAATTAATATGTGTCCTGCATAAATGATAAAGAGGTCAGAGGAGATATTTGAGGAGCGGGTCGATTTTTCTTTCGGCAGGTGAGCGGGAGGGAGGCGCTGCTGACCGGTGGCGGCGGCGGCCATGCGCCCTGGCCCGCTAATACAGCCGAGCCGCCGCAGGCCTCCCCGTCGCCAGCATCAGGTGCCCCATCGGCTGCACCATCATCAAATCTCCCAACATCAACAACAACACCGACGTCAACGTCATCGACGACATCCTCGATCTTGTTCACGTCACCAGGACGAACAACAACAACAACAACAACAACAACAGCAGCAGCAGCAAGAAGACCAACGTCATTATCATCATTATCATTATCATTATTATCATCGTAATCATCATCATCAACAGGAACGTCAACGTGCAGGTGGACGAAGAAGAGATTTCCAAAGAGGGCATTTATTATCTTCGAGAAAAAGTCTTCTTGTTCTTCTGTTGTTGGCAAGCAGCCCTTTGGTCCTTGGTTTGGCTGAACCATCGTCTGAACTCGAATTGCAAAGAAGGACAAGCTACACTTCCTATTCCCCTTCCTCATACTCTGACGGATCCTCGAAGCAGGCCTTCGATAGGAACGCCATCGATAGAAACGTCATCCTTAGCTCTGCCTCCCAAACGAGAATGCCGCTGAACAAGCCACAGAATCTAACGATTGGATACCTCACAGCTATCAAGGGTGGCCTTAAGGATCGACAGGGACTCGCCATTTCTGGTGCTCTGTCTATGGCACTCGACGAGGTAACTTTGTTTCTTTTTCTAATTTATCTTTTAATTATTTTAGAAATGTATCCAATTGATTCATTTTATTTTATTTTATTATTTATTTATTTTCTTTTTTATTTCATCGTTTTACTTCCAATGAAAATTTATTAACGTAATTATTACATAAATCGCATAGGATATTTAAAACATTTAATTTGACATTAACCCATATCCCATGATTTATTACTTTTGTTATCAATGTTTTTCTTATTTTGTCTTTTTCGTTTTATTTATTTATTTTTAAAATTTAATGACAAACTATATTATAAATATCAATACATTGTAATTTCAACTATTGCGAAGCAAGTACATGAATCGAATTTACCAAAAGATCGAAACAAATTCTTTTCCTTTTCGATATATCGGACCGGTCAAACGTTCTCTTCGATCGTACCGAAAGAACAGCACGTAGTACCAATGTGTGGTGGGCTCTACGGTGGGCTCCAGGAGGTTCGATAATTCATTGGAGGAGATCGGTGCGTTCGCGGTGACCGTGAGATCGTTTTCGCCGTCTCGTTCGCCGAATCAGAGTGGGAAGAGGATAAAGGTAGTAATACGCTCTCTCTCTCTCTCTCTCTCTCTCTCTCTCTCTCTCTCTCTCTTCTCTTCCTTCTTCCTCTTCTTCTTCTTCTTCTCCTTCTTCTTCTTCTGCTTCTGCTGCTTCTTCTTCTTCTTCTTCTTCTTCCTCTGGTTCTTCTTCTTCTTATTCTTCTTCTTTTTCTACTTCTTCTGAAAGGAACAGCAGCAACAGCAGGAGTAAAATAACTCGACCGATTTCACATCTTTCTCTCTCTTTTTCTTACTTTCTTCTTTTAGTTTCTCTTCGCGAAAGAAAAGAAAGAGAGAGAGAGAGAGAGAGAGAGAGAGAGAGACTCCTTCGTCGCTTGGGTTTAAAAATACAAGACTGGCATTATTTGCCGGTCCGCCCACGCGAGCACCAACGAAACTGCACTCACGGCCAACCGTGAGAAGAATTCGTTCGCAATCGAGAACGCCTCTTCCTTCTTTTTCTTTTCTTCTTCTTCTTCTTTTTCTTTTTTCTTTTTTCTTCCTTCTTTCGTTCTCCTCCTCCTCCCACTCGTTTTATCCCAAACTCGACTCCGAGATCTCTTTGCAAGCTGCGGTATGCATCCGTTTGTCTTTCCTCTTTCTCTCTTTTTCTTTCTTATTCATGTGATACATGATTGTGAGTATGTATCTCTATATGTGTATGTTTGTGTGCGTAAAAAGGGAAGAGAGAGAGAGAAAGAAAGAGAGAAACAGAAGGAGAAGTTACGGGTTGGGAATGCCCGAAATGAACCGATCGTATCGCGGCCCGAGCTGTAGCCACCACCCTGGCGCGAAAATAAAACGCCGTTATGTCAAAGATTAATCGGCCATCCGCCAGTAATTACCAGCCGCGAACCGTATCCACCCCATTTCGCGGCTCGAGATCATCGCGGTGTATTCGGCTATCGATTTTTCTTATTAATTTCAAAGAGCTCGATCTCGTTCGTTCGTTCTTTCGCACCTTGGCCTTTCTCTCCCTTCGTGTCGAGAGAAACGTCTTATCTGTGGGTTCTTTCTTTTTTATTTTTGTTTTTTTTTCTGTTCTTTTTTTCCTCGTTTTTTCCTTCTTTTGCTTCGATCTCAATTCGAAATTCGTGAGATCCTGGAAATTTGTGAATTTCATTTAAAAACTTGCCTCGAACTCAATTCGAAATCCGTGAGAACCTGGAAATTCGTGAATTTCAATTGAAAAGAAAAAAAAAACAAGATAAAGTGATCTCAATACTTTCAGTGTTAAGTTATTAATTAATTGAAGAAGTATCAAAGAAAGAAAATATTGAATCAGTTAGTCTTCTTCATTCTTGTTAACTTTTAAATGCACGTAGTTACGAAATTACAACGTATCAATGTTTAATACAATTGAATATAAATTATAACGCATGTAAAACAATTTAGTTCTTGATTAAATTCTTATAAAAAAAGAGTTTCCAAAAGAATTAAATTATCAACAGATAACTGATAAATCATATACTACGCTTCGTCGTATAGATATATCTTGGAAAATAATTGAAATTATTATTTGATGAAAATCGATTCCTAATGATCAATTCGATCGTTCTTGGTCCTTCGTAAGTACTTCTCTTTTAATATTTATGTTAAATAACCGTTATATAACTATCTTAGATATTATCATCAATCCGGAAGGAAAAATTTCGCTGACACATAAAAAGTCGACAATTGAAAACTTTATAAAGAATGACTCGGAGTTCTTCGGAGTTTGCAGGAAAGGCGCGCAGGAAAGGCGCGCAGGAAACGACTCGCTGCCGTTTATTTATACACCTCGATATGTCACGCAAGAGTAAGCATCGCGATCGCAATGTCGAACTCCTGGCGTTGCTGCCGTAAGCAGAACGACACTTACTTGGGCGACTTATAACGCGGCCTTTATCCGTCATATACCTACCATATCGTAATAAGCGTTCTCATGGTTGGTGGTCGCGAGAACGCGTTCCTACCAGTGTGCAGGTGCACCTTGTACGGTTTATCCTCGTCATTGCGTTGGGTGAATGAAAAAAAGTGCGGAATTTGCCGCGTAAACTGGAGCATACGTGGGAGATAGAGTGAGATCGGTAAATGGAACGTATCGATCCAAGAGAGAAAGAGAGAGGGGGGGAGCAGTCACGTGCGTAAAATCGATGATAAAGATCGTGAGATCGTTCGAAGCATTGTCATTTGTCAATTGATCGGCATTAGAAATGAAAAAAAAATCGTTGGAGTAATTGTTCGTATTTTTATATTATTTTTTTCCCTTGCTGGTTTTTTTTTTTTTTTTTTTTTTTTTTTCTTCTTTGGAGGACGGGAAAAGGGTTTCTTTTTTCTTTATAATTCAGCAGAATAGAAGAAACGCGTTGTAAAATATTTTTCATTTTCCTTGAAATTCTACATATCGTTTCGCGTTGCCTTTTAAAACTGGATGCCCTTCCTTCGTTCGAAAAATAACCAATTGGTAAAATTGCAAATATGTCCTTCTACATGTATACTTTCTTTCCATTCCTTATATGTAACGTTAAAATTATTCGTTGCATGCGGAAAGGGTAAAAATGAAATACTTTCAGAAATGCGCGAATGAAGTCATTCAGATCGAGTATCGGAGAAAATAAATGTGCGGCTCAATTTTAATTGGCATTATCAATCGATGTACATTTAATCGCTAAGAAAGAAGAATATATTTTTTTGAAAATTATATAATATTTTCACGTGATATTAAATTCAGCAAATTTATGATAGCAAAGTTGAAAAGAATAAAAATGAAATTATAAAATTTCCTCGATAACATAAGATAAATAAAACGAAGAAAAATTTTTTTTTTTTTTTGTCTTATAATACACATACGTTTATTTAATTATTAAACAATAAATTATAACCAAAGCTTGTTTGTTTCCAATTATACTTTAACATTAATATTCAATAAGAAATCGTTGAAACGTTTCTATAAAAAAAAATGAAGAATCTTCAATAATCCGCGTTTGAGAAATAAACAATGAATAACGTAGTACGGTTCAGTGATTTTTTGGCGCTATTCCCAAAACTCATGTCACGGGTATAAATTCCCTGCAACGAGGGTGCAACTCGCAATATCTTGTTTTTACTTCTTTTTCTCTCTTTCTCTCGTTCTTCTTTATTTGCGTAGGAGGCATACGAGAACACAAAGTAGCTACTTGCATAATGGCTTCTGTGCACCGTTCAAAGGTAAATTCACGGATCCGCGGAAGGAGACATTAAAGAGAAAAAAAGAACGAAAGAGAAAGAGAGAGAGAGAGAGAGAGAGAGATTCAAGAAGGAGGATGAAGAGGAGAAGGGTAGTCTAGAAGGATTTATTGCACGTGCGAACTTTTCAACGGTACCGACGGTTATAATTTCAACTCGCATTGGCAAGCATGTAAATTGGCACGCCGGCGTAGTGACTACTTGGAAAAGTATTGTTTGCTGGAATTTAGATTTGCATAATAACCGAGCGAGTGATATTTATACGGGAGCCGGATATACCAAGTACAAGTACTAAGATTGTATACAAGAAAAAGAGAAACAGAGTGAGAGTGGGAGAGAGGGAGGGGGAGAGATGGCAGGAGGGAGAAGGGAAGAAAGAAAATAAGAGAATATCGTTATGGAAAATATTTTCAACATTTTCTTCGATTCAAACGTCTTACGAATTCTTTTCAATTATCTAACAGGTCGAAAAGATCGATGCTTCATTCATTTGGAATAATTCAAAAACTATCCATTACAATCTCTAAACATTTGCATATTTTTTTCCAGATCAACAACGACCCAAACATCTTGCCAAATGTGAGACTGGATATGCGTTGGAGCGATACAAGGGGAGAGACCGTAGAAGCTACGAAAGCGATGATCGACATGATCTGCGAAGGGGTCGCGGCCTTCTTCGGACCCGAAGGCTCCTGCTACGTCGAGGCCATAGTCGCTCAGTCACGAAATATACCTATGATCAGCTACGTGAGTATTTATCATGATTCACTATTTAAAGAGGGGAAAAAAAAAGAAAAAGAAAGAGAATAAACAAGTAGGTAATAAAAGAAATTCATTCCGATAGATTTCGAATATTTCCATGAAAGTGTACGTAAAAAAAAATAATAGATAAACACAAGACACACGCGCGCGAGCGCATACAAACACACATATGTATACACACATACACGCAACGAATTCAGACTATTTATTAATCAATGTACATTTACATGAATATTTTTTGTAAAAGAAACGACTCAGCAAAATATCGACGAACTAAAATTAAAAAATTGCACACATTAATCTTAATGTCTTCACGAATGTTTCCAAATAAAAAAAAAAAAAAGAAAGAAAAAAAAAAGAAAAAAAAAGAATAAACGAAATAAAAAGAAGAAAACAAAAAAATAAACCGAACGAAACAAAACCCCAAACGAGATATTAAATAAATCGATATTTGAATAAACGTCATCATAAAATTCTTCTTTCATGAATATTTTTATATGAAAGAGAAAACGTAAAAGCTTCTAATCACGCGAATGATGGATGCAGGAACGTCGAAAAAGGATCGTAGACAGGAGGATTAATTTGGTGGGAGCGTGAGAAACTACGTGGACTCTCTCACTCGTTCAAAAGCTGTCGTGTCGTGTCTTGTCAAAGATGAACTAGACGAGGGTATTCTTCGACAAACTGAACACCCGCGGCGCGACGATATAATTACGGGTTACGTTTACCCTCTCGCGTGCAAACGTGTGTTCACATCCACGTGTTCCAATGCATCCTTTTACCATTAATATATATATCACATATACATACACAAAATATATATATATATATATATATCTTGTTTAAATCTACCGAAAAGTTTAGTTCTTTTTTTTTATTTTTTACGTAAAAAGAAATAATAAATTTATATAACTGATGCATTCAAATGCATCCTTTTACGTATGATATGTATATATATTACGTATACATACATACATACATACATAAATAATATATTAGATCTATCGAAGAATTTTGGTCTTTTTTTTTTTTTTTTTTTTTTAAATAAAAATAAATAATAAATTTGTATAACTCCTTCATGATATTTAATTAGCAATATCATTTTCGTTAATATCGACAATTTTTTATCGCGATGGAAGTTTTTCTTTTCCTTTTTTATTTTAAAGCTTTCACGATATAATGGCTTATTTTCTATCATGAATAATTGTATCCTAAGCAGTCATAACAAACTTTTCGTTCGACTTAATATGGGTCGTATAATATCGTATGCATGCGTATATTTGCGTAAAACATTAAGAACTTTGAGTATTGTACGAAACGGATGTTAAGCGATTAGATAAGCGTCTATCAGATTTTTCTCATTCTTTCTACTATATCTCGTAATGTACGTTTAATCGAGCTGTCAGTCTTGATTACGTGAAATCTATGTCTTTTGTATACACGCACGCGTCTCTCTCTCTCTTTCTCTTTCTTTCTCTCTGTGCGTGGTGTGCGTGCGTGTATTCTTAAGTAGATAATATAATAAAATTCGACGGAAAAATCGATCGTGATATTTGAGATAAGATCGATTTAATTCGAAGGCGGTCGAAGACCGGACCGGAATGGTAAACGTTTTATTATCGCATCCGATCTTTATCGATAATTTTATCGACGATCGATCGGCACGCACAAGGTCGTTGAACTTCAAAATATGCAAAGCTCGTGCGATTAGCTTCGATAAGCGCGATAAAAGCGACGGGGCGAACCCTGCCAGCTTGTATGTACTTGACGACATTCCAGTAATACCGATCTTATGGCTCGAATTAGTTACTAATACGTACGAAATGCTCGCATACTTATATACAGATTATCAATTTTTTATTTCGACATGTGATTATATCTTTGACGTCACCATTTTTTTCTCATTTATTTTCATTTTTTTTCTTTTTTTTTTTTTCTTTTTTTTTTTTAAGTTCTGATCGTTCGATCTTTTCATTTAAGCGATTAAAATTAACGTGATTATTCTAAATTTTGTCTGTTATTCGTAATTCATTAATTTTCGAAAATATTTAGACAAATGTCTAGTGTAAATCGTCGCATACCAATGTTATTTCCATACATTTGTTTCTTCTATACTTTTAGTTCCTTTTGTTTTGTTTACCATGTCAGTCATTGCTCAAGGTTGTAATAGAATGAAACTAAATGATAGACCTTTCAGTTTTAACTTCGCGTTTAACCTTTAGCGTATTGCTAGAGTAAACTTTATTTACATCAAGTAACGCGTAATTATATTTATTTTGTTTCGATTCATTGATGATATTATTATTTTGTTTCATAACGTATAATCATATTTATTTATTTCTTTTTTTTTCTTTTTTATTCAATTCAAGTCAAACATACAACCAAGACTGGTGTTAATTAAATAAGAATCCAATAATTAAAATCTTGTCTATCAATTTCATATTTGAATTAAAATTTATTGTTTTTATTATTATACTTTCATTTTAAATTATGATAAGTAAAATGTGCTTAGAAAAAAAATGTATGTACGTTTAAGAAAAGATTTAAGCATGTATGTAATTTTACGTTAAATAAATCAAACGTATGTATATAAACGATTGATCGATTTTAAAAACATAAAGATCGAATAATTTCATATTTACTTACAGTCAACAATTTTATCTTTTATTCCGAACATGTTATTACAATTGATTTAAAAGGAAAAATAAATGAAACATTTCTTTTATTTGGGTTATATTTTATTAAAATTACTAAATTTGGTAAAACAGGAACATATGTGAAAATATTTTCCAAGATTTATCACAAAGTCGACATTCGCGCTCGATTAAGCATCGAGAAATCGAATGTTGTCTCGTTGCCAGTTATCGAACCGATCGGACGACCGCCTTCCTCAGAACCTTTATACGCTTTTCGTGAAAGTCGTACCGACTTTGTTGGTGGCAAAGGTCCCTCATGAAACATAGCGCGGAAAAGCTGATCGGCGAAGGTTCCAGACTACCTCCGAAGTTGAAAGTCGTTTTCCATGATTATCTATCGACTATGGATTTCTCTCGTTTTTAAACTTCGTTTCAACGTTTTCTTAATAACCGCGCTGGAAAAAAGAAAAAAAAAAGAAAAAAAATCGAAATAGTTATAGAAATTTTCTAGAAACCTTTGACATTGCATTGATTTAAGAAACTCATCAGAGACTTGAAAAGATGACAAATTATTTCTCATCATTCTGATATTATATATCAATCGAAAAAGAAAAAAAAATCATTGAAAAATTAAAAGTAACTAAAATGTCTTATCAACTAATTGACTTATTTTTAAAATAGTTTTTTTTTGTTCTTTTTTCTTTTATAATAATAATAATAATTAATAATATTTTAATATAGAAATAAAACGTTTTTCTCTATATAAAATTCCGAAATTTTCGAGAGTTTTCTGTTTTCTTTTTTCTTCTTTCTTCATTTGTATTTGGATACGTAAAGATGAATTGAAAAAGATGGATCGACGAACGGGCCCCGCGAGTACAACGCGTGTACGACGCCGCGGTAGGCCCTTCTCTCCCGCAAAGAGCTACTTACTTTCACCTAGTTTCACTCGTTATACTCGCCGGCAGTGAGTACCGTCGAGCAAATTTGTCGGATTCCTTTAACGGCGACTCTTCCCGACTCGTCTCGAGCGCATCGACTTCGATCTCATGGCGCCACGCGTCTCTCTTTTTAATATATGCATTATTTTTCTTTTCTTCTTTCTGTTTTTTTTTTTTTTTTTTTTTTTTACGTTTTTATTTTTGCAAAAGTGAAACGAAGACAGATCGTACTCTCGATTTCTCTCGATATCGACCTCTTTTCTTGATCGATCCTCAATCACTTAAAGTCAAATAATTTAGAATAACTCGATTGATTATTTATTATTATCAAATATAATAATATTATAATAATAAAAAAGAAATAATAATAATAATAGAGTGAAAATGATGTATCGTTGTTACTTGCAGAGGGAAAGAGAGAGAGAAAGAGAGAAAGAGAGAGAGAGAGAGAGAGAGAGGGAGAGAGAGAGAGAGAGAATGATAATACTAATAATAATAATTTAACAAATAAAATGATTACTGACAAAAAGAAAATATCTTATTCGTTGTTGTTTGCAAAAAGATAAAAAGAAAAGATACGGACCAATCGAGTGTACAAGTACGATAAGTGGGTATATTTCGAATCGGCGACATCCTCTACTCACACACAGCTATTTTCGATGATCGCAGAGAAAGTACGTCGAGATCATAAAGAGAGCGCTTAAAATGCGCTCATGCTTGCACGTTTCTGCGTCATCCGGATTTACCAAGAACGAGAGGAAGACCGAGAGAGAGGGAGAGATCGAAGGCTCTCGAAAGACGAAGGCGACTCGAGATTGCGTGGACCACCCTGTACACGTCCGAGTACCCATTTAGGTACATACGTGTAGGTGGACGTTGAGCTTGTAATGCCCACCTATGTGGCGAAGCGAAGCTCATAACACGCACGAATACCACGAAAAGTCAGTGGGAACTTTCGATAATGCAACTCGCTGGTACTCCTTTCATCTCTCTTTCTCTCTCTCTCTCTCTCTCTCTCTCTCCCTCCTTCTTTTTTTCTCTCTCTTCCTCTTTTGATATGCATGTAAGAGAATCACACATATATGACACCTACATATGTACCTATCTCTCTACCTACCTACCTTCCTTCGTGTAACCACCTGTTGATCCTGCTTACGTTACGCGGATTTCGAAGCGGATATTTGAAGCATTATTAAAGCTACCGTTCTATTCGATTCACTGTGAATTGTTATATACACGTTGTTATATACACGTTGCAAGCGAAATTCGGAATCACTGGATGATATAAATCGTATATAGGTACGTATATACATATGCGTCAATATATAACAGAAATGACGATGAATCGTAATTTGTGTTTTAACATGAAATGATAATTATTTATGAATAACGTATTTTCTTGTTTGATTTATGACTGTCCTCTAAGGAAACGTCTTATCACGAATAATTTATCTTTCTGTCTTTCTTTTTTTCTTTTTTTCTTTTTTTCTTTTTTTTTGTATTTTTTTTTCTTTCTCTCTTTCTTTTCTTCTTCTTTTTTTTTTTTTTTTTTTTTTTTTAAATAAAATTTACATAATACCGATGCATATTTATGAATTGCATTTACGTATCTCTTACTAATCTCTACTCTCTTGACAATATTTACTTAAGATAGATATATTTATTTATTTAACATAGATATTATCTAAGATATATGTCAATTTATTTGATATATTTTACAAAATTATTTCATTTCTTATTTGAATAATTAATTATTTCTATATTAATTAACTTCGATGTATGTAATAACGATCTTATATAAAAAAGAATCTAATTTTTTATCTTTTTTTTTATATATATATATAAAATTATATATATATATATATATATATATATATGTGTAAAAAAAAATATTGACAATATTTAATAAATTCCTTCTCTTTTTCTTAATAAATGAAAAGAAAAATTTTTTATTTTCTGAGAAATTGAGAACTCGTCAAATTAAATACTATTGTAAATGCAAGCTTGAGAGAATGAAAGGCAAGGAAGAAATGGAAGGAGAATATGATAAGTTACACAGAGACGAACGATCAGTGCTCAGCTCGAAAGGAACGATATTATTCTATCGACGGGGGCATTTGCATGAAAACTGCTGATTCTGCTGACCTTCGCGGTCTATTTATAGCCGAGCCTGTTGATGCCCCACGCACTACTCGTGTAGACTCTTACCTGGTCTGGCCTGGTATATTAGCCCGATGTTGTCCCAGACTCCATGTCGTGGACCGATTCTTCACTATTTCTCATTTCATATCCAAAAATAAAGAAGAACCTATTAGTACGAAGATCTAAACGATACATATATTTTTAATTTTGAAAATTAATTAATTAATCTTTTTAATCTCTTTCTATAAGAATATAAATGTTAAAAATCGTAAACACATTTGCTTGATCATTCCTGAACGTATAAATAAAGTTCAAGTGTAAATAGATTTTTTTTTTTTTTATTTCTATATTCTTATTATTTTTTTTTCTCTTCTCTTTTTTCTTTTTCTTCGTGAAAAAAAAAGAACATTTAATCTCGTCCTCGGGTAAATATTGGAATTAGAGGACGAATGAAACGTTTAAATAATCGTTAGATCTATAATTCAATTACAAAAAAAATGACATTTATCTTTTCCTCTTTCTTCTTGTTTTCCTTTTTTTTTTCTTTGCTCTTTTTTTTCTAGAACTTGATCCGTAGAATCAATTCTGAAATCTCATACTCTATATAAGGAATCGATCGATCATAGAAATATATCAAATGTCATTGAGAAAAGTGGAATCACGTTTTTTAGTTAATAGCAACGATATAGTAGGTGCTATCTTTAAGTAAGTAGTGCGGACAGACGTTCATGAGAAGCGTAAGAATACCGGTTTTTCGAGAATCGATCCGATTCGGCCGGCGCATTATCGTTAATTCGCGACCGAGTGTATAATTATGTCGCAGGAAAAGAGTGTTCGTTAATTGGCAGCTTTCGTCGAGAATAAGGAAATATTATCATCTATAAAGGGATCGAAATGAATTCTCTTTCTCTCTCTCTCTCTCTCTCTCTCTCTCTCTCTCTCTCTCTCTCTCTTTTCTCTAAATATAAATTTGTATCTATTCTTTCTTTTTTTCTTCTTTTTTTTTTTTTTTATAATCAGCCTAAATGTATTATCACGAACAAGAAAAAGGAAAAAAGTGAAAAAGAGATATTTGTTGAATAAAGTGGGTCAGTCGATTTTTATATAATATTATCCAATTTATACGATTAATATTTTAGTACGAAGTCAAGTAGAATCGAAGGCCTTGAATCGAAAGAATCTCGTTCAAGGGAGAATCCATTCATTGTAATTGGAGTAGAAAGAAACAAAAAGTGAGAAAAAAATAAAAAGATAGAATGAGAAAGAAAGAGAGAGATAGAAAGTGAAACGAAAAAAGAAAACAGATGGAGGGTTCCTGTCTCTTCTCTGTGTTCACACACAGTTAAATTTTATTTATAGAATCGAGTATGAAAGAACGAATAGAACGTGGGAAAACTCGTACATACCGGTTTTGTGTGAACCGATTTCGTTCACTTTGAAGACACATATTTCTGTGTCTTGTATTCTTCACTGTGACTGGATGGGAAAACTATTTTTAGAGAAACTGTGAAATAATTTCAATTGTATTGCGTATGTACGTTTGATCGTAAAAGATAAAATGGAATGAAACAAATAAAGATAATTTATTTCCTCCTATTCGAAACTTTTAATAATGTTTTAGCGCAATTCACAAACTCGAACATATAAAATAAAACGATAATAAAATTTTTTCAAGAAAAATAAGAAACTCGTGAAGTTATGAAGTATAAAACAGAAACTGAAATCGTAGAAAGTTTTTTAAAGTTAAAATTAAATACACTACGGAATCGATCAAAGTCTTATGAAGTCATCGATAATTAAAAATAGACGATACTGACATTTGAGTCATCTTCGTTATGAGTACGAGAAAAGAAAAAATTTGTCGTCTCGTCGATTATTGTTACATTTATTTATAGATACGACAAAGGATCGATTAGTATAAATGACAGAGGAAGAGAAACAGAAAGAGAACAGTAAGAGAAACAAAGAGAGAGAGATAGAGAGATAGAGAGATAAAGAAAGAGAGAGAAGAAGGAAAAATAAATAGAAATGGAAATAAAAGTTTATTTAATTTTGATTTTTTTTTTCTAATTTCTAATTTATTTTATTGTCAATCAAGAGAACGAGTAAATGTTTATCTCGATATTGCACAACGATATGAGTTAATTAATATCGATTCGTAAAAGGAAGATGCTCGTTAAAGAACGTCTCTTGCGTAAACACGAAGCTGCGCACGAACTTTATCATATCTTTCAACTTAATTTACGTTCATCTCTCTTCTCTTTAAGATAGTAACTTGAAATATTGTAATTTCAAAGTAATCATTTTTATTCGTCCATATTCCTCGCCTTATTTCACGCTTTCTTATCGTCTCCATTCGAGAAGAAAATCATTAATCTGGACGAAAACATTTTTCATTGGTTCACTCGACTGAATCGAATTTAGCGACTGTTACGACATCGAAAAACAATTTATATCATCCAATTTTATTGTATTAACTCCAATTTTATTGTAGTAACCCGTGAAAATCAATAATGAATCTTTTAATTATTTTATTTATCTAAGTATTGATTTTATCTTCAATCGAATTTATTTTTCAGTAATCTTTTTATTTTTATCTAATATTCTAATACAATATTTTAGATGTAATAATAATAATAATAATAATAATAATAATAATAATAATAATAATAATAATAATAATTATATTAATATTAATAATAATAATAATAATAATATTAATATTAATAATAATATTAATAAATTTTCTCTCTCTCTCTCTCTCTCTTTTCTTCCCTCTCTCATTCACTCACTCTCACTCTTATGTCTGCTTAATGTGGGTGCCGCCTTAAGTGACGACGACGCGGCTGGTTTCAAACTAAAATACACTTAATTAATCCTTAATTGGACGGCACCAATTATGGTCCCGATGTAGCGACGCGTATTCATTCGTTCAACAAGAATGTATGACCGGACAAACGCGATGTTCTTCCCTCGTTTTACAATCAACACGAAAACAAAGACGTTGCTCCATTAGCCAAGATTTCAAGAAATTTAAATGGCCGTTTAATTTGTTTAGCACGTTGTTGTTACACATTACAGGTAGTTCTCACGCTTATAAGTATTGTATATTTTCGTTTTAACAAATATTAAAGCGAAAGTAATTACATTATCATAATTTGTCTTTTTTCTTTTTTTTTTTTGTTTACGAAATTTAACGAAAAATTAAACTGTTACACATATATTACATTGATATATTGTACTTCTAGATTGATATATTGTAATCCTATTATTATATATAATTTCGAAGAATTACTATCGATATGTGAATAATTTCACAGTATATTATTATGACATAGCTTTGAGATAAACGTTTTTCCAAACAAAAATTCTTGACCGTGAATTTTCAATGCAATATTGATGATTAATAAGGCCACATCGGTATTACTCCATCTTCGTTTCTTTTCTCTATGATCGAAGCACGTTCACTGACAACGCTATATGGAAATGACTTTTTTCTTTTTTTTTTTTTCTTTTGAATTTTAATGAGAACTCATGAGGGTTGGGCCGAGATGTGAAGATCGTCATCCATCGAGAATCGGTGCAAGGTCGTCTTTTACTACATATGTCATTTTACGATTTCTTGCTTCCGTGTTTGCCGATAATTTATATTTCATTTGAAATTTCAGAAAGAAAAAAAAAAAAAAGTAATAAAATGTTATCCATGTATTCATATCGAATCGATTAGAATTTACTTCGGTACATACAACGTGACTTCGAATCGATCGAATTCCTAAGCTTCGACATAAAATATTCCCACTGTTTTTTTTTTTTTTTTTTTTTTTTTTTTTCTTTTTCCTAATCTCAAATCGCATGTTTCTCAATCTTTAAACTTGAATACAATTCTGAAAATTTTTCACGCTTATCGACGAAGAATGCAATTCTTTTATATTATACGTTAGGCTACGTATCGTTATCGATCTCAAATAAATATTTCCATCGTTTGCATTTCTCAAAGAGAGAGAAAGAGAAAGAGAGAAGCAGTAAAAAAAAATTAAACTTCAACGATTGTCAAACGATAAATATTTTTGATTCGCATTACGAAGAAAATGAAATTTCTTCTCTTCTTTATCTTTCTCAAATTTTCCTAAGTTTTCGTTATACTATCTTGATGAATCAAAGAGATTACACAACGTATAAACTACGGCACGTGGATCCTCGAAAATCGTTTTAACTTTCTCATACAACTCCAAGAAAAATAAACGAACATGATCAAAGATTTTAATTATACATATTTTTTTATAACTTTCCAATGACCCGAACAAATCAAGATCTGTATGTTTGTTCGTGTGTGTGCGTACATAGATATATATTATATATATATATATATATATATATATATATAACTACTTTAATTAAATAAAAAATATAGTATTGAATCGTTTTTCTTATAAATAAATGCTCTCGATCATTTCTTGAAACGAACCAATCGCAACTTTGTATTGCTTGGTAAACATATAATAAACTACAGTTTAAATATTGAGCTCACGCGCGATCATATTAACAAGGCCTTAAATCGATTAAATTCGATTGACGTCGATTCGGTGAAAGTACGCTCGTTTTCAGAGAAAAAGAAACGTAAGAAAAAGTGATTCAACGTATATACTTACATACGTGGCGTTAAATGGAGTAACTAAGATAGATCGATTGATCGATCTATCGATCGTTCCTATGTTCACGGATACAATAACGGTGCGAACGGCGCATAAATCAAACGGCATTACGACGCGGTGCGAACGGTATTACGGCAACCGTATTATAGCGGGTGTCCGTTATCAGTCGAGCACATGTCCAAGTGGTTGCTTTTATCGCCAACTATATTTAGCCAAAAGTATTGCTTAGTCAGAAAACACACGCTCTCTCGTTTGGAATCGACTGACTGAATCGAGAAAGGAACGAACATGAAGTAGACGAATTACGTATTGATTCGATAAATAAATTCTTTAATTCTAATACGTAATACATAACTATTAATGTATTGCAAATAAAAATATGCAGGGAGGAATCTCGTTATATTTTATTTTTTCTTATTTCACTTTTATTCTTTTATATATATATATATATTTTTTTTTTTTTGTATTGCTGAGTATAACTGATATTTAAAAACAAATATAAGTGTAAAAGGAAGTGAAGAACGAGACTTGTAGACTATTTGAAAAAAAAAAAAAAACAAAAAAGAAAAAAAACAATCAAGCATATAAAATGCAAATTATGAGCTAATGATATGTATAGAGTAATATATAATGAAAAAGATACAAATCTATTGTTGTTTATATCGTAAAATTAGAATCACTAATATCAATATAAAAATTTAATCGAATATAATTATTTTATGTTAAATACAATTCTTTTTATTATTGATAAAAATATAATAGTAAAGTCCTTTTCTTAATCTTATTTATTATTATTTTCATTAAGAAATTTGTTACTATTAAACAATATACAAACTGTCTAAATCGTTCTTGGGAAAGAAAAGATTGAAAAAGTAATAATAAATGTGTTTTAACATAAACCTTTTAGGAACTCTCTTCTGTACGAATTTTTCATTGATTAGATTTACAATATTTCCATTTTCAATCATATTATAATCGTTAAAAGTTCTATGAGATTCAATGGATTCCTACGATTGATCCGTATCCGTTAAGGGGACTTAGCAAATTGGATAAATTAGAAATTTCCCGTTAGGATCGAGATGTTAAAGCAAAAGAGAGAGAGAGAGAGAGAGAGAGAGAGAGAGAGAGAGAGAGAGAGAGAGAGAGAGAGAGAGAGAGAGAGAGAGAGAGAGAGAGAGAGAGAGAGAGAGAGAGAGAGAGAGAGAGAGAGAGAGATTGGATACCCGAGGCGGAACGAGTTCATGATGGTTAATGGACAGAGAGAAAATCTTTATTCTGTAGAAAAAAGAAGATATCCGTTCTAAGACGATAGACTTAGAGACGAGGACATTCCAAATTGGGAATGTTGCGAGTAGTCGTGTATGTTCGCAGCCTCGGGTTCGTTCAACGGTATCGGCGAGTCATTAATTTCTTACATTTATTGCACCGTCCGCATACGGTAAAAGACTTATCGCGCGAGCTGTGCCAGGTTTTCGAATGCAATCAGTTGAAAAAATTAGTAGCACGTGGCGATACCGTTTTATCGTAATTTTACTTACCTCCTTGATATTTCGTGACGATCACCGAAATGATCTTTAAATTAATAAATATAACTTGAGAAATATATTTCTAATTATATTTCACAATTTTTCGAAAGTATTCGATAGTCGTAAAATATCGTATCGTTAGAATATTTAAAGTATATAATATAATATTAATAATCATTAACATTTTAAATGATGATGAAACCTAAGATTGGATATTTTTGATTTATATTCTTTCCAAATTTTTTTTTCTTTATGTTTTATGTGTCAATAAGTCATAAACATTTTCTTTTTTTGTTCTTTTTTGTTTTTTATATCTTCTTTTTTTTATTATCTACGAAATTTAGATAATTTTAGATGAACATGAAAGAATTTTGTATTACATTAAGTTAATCGAAAATATTAAAGTATTGATGTTAAATGTGATTAGAAAATTTTCATCCTGCATAAACTTACATTCAAATCGATTATTAGACCACAAATTAATCATAGTTCGAGTATATTCGATGGATAGAGGATCGGTGCAAGTTTATGAGGCACAGCAGCAATGGTGGTACAGCATGGCTCGCTAACTGCCAGTGTTTATCGCAAAGCTAAATATAGTCCGGGCTATTGCTTGGCCGAGCGACAAGGCAAAGAAAAGAAAGAAGAAGGCAGGAAGGAAGGAAGGAAGGAAGGAAGGAAGGAAGAAAGGAAGGAACAGGTCAGCAGCAACAGTAACAACGAAACACTATCGAGCAGTAGCGCCGTACCAACAGCAACGAATCAAGTGCAGCAACACGTTCCCATGCTACTCTGTAATTCTCTCTCTCTCTCTCTCTCTCTCTCTCTCTCTCTCTCTCTCTCTCTCTCTCTCTCTCTCTCTCTTTCTCTCTCTCTCTTTCTCTCTCTCTCTCTCTCTCCTTCTTCTTCTACTTGTTAACCATGCACACTCATAGAAGAACGAGAAAGAAAGAGGAAGTTGGAGGATTTCAAGTCTACGGCTTCTTCTCGCAAGAATCGACTCTCGTATTTCAAACTGGCAACAACTACAACTATCAATTGCTAGAATTTGCCTGTTAAAACTATTTTGGTCTCAATGGAAAAGCACTCGACTCTATCTATGATTAATGTCGCGTGTCGTGATAAATCTTTCAATCGTTTTCCTTTATAAATGCAAATCACCATGTTGTTTTCTTTTTCTTCTTTTACAAATTTTGTTTTCTTAGTGTTTTATTTGTCAATAAGTCATAAACATTCTTCTTTTTTTTTTTTTATTTTTTTTTTGATACCCTCTTTTTTTGTTATCTACGAAATTTAAATATTTTTAGATGGACATGAAATTAAATCAACTTTTAATTAATTCCTCGTCAGGTTTTTTCCTTTTTATTTAAAGGTTTTCAATCTATTAGCCAGTATCTTTTTATTCATGCTGATTAATTGTTAAATGATTATGAGTTTTCACGTGAAGCTTATCGTGTTTATCGACGACCAAGTTGCTCTTTCACTTGTTGCACGCAACCGGGATCAAGTTCATGCATTGATCAACTAATGAAGAGAACAAAACTCTTCTTATATAACGATCTTATGTTAGTAACGCCGAGATGATAGAAGGGCACATTGCTTCTCAATATTGTTAATTACAAATGATTCACTATCTATGACTCAGTAATCCTTGTAATAATAAATCGTTATTATTCTACTTAATCCTGACCGCAATGTCGCAAACCTAGAAAAAAACAATAATTGAATGCTCGCTACTCTTATGAATTTCAACGAATTTAATCGTATTTCGTAGCAAATAACTAATGCTAATCTATATGAAAAGAAATTCTTTTATTGTTCGAAATAAAAGAAATGATTTAATGAATATAAAAAATCAAAATCGTGATGTCAAAATTTCATCGTAGATCTAAAAAAAAAAAAAAAATTGAATTCATAATTTATACTGTTTTTAATAGTTTCAGATTAAAATATTAATTCGTAAAATTAAGAATATTATTTGCATATTTTAAGTTATAATACAGAGTTCTGTTGTTTTTTTTTTGTTTATGAAATATTCGTAATACACTTATATTTTTATATTTAAAGATAAGAATTTTATTATGATAATTGTATATATAAAAATTATTTCTCTAGTTAGATTTTATATTAATATTTACATTGAATAATTATAATATCTTTAAATTTAATAATATTAATTTGAAAATTTGCATAATTATGTTGTATAAATTTAGTTTATATAAAAAAGAGATAAAAATTTTTTAATAATTGTTTTAACATGATAATTTTTAAGAATAATATTATTCCAAATGTTTATTTGAAGTATTAGAAAATTATTATACGAATGGTACGATTCAAGATTGATTTATTATTTCTTAATGATTTCTAAGAATTATTGCAAATTTGTATATGACCCATGAAGTAATAACAATTTCAATGAACTAAGGTGTATAAAAAAGAAAAAGATGAAATTAATCCGCAGAGGCCACACACGCGCCAGCGTTATCAATTCTCCCTCGAAATCGAATTTCTCGTGTTTCGATTTACCCAGCTCTCAAGAGTTTCGTCACATTCAAGGATACACGCGCGTGCGCGTGCGCAACTCTATCGCTATTTGTCCGTCGCGCTACTATAAATAGACGCTGTTGATTTATGAATAAATGAAAGCACTGCCCTATCCGTGTGAAGGCACGCGTGCGATCGTGTGCTCGATCGTACCTCCTCGTTTGCGTCGGACGCGTGTATACCTCTCTCTCTTCTCTCTCTCTCTCTCTCTCTCTCTCTCTCTCTCTCTCTCTCTCTCGTTTTCCTCTCCTCTCTTCTATCATTCGTGTCTATTTATGTTATTTGCGCGAAGAGATTGCGCCGTATGTCGCCGCCAGATGTTCGAGCTCCGTACTCGCCTATCGAAACAACAAGTTATCCGATTTAAATATTCCCGTGTATTTCTTTTTCATATTTTTTAAATAGATTTTTCTTCCCTCCCCCCTCCCGCGCGCCCCGTAACCTATCCCCCCCCACCATTCCTTTTGCTAGACTGATATAGAAAGCATTTTACTAAAAATAGAAAGCATTTTATTTTTGCTAAAGAACGAAGTCTCTTGCCAAAATAAAATTTGATATCATATATATATATATATATATATATATATATATATACATAGAATAGTTATACGTACATTTTTTTTTCTTTTATCTTATTATTTATTTTTATTATTTTTATAGATTTATAAACGATCAGTTATATCGTTTCACAAAAAAAGATATAACACAAATTTTTTTCTTGTAACATTATGTTACAATATTCAATATTAACTCGTATATAAAATGTAATTTATCTATTTAAAAATATGATGTAATTATTTTGGCAATTCTCTCCTACAAGTATAATAAATAATGAAATTTAATTAATTTTATTTACATATAGAAAAGAATTAGATCAAATATAAATATTATGAAATAATCGTCGTAATTCTGATAAAAAACTACGAGAATAATAATAGTAAATTCATAATTCATGATTATGAGAGAGAGAGAGAGAGAGAGAGAGAGAGAGAGAGAGAGAGAGAAACAAAGAAAGAGAGAGAGAGTGTGTTCAATCGATCGAGATTAATTGGCAGGATCTGCGTTTAATCGTCGAACGCTTGGTGCTACTCTGTAATTTGAGTCACCGTCCCTCGAAAGAGAGGAGAGTAATTAATTCCAAGAAGCGAAACAGTTTATTGCATAATGAGAGAACTCATCACGGGGACTTTCGCGAACTGCTACGATTACCTTGAATATATTTTATATACAATATATATAGCATATCTGCTGTGTTGCGTCGCATTCTCGAACGTTTCTCATTTCGATCTTTAACAGCGTTCAGAGAAATTCTATTTATCTCGAATGAATATAGGAATAGCAGTAAAAGAGATAAAAAAGAAGAGAAATATAGATAGATATAATCACGTCTCTTGCTATATTAAACCAAATACAAAAATATTATGTATTATATATTATATATATATATATATATATATATATATATATATATATATATAATTTTTTATATGATTGAGAGTTTTAAATATCATCAAAGGATATATAAAAGGAAAGAGAGAGAAAAATAGATAGATATTATTTATTAATATCCACTGCAATATAAAATAAAATATTCTCTATATAGCATTAAATTTTCTACGTAATAGTATACAAAATATCGTATTTAAAGGCTTATAAATACGTATATGCACATACACATATACGTATATCTATAGACGCAGAAAGAAAAAGAGAGAGAGAGAGAGAGAGAGAGAGAGAGAGAGAGAGAGAGAGAGAAACAAAGGATGATAAAATCCAAATATTTTGAAGGTCACGACACGAAAGAGAAGAAACGTTCTGTCATCATCGACGAGAGTCACGAGACGTTCGAACGATATTTTGTCACTTTCACCGAAACACCTGTCGCAGCCGGCGGCTATCGTCTCGTAAGCATATGTACATATACATATGTACATACACGTGTAAATCCATATATACGTGTACTACGGAACAATGATCCCAAAGATGATAATGATCGAGGCTCCGTCAGCGTGTCTCTTTGACGTTGAAGACGAAGACATAGCTCGTCGTCGCTCGTTCTCTCTTTCTCTCTTTCTCTCTTTCTCTCCCCCTCCTCTCTCTCTCTCTCTCTCTCTCTCTCTCTCTCTCTTTCTCTCTCTCTCTCTTTCTCTCTCTCTCTTTCTCTTTCTTAGAGCTTGAGCCACCACGAGCGTCCTTGAAGCGTGTCACAATCCAGCCGATGGCTTTTGATCGTGACCTTTGGCTCTCGTTGCAAGCCGACGGTTCTCAAAAGAAAGATCAGCAACGGTTGTCGTCGGCACTGCCGGAGAATTGAACGACCGAAGATCCACCTCTTATTCTATGTTGCAGTGTATATGTATATGTGTGAAAGAAAGAAAGAGATAGCTGTGGATTTAAACGCTCTCTTTCGTTTATCGCGAGTTTATCATGCCGTTTTACTGCGACGCGACGAAGTCGAAGCGTCTTTAAATTTTCCCTCCTTTTCTGTTACGCTAAAGGAAATTCTAATGAACATTATGAGAGTATAAATAGAGCAATATGAAAATTTTTAAGTAGGTAGGTTTTACCATACAATAATATCATGAATAACGGAAATATAACATAATTTTAAATAATGATCGCAAAAATATTTTTTGTAACATTTTTATCAATGTATCATTGATTTAATGAACGACTCATGAAAGATTTATTATTATCGACTTATGGAATATTTTGTATATTATAAGAAATTTAACGAGATTTTCAATGGCCATTTTACGATAGGAATTATCAGGAATATCGATCAAATATTTAATAAATCTTTAAGTAATTTTAAATTAATAAAAATATATACTTTTTATTCGTCGAACATTTTATATATTATAGGTGAAAAAGGATAAAGGATAATTTTCAATAATCATCGACGATGAAAATTATTGAAAATATCAATTAATATTGAATTCGTTGTAACATTTAGTCAATCAAAACTTATAGATACTTTTCATAAGAGATATCTTTTTGAATTCGTTATTTATTAATTACTTTTATCTTTTCGAAATAATCGGAATGATAAATGTAAATTCTTTCTTTTTTTCTTTTTTTTTCTGTCAATTTAAAAGATTCAAAAGACGATTATACAGGTTTAATATTCTATTACCTGAAAAGCAAACATTCAATGCATCGTTGAACATTCCCTTGATAGCAGTCGCATACATAATAACATGTGAATTAAAGCCGTAAGCTGGTTAAAAATAGCTGTTATGGTCAAGGACGCGAAATACGATTGTGTTTCGTTTTTTCTTTGCCTGCCATAATATGACGTAATTTTTTAATAAATCTCAAACTCACCGGTGCTTGTTTTATTTATCGAATCGTTAGGAGAACTAGAAGAAAAACAGCTAGCTAAATCATGCGAAGAATATCTCGTTAATTTTTCTTCAACACTTGGGAATATGCAATTTATTCGGCGCTGCTAATTCTCTATCTCTCTCTCAGAAAGTCAAGGATGTTTTGAAATTATTTGAAACCCTTATCTCTTTTCTTTATTTTATTTCTTTTAAATATCAAAATAATTAACAATGACAGAAATTGTTATCTTTTCTTTCAATTTCACACAATTATTATTTTCTTTTATTATTTTTTTAATGGGTATTGTAAATTATAATACAGAAAACAAAACACTTATTCGTCATTTATTAATGACCATTTTTAGTAAACAATTTAGAATATTTATAGTCGATTCAAATTCAACATTATTTATTATCGTACATTACATCATTATTCATTATTATATCATTGTTCATTATTTTATATTATTCATTAAGGATTGTTGGAGCAAAACAATGTAAAGTGAAAACAAAACAAGATCATTTTGCTATGTTTAATAAACAGTCGAGATGATATTTGTTCGTCCCCATTTGAAAATCTTCCCACAGATAAAGGAAACGAGATTGGAATCGTCGAAAAGCGACGAATTTATCTCAGCTCTCGTCCAACAAGATCCACGAACGTAAACGATCTCTCTCCGAACTCTAATGGCCACCATTAACGACCCTGACAACGTATTTGCCGATTCGTTCGCACGCTCGCGAATTCCAGGAAGCAATCGTTTTGTTCCAACGATCAGAATCGGTTCCTTTCGACGATACCATCATCGTCGGTGTTCTCTCGAAGGAACGTTTACGATTTCCTTTTCCCTTTTTTCCACCTTCTTTTTCTTTTTTTTTTCATTCACGTTACATTAACAAAACGCAGGAAGCTGACCCTTCTGAATTTACCTGTATTTTGTACGCTCGTAGAATTCGATACGCCAATTAAATTGCTGCTAACTTTGATCTCGACGAATCCTTATATATTTTCGAAGAAGAATTCGAGGTCGTTTTTTTTTTTTTTTTTTTTTTTTTTTTTTTTTTTTTTTTTTTTAATAAAAAGAACATTCGATCGTTCACAAGACTTGTAGGAGGAATCATCTTATTTTACATCGTTCAGGACTAGATATTAAATGATACATAATCTTTTTTTCTTTCATATTTTTTACTTCTTGAAAGGATTCTTTTCTTTCTTTCTTTTTTTTTTTTTCTTTTTTATATTTTTTTTTCTTTTTCCCTTTAGACCAACGAAATCCTTTTTAACACTCAAAGAGTTAATACGATGGAGCTCACCTTTAGTGTGGGCATTTGACCGTATCAGGTTTCACTTGCCTTCCGGAAAAGAAAGAAGATTACTATGTCGTAAGGATTCCTCACAAAAAACTGTAATTTGAGATCCTTTCAGAACATTCGCGATCTTATTTGAGTGGTCATATTATTTTAACGTTTCATATTAATTAAATTTTCCTAGAAATTAATTAACTCTTTAACGCATGATATTTTTTTTTTCAAATTTGCATCAGTATAATTAAAAATCGGTACAATTAAAATTTAATTAAAAACTACAGCAAATTTAATGATACATTATAATTTTATAATTACATATATCTAAAAATTAAAAAAAAAAAAAAAAAAAAAAAAAAAAAAAAAAAAAAATAAGATTTTAATATTCCATTCTGGATTTCCTTTAAAGTCTTCTTCTTCAGGTGCGACTTCCGTTTCGTACGAACAGGAAGGCAATCGACAAGGTCGAAAAACGTGACCAATAATATACACTCGACTTCGTAACATAACGTAACGAGTCACGATATTTAACGTTCAACCATCTATCAAACCTAAGAGATCGCTTATCTTCACTCCGAACGCATACTTCGGAGGTCATGGCATTGTAGTATCGCATTTGCCAAGCCGGAATTCGATTTCATCGAGTTCACAATTTACGTTTAGCCAGTGTTTAATGTCGTTAAATGCTTTTACTCTGCAATGACATTAATTCATTAAATTATAGAGATTAATGTTACATTAATTGTTTCAAAAAATTTACACGATAAATTAATACACGATCGGTCGATTATTCCTATATAATTATTCATGATGACAATGTGTTCGCGATCAAATTAAACAATTCATTTTGTTTTGAATATGAATATATTCTTAAAACATATAATGTATAGAAAGCATTTGTTTACGATAATACATTTACTACAATATTTATAAATAGAATAGACGTACGCGTACACTTGTTACATACATACATATGATACAATTTTATTGATATTAACGCATAATAAAATCGATCGTATCAATATTTCAGAATTCATAATACCATAAAATATCAGCATAATAAACAATCGTCCATTACTTGGTAAGATTTCAAAGATCAAGAGATTTCACATCGATAGATCGTTCGATCGATCATGTGACGCAGTTTGAATCGATCTCCTCGCCTCCGCAAACGAGCAGTAAGATTCCTCGATTGTTTTTTGAACGGTCGCGGAGACGCGTTGCACAACTCAAAGACGAATACAACTTGGACGTGAGAGAAGATAGATAAAGGGAGTGCACGAATGAGAGAGAAAGAGAGAGAGAGAGAGAGAGAGAGAGAGAGAAAGAGAGAGAGAAGGAGAGAAGAGAGAAACCCGTCCGTTGTGTGTAGCACGTTGGAGATCTCGACTCTCGAGCTCCCTCAAGGTGGTCTCGTCTAAATATAGCCGAGTGGAGCTCAGAATAACACCACGTCGAGCCGGCAATGACCAAAGCCCACCTCACCTCGTCGACGAAGCAGGATAAACCGACCAAGCGGGTCACTTTCATACACTTCGATCGATCTTCAAAATCGCACAACATACAAACGCGATACAAGTTATGAAAACGATCGATCGATCAATCGGCCTTTGACAACATTCAGAATCATTCGTAAAAGTTATCGAAAATATTCTAATATCTAATTGATTTTATTAATGAGATAGATTTAATAGATCTCGAATAATATTAAACAGTAGGATAAAATTATGTTATAATTTACCATTAAAATATTACTTTCTTTAATTAGTAACTTTATAATGTATACATATATACATAATTTTATATATATTTTATTTATGATATTATTATTAAGATAATAATTATATTATATATATGTAATTATATTTAATTACATATATGTTTATATAAGCCTTGAGTTAATTTTTAATTTGCTTAATAAAAAGTAATATCTAAAATCACTTTTTTTAATCAATTATAATCATATTATAGAACTATTGATTGCAAAAAAAAAAAAAGTAATTTTTAATGTCACTTATTTACTATATAAATTAATCGAAGAATGCCTGAAAAAAAATATCGAATATATGATCTTCGATTATCATATAAATAAAATATGCAATATTTATACAATTAATAATAGAACATAGACATATAAACAACATGTAAATCTTTATATTTGTAATGGTACTTCCTCTCCGTAGGAGCAACGTCAAAGTCAATTGCGAACTGAGCGCGTTGTTTTACGCGTCGATTACAATGATTTCACCGTCACGGCGGTATGCGTCGTGTCAATTTAGTTCTCGCATAGCATTAGAACTGAGAACAAGCTACCACCGGCTGCAATTTCTGTGCTGCTACGTTTAACATATAATCATTCACTTTACCGTTTTACAGAACCAAATCGTTACGGTTCGCGAGATTTTCTTGATCCTCGATTTGAAATTTTCTGTCATCGTGATGGCTCAAAGGAGCGAAAGTTAGTCATTGTAGAAAACTGATAGATATTAGATAGAAAATCTCTCAAGATAGAGATGTTACGTATGTACGTAATACATTTATAAATACATACTATACTATCAATATATTTTATCAGTTTTATTTATTGATTCTCTTTATTTATAAATTTATAATAATTGTATGCTATGTTAAAAACCTTTTTAATTATAATTATGCATATAATTATACATACATATATATATATATATATATATATATATATATGCATAATTCTGAAATTGATGATATCGCGATACAATATAAATTTTTTATCATAGAAAAATAATAGAGAAGGATAGAAAAAATATAAAGAAGAAATTAGATATTCATTGTCCAACATACATACATACATATGTACGTACATATATATATATATATATATATATATATATATATGTATAACATATATACACTTTTGAAGAAGAACTGACCCTCAGTTGTCACGTTTAATTTATATGTTAATGAGCGGCATGTCACATTTCAGGCAGTACGAAGAGCAACTCGCGGTACAGCCGCCACCGCCACCCGTTCGTTCGCTCGCCCGTTCATTCCACTCTCCTCTTGCCCCTCCTTCCTTGCACGCCACGAGTTTATATTTAACTCGCGCCACACACCATGGTACCAGGCGCAGCCCACTTTGCTCCGCTACGCTCTCTTTCTATCTCTTTCTCTCCCACGAGTGCATTCGACTTGCTCTCCTGGCCGCTCCTCTCTTTCTCTCTCTCTCTCTCTCTCTCTCTCTCTCTCTGTCTCTCTCTCTCTCTTACTCTCTTTCTTTCTCTTTTTCTCTTTCTATGTCTCTGTCTTTGCTGGCTACATTTTTCTCTTTCTCTCTTTTTGTCTATCTTTCACCCTTTTTCTTTGTTTGTCTTTCCCTATGATTGCCGTACTCTACTTTGCACTTTATACGCTTCGAAACAATCCGGAATTCTATAAAATTCAATATTCCAAACTCAAATCTTCCACATCTCCCGATATTCCTTGCGTATCTTTGATCCAACTCGACGAATTCCACGATTATTAACTCCTCGAACTGGTTATTTACTTACTCGAGCGAGTTCGAGAGCGACGCCGATCATCACCGTTTATGACTCCATCGATTTAAAGCGATTTTCTTTTTCTCTCTCTCTTTTTTTTTCTTTTCTTTTCTTTTCTTTTTTATTTCTTTCTTTTTTTATCTCGAACGGATGAAGTCAACTTTAATTTATAAGTTTTATACAAGACTACGTCAATATATCGTGGATTTTTCAATCTATTTTATTTGTTAAATCTCATTGTGAAAATGTTTATAAAAATTTATTTATTTACGGTTAAATCTTTCCATATGTTTGTTCTTAGTAATGATTAAATGCGTTAGAAGAATGTATCGATTTATATTATACATATATAAAAAGAAAAAAAAAAAAAAAAAAGAATGAAGTAAACATTCATGTCATTCACTAGTTGGATTCAATATGATCTAGAAATCAATTTATTGTTACAGAAATGTTCGGACTATAAAGCTTCGAAAGTGAACACCTTTGCAAGAACGGAGCCGCCGGATACGCAAGTTACGAAGTCAGTGATAGCTCTTCTACTCCATTACGGCTGGAACAAATTCACGATTATAACGGAAATCGCCTGGTCGACGGTAGCTCGTTCGCTCGAAGAACAGGCGACGAAGCACAATCTGACGGTGAATCACTACAGGACCGTCGAGGATCGTCATACTTGCTGCGAGGAGAGGCTACCGTGCTGTCAAGTCAGCATATGGTTCCAACTTATACAAGAGACCAAAAATATGACGAGAAGTCAGTCCACATTATGTTTTTTTTTTCTTTTCTTTTCTTTAAATTTTACGATACCATAATTTTTTGTTTTTTTTTTTGTTTCTGCCAAATTTTTTCACGATCATACCTCGAACGAGTATAGATAATTCGTACGATATTCTCAAATTTCTTTAATTATTTTTCATAAATTTCATAAAAATTATTAATAAATTTCAATTAAAAATTAATAAAATCGTTAATTAAATAATTCGATTAATTACAAAACAAATTTAATCTTCAATAAAATCAATCAATGAAAAATTTCATATCGATTGTTGCAGTATATATCTTTTTGGGTACCGCTATATCTCTGATAGATATGATGAATTCGATGATGAATCAAAGGTTACTGGATAACGGGGAATACATGGTCATACACGTGGACATGATGACATATTCACCACGAGAAGCACAAAAGTACTTATGGAGTTAGTATGCCTATTATCCAAGCGACCTTCTTCAAAATTAAATCTTCAAGCGACACATCTTTTTTTTCGACAAAAAGAAAAAAAAAAAAAGAAAGAGAAACAAAATCTTCAAATCGTATAGAAATACTATTTGGAATGAATTAAATTATTACATCATAATTAATCTATTTACTTAAATCTTTTCAGAACCGGAACATCTCGATAGCATGGAAAATTGTCTCGAACCGAAGGATTTTCTGAAGAAGGCAAGATCGCTTATGGTAGTCGCTTCCACGCCACCCACACAAAATTATGAAGAATTTACGAAAAAAGTTCGAGAGTATAGCAACAAGGAACCGTTCAACTTCGTTATTCCAGAACTTCTGAGAAAGTATGAAAAGGTATTTTTAAAATATGAGTAAAGATTGCAAGGGCAAGGAAAGTGCAACGTGAGGAGATTCCTTTATCTTAAAAAAAAAAAAAAAAAAAAATTTTTTTCTTTTGCTTTTCTTTTACAGTATGTCTCTATCCACGCGGCGTATCTTTACGATTCGGTGAAGCTATATGCTCGAGCACTGGATCAACTTATACGAGATCAACCGGAACATAATCTTCACGATATCGCTAGTAATGGAACGCAGATAATAGAGACGATCATAAAAAATCACACGTATCAAAGTAAGTACGTATGATCTGATAATCGAGACTCGAATACTATTTTGTTTTCTTTCTTTCTTTCAATCCAATTGAATCTAAAAGATTTTCTCCATGTTTAAAATTTTCTCATTTTATCAATGTATACTTTATTTTACATACAATTGTCGTTGCCCATAGGTGTAAGCGGTGCAACAATAAAGTTGGATAAGTTTGGAGATTCGGAGGGAAACTTTTCGGTGCTAGCTCTGAAGAAGGATCCCTTTCGTTTCAACAACTTTTCCTGCGATTATCAAATGAAACCTGTGGGACAGTTTCAACAGGGTGAAACTCTAGTGAGTGAGTTGTTTAATAGCATTCGTGCGAATCATTCTTTTACATGTAATAATAATGAAGCAAAAAAAAAAAAAGAAAACAGAAACATATTAATATATAAAAGAAATATGTATGAACAAGTCATTCTCTCTCTCTTTTTCTCTCTTTCTCTCTCTCTCTCTCTCTCTCTCTCTTTCTTTCTTTCTCTCTCTCTCTCTCTCTCTCTCTCTCTTTCTTTCTTTCTCTCTCTCTCTCTCTCTCTCTCTCTCTCTCTCTTTCTTTCTCTCTCTCTCTCTCTCTCTCTTTCTTTCTTTCTTTCTTTCTTTCTTTCTCTCTCTCTTTCTCTCTCTCCACCTATATTTAACTAGTATTAAAGTATATTTATCTCATGTAGGTATACAGACCATCGGAGTCTATGGATTGGCCAGGTAAAAACAAGCCGGAAGCCGAGCCTGGTTGTGGTTTTCTCAACGAGCACTGTCCCAAAGATGATACTCATCTTCGTAGTATCGTTGCTGCCGGTGTCCTCGCTGTTTTATTATTCTGCGCCGCTGTGATCACGATGAGCATCTATCGAAGATGGAAGATCGAACAGGAGATCGAAGGTTTGCTCTGGAAGATAGATCCAGGCGAGATACATGGCTATCCTCATCTCGATAATATGATGTCTTCCCCTAGTAAGGTCAGTGAATTTATTTTATTATTCGAATATATTTCTTTCAAGAGAATATTGACAATTTATATTTAACAATTATATATTATAATGTAATTAAATTTGTTTATGTGTGTGTGTCTGTGTATAGATATATATTTATTCAATAATTTTTATGTTCGCTTATAGTTAAGTTTAGTTAGTGCAATGTCTTACGAGTCGAGATGTGGCGGTCAAGTATTCGCACAAACTGGCCATTACCACGGCGTAATGGTGCGAATAAAGGAGTTAAAGTTTTCAAAGAAGAAGGATATATCGCGTGATGTCATGAAGGAGATGCGTATTCTTCGTGAAATTAGACACGGTAATCTAAATTCATTCATCGGTGCGTGTGTAGAACCGATGAGAATCTTGCTGATTACCGATTATTGTGCCAAAGGAAGTCTTTATGTGAGTATCAAATATGGTGCTTATTTAATCTTGTTAGTCATTTAATTATCGTTATTTCCAACTTTTTTAGGACATCATCGAGAACGAAGATATAAAATTAGATGATATGTTCATTGCGTCGTTAGTTCACGATCTCATTAAGGTAAGCGATCTCTTTGATGGCCAGCGTTCTATTGGTTCTGTGCTACGCTATCGTAGAGTGATTTTAGAAATGATTTCTGTCGTATAGGGTATGCTTTACATTCACGAGTCATCAGTGCTAGTCTGTCACGGTAATCTAAAGTCTTCCAATTGCGTGGTGACTTCACGTTGGGTACTCCAAGTTTCTGATTTTGGTTTACACGATATGCGTCACTGTGCCGAGTCTGACAGCATTGGAGAACATCAGTATTATCGAAGTAAGTTAAATCTATTTAAAGCAAATAAGAAAACTTCATTTGACGAAGATTATTCAACGTTTAATTCTCTTTTTTAAGACCTGTTTTGGAAAGCCCCTGAGTTGCTGAGAAATCCTAATGCACCGATCAGAGGCACTCAGGAAGGAGATATTTACTCTTTTGCTATTATACTGTTTGAAATAATTGGACGTAAGGGACCGTACGGAGGTGTTAATTTGGAACCCAAAGGTAATTATAACGTAATTATAAAGAGATTTTAAACTGTAGTGACAGTCTTTCGTTAATCGGCATTTGCCAAAAGGTATAGCTGCAGAAAAATAAATATGACCGTTAACAAATTGACAGAAATCATAGACCGAGTGAAAAGGTTCCCAGAAGATGGTGAACCATCGTTTAGACCTAACGTAGAGATACTGTCCGAGTCTGAGGCAGATTGTGCTGAGTATATCGTTAGTACTATAACCGACTGTTGGGCGGAAAGTCCAGAACTTAGGCCAGACTTCAAAGCAATAAGGACAAGATTAAAGAAAATGAAAGCTGGTTGGCATCGTAATATAATGGACCAAATGATGGATATGATGGAGAAATATGCGAACAATCTCGAAGATCTAGTCAATGAACGTACACGTTTACTTTTCGAGGAGAAACAAAAAACTGAAGACCTGCTACATAGAATGTTACCTGAGTGAGTCTTATTTGCAATATTTTCTTCCTATTTATTATTTGCAATATTTCTATATATATTATATATTTGTATCATCATTAATCGTTTGAGTGTCACGGATTTTTTCCAATCGAAAATTGCCAAACGGCTCGATAGCGTTTGTCATTCCGCATCCAAAAATCCCAAGGAGCAGGATTGCGCTCTTTTCTATTTATATATGATAATTCTCATTAATATAAATATATATTTCATTATTATTTTTTATAGTCTATTCTATATTATTTAGTTCATTATATTATTATAGTAATGGTTGTTTATAAGGATAAAAACGTGTACACCTACAAAGTGTAATATTATTGCAATTTTATTTTAATTTATCTAAGACTAAACGGTAACCATCGACAGAAACCGGGCTTGTGTGATTTTTGGATATAGAACAAAAAAAAAAACGTGATCGCGCCGTTTGGCACTCAAAAATGATTAATAGATATTCTCATACATTTTTTGTTTAATTTTATTCAGGCCGGTTGCCAATTGTTTAACAAACGGTATAGGAGTAGAACCTGAAGCGTTTGATTTGGTAACCATATATTTCAGCGACATTGTTGGTTTCACAGCGATGTCGGCAGAAAGTACGCCGTTCCAAGTACGTATAAAATAATTCAACTATTCTTAATTTCATCTTATATCGTAATTAACAAATTTTACATTCTTTCTTCAGGTGGTAAACTTTCTCAACGATCTGTATACTCTGTTCGATCGCATAATCAAAGGATACGATGTGTACAAAGTAGAAACTATAGGAGATGCCTACATGGTTGTAAGTACGATATATTAAGTTATTAAATTTATTAATGAATATCTCAATTTCATGATTTACTATTTTTAATTAGGTATCAGGATTACCTTTAAAAAATGGAAACCGACATGCCGGAGAAATAGCATCGATGTCCTTGGAATTACTTAATGCTGTTAAGCATCACACTATAGCTCACCGTCCTCAGGAAACTCTTAAACTTCGTATTGGAATTCACACAGGTAAAATAAAACGTGTAACGAGTAATAAATATTTCCTATTGAAATTCATGTAAATTAAATAATATAATATATATTTTTTAAAAATGCAGGCCCTGTAGTCGCAGGTGTAGTAGGATTAACAATGCCTAGATATTGTTTATTTGGCGATACGGTGAATACTGCGTCAAGAATGGAATCAAACGGTGAACCATTACGTATTCACATAAGTAGTCAGTGCAAGGATGCTTTGGATAAGATAGGTGGTTACATTATTGAGGAACGTGGTTTGGTGAATATGAAGGGAAAAGGTGAAGTGAAAACTTATTGGCTTACAGGAGTTACGGAAAAAGCTATACAAAAAAGAGAGGTATAAAAAGAATTCGATCATTTTTCACTCAAATATTTATAAGAAGTTCATATTAAAAATATTTTATATTTACAGGTGGACGTTGGTGATCTACCACCACTTTTCTGCAGACCAAGAAGAAGTCCAAAATTAAATCCCGATTCACGTCAGGCATCGTTATTAGCTGGTTTAGGTGCTGGTAGTCGAAGACAATCAAGTGTACCACGTCCAGCTGCTGACGATTCCTCCTCACAATGCGGTGGATCAAGTCCAATACCAAGATCACTTCATGTTCGGAAATTGGAACGATCTCCACTTTGTTTAACGGATAGCTTATCAAAGACTACATTGGAAAATGTTCCACTACGGGAAGAAGCTGCAAATCGTGCCGTTAACATCAAGCTCGCTCTCGATGATTTCTTCATAGATGCTAAGCCAAAATTTCGAAAGAATGAAAGAGTATTGTCTACCATCGCATCTTCCTCAACTACTAGCGATTATCCATCTCAAATAGTTATAAGAGAATCTCGTTCGTTAGATCCTTTTCCATTCGAGGTCTATGCAAAGAGATTCGAACAAGAGAACTTTTGTTGGAAGGAACCGAAAAAGAGTTTTCGATCATTGGAAAATTGTGACAAGTGCGCACGGACCAACTCGAAAACCGATCTTACCGGTAAAGTTTTGAACAATAATTATCCGAACGGCAATATGATAATCATACCTCACACCGACATAACGTCGAACGAAGCGGAGACTCCTTTACTGATGGGTGACGAGAGTGGTTGTATAGGAGAAATATTGCCGGTGAAACGTTGGCGCTCTTTGGATCAAGTGGTACCTGCTCCCAGTACGGACAATGTGCCAGACAAAAAGTCTTCCGCACGAAATTCTATAAGAAGCTGGCTAGTAAATCTATTTAATGGTAATGGTTTACGCAACAGCGATGTTTCTTTAAGAAGGGGTGTTATTGCTGGATACGATATACAGTCAGAGCGTGAGAGTATAGTTTGAATGAATTGTTTTTTTTTTTATTATCCTTACTACGCTTCTCCTTCTTAAAAGGAAACAAGTTTATGATGATATAATAGAAGAATCTTGTATATCGCGAACGAGTGTATAATGTATATTATGTTTATGAGTCATAAGCATGATTAATTGTTGCCATGTTTTTTTAGATTATGTACGTGAAATTTATATATATATGTATATATATATATATATATATATATATATATATATATATATATAAATAATACGTATATATGTATACATATATATCTACATATACATTTATATGTATGTATGCATGTATGTATATATATATGTGCGTGTGAAAGTTACCGACAATGTATATTTTTATTACCTAGATATTTTATAATTCGTACTATATAAATTGTGCGTCAGCGTCGATGCCGAAAGTGACTTACGTAGCGCAGGACTGTTGCCTTGCCTATTAAGATTTTTAATCCGAGTACGTAATGAGGACAGACAAGAAATTATTTTATAAATATCGTTCTAACCAAAGTGTAAAGATGCGTGAGATCGTTCAGATCTCTTATGAGTTAGCATAATAAAACTTCTCGCGTAGAAGGAAATGAGCTAACGCAGCTGGAGTATACGTACGTCTTCCGCATACATCGTTCAATTTGCTCCATGCTCATGTTTAAAGTATGTACATATGGTGTGTGTACGTAAATACCTGCATACGTATGTACATATATATATATATATATATATATATATATATATATATATATATATATACATGTATATGTATGTACACACTCGTGTATATGTATATGTATCTATAATTTTAAACCCGTTCACTGAAGGAAGCAAATTATCTGTATGGCTGTGAAAAGTGAACTAGATTGTACCTAAGGTGCTTAGTAATATATGATGTTGTCAAATGTACATAACTGAACAATAATATATCGATGAAAAAAAAAGTGTGAATTAAAGATAATTATTACCTTATGTAAAAAATATATACCTATTCAGTTAGAAAGTGTAACGTAATAGACAATATTCCCTTATATAAAAGATAGATTAAAAATTTGAAAATTTTTAAATAATACATAATACATAAATAATACATAATTAATAATACAATGTTTTTTTTTATAAATAGCAGCAAGATATTCTTTATTTTAATATTTTTTGAAGAGATACATTGGTATCTGATCTAATAAATTTGTTATGTATTTACATAAATTATATAGAATTTTAAGTTTAATCACTATAACCATTACTTAAAATTTACTACCATTATAAATATTTGATCATATTATTCATGACCAGCATAAAATTTGCCCAAGAAATCTTCTGGTTTTGGATTATATGTGTCTTTAAAATAATTTAAAAGATTTCCTGTAGGTTTCCAAATATTTACTACCTCCTCCAATTCCATATGACCCTAATAAAATAATTTATTATATTCCTTTTATTAAAAAAGTCACAAACTAAGATTATTAAAGCATTCTTTTGTTTCATTAAAAATTGTAGTCATTACAATATTTCACAATTAAATATTAATAATATAATGTGAAATAATATCAATATAAAAAGTATAACACATAAACTATTATTACCTTGATTACAAGTAAGTCGATTACTCTCACGTCTGTTACGTACTTATTCTTTAGAAACTCCGAGTGTAGTTTTTTTAAACATTGCTTCTGTGTATATGGTATATCGTAATCAACAACTGTAATATAAATAAGAATTTTTACATAAATACATTTTTTATAACTGCTTAAAAAAGTATTATGTCTTAAAATATACTTAAAGAAGTGTCATATTTATGTACGCTTACATAAGAAGTTACTTGAATTCCTGACATTAAAAGTAAAAAAAAGTTTACACTATCTAATGAAAGAATTATTCACGTTAAATTTAATATAATCGAAACAAATACAAAATTTCACTTTGGATCGTTTTTAATCATTCTTTTAGTTATGAGTATTTTCAGGTTAAGTAATACAATAGATTAAATTAATAGATTATTTTCAGGTTAAGTAATAAAATAGATTAAATACAAATATAAATAAGTAGACAAAAAAATGTTTACATACTTATAAGAGGAATTTGTCTACACCAAGCCCTATAAAGGGCTAAAACTTTCTTACGCGCTTCAGCATGATTAGAAGACAAAATAGGTCGAGCTTGAAGAGTAATCCGCGTAACCGAGGACGAAGCCATTTTGAATACTACGCATTCAAAGTAATAATAATTTTAAAAGGATGTAGTTACTAAAACGACGTCCATTAAATATTTAATGATCAATCTATACAATCATTTTGCTTATATTGATATATATTTGTCACGTTAATTTTCTTGTTTTTTAAAAATAAAAAATGTATTTGTGATGAATTAGCTTAAAAAAATTATTAAGTTATTTCACATAGTTCATAAATAGATGTCACTACATTTATTATTTAAATAATATATATTAAAAATCAATCGTTTATTATATTAATTATACGAATATAAAATATTAATCTAAATTTTATATAAGTTCGTATATATTTTATATAGTTCATGCTACAATTGATCTGCGCATGCGCATTGATAAATTTAACCTTATTTTTCGTTAATAGTGCCATTAGATGTCACCTTTGTGCAATTTTTCAAGGCGCTTCATTTATTTGATAGAAAAACGATGCCAATCGAAATTATAAGTATATGTGTATATTTATTGTTTTTATTTCAGAGTAAATACGACATTCATATAGGATAAAAGTTTAATTCGTTTTGTTCCTTCATTTATAATTATTTATAATTATTTTATTCTTAATAATTTATCGCGTAGAAATATTATATTCTCGTTTATTTATAATTTTACACATTTTGTTATCTACAAAGTTAGTTTCTATACGCAGCAATCTTCTTGTATATTTATATAATTGTAATATAACACAAGTACTGTTGAACTAATCGGCTGCATTCATGTAAATTATTAAGTTTAGAAAACTTTGTTAAATTATATTCGAAAGATAGTCGAGTAACACATTAATCAATATTTTGAATTGTCAAATAATTTTTTGAACGATATCTTGAATTAGGAATATTTTAATTTCTTTGTCGTATATTTTAGAAATTAATGTCATAAGGAATAAGCATAACACTTAGAGTGTAAGTAAAATATATTTTATTAATATATCATTAGTTAAAAAGGGGCAACTACTTCTATAATTTGTTTATGCATAAAACAAAGTAGCACAGTGGTTCCAATATCAACGATTACTAGTAAGCATGTTGCTATCTTAAATTTGTAGCAAAGCTTACTAAGTACTTTAGTTACGCAATTGTGTACTAGGATCAGTTAGAGGAACGTATGAAACTTGCATTAGCTTCTGTTTTGTAGTAGATCCATCTGCATGCTTATCCACTTGTAGTAGATCTTGAAATCTTTGGAAACCTTCAATGGCAACTACAGGGCAGATAAGACGACCTCCAGGAGCTAGCTGGTCTACCAACTACAGATATGCAAAATTGTAATAATCAAATATATAGAACATAGACATTTCTTCTTTATTTTTTCATACCTGTTGTGGAAGGGTTTCAGCCGCAGCTCCAACATGTATAGCATTGTAAGGCCCGTCAGCATCATGTCCCAATCTGCCATCTCCCACTAGTTGCATTCACAATGATCTGTTGTTAGTCTCCAGTCTATCTTTTATGATTACAGCAAAGTCACACAGTTGATGGACAGAGTTCCGTTTGATTCTTCGTGGTAATACCTACTCCACGTGGATAGATTACGAGTTTTTCACATTTTAACTAGACTTTTATTATTTATTATCCCTTGCCTTTTTTTTTACAGATATGCCTGATTATGATAGCGAAAAACAGAAACAGTTACAAAAGGGATGTTGTTTAGTTCTCGTTATGGCTCATAATCATAATCGTATGATTTTTTTTCTTTTCCACGTAGTGACATTAGTCAAGCATTAATTTCAATAATCTTACCAATGAATTTAAGACGGCCATCTTTGAGAAAATGTGGACAGTCCTCCCGTACATTTCTTGTAGAAACTTCTATTAGCTCGGGAATATGCTCGATACCGACGACTCGTCCGCGAGGACCAACCATAAAAGCCATACAAGCTGATAAATATCCAGAACCTGAACCGACATCTAATGCCCTAGCACCATCGAAGAGTTGATCGGAGAGAATAGACAATGCATAGGCATGCTAAAACAAAGAAATAAAATCGAAATGTATCCTTTAATATGCAAAACAAAATAGATAGAATATTCAGAAAATATTTCAATCATCATATAATGTTTGTAAATATAATATTGTATAAAAAACAGGTTAATATATATGTACTCATTTACAAATGAAGTGGTTTGTATAATATATCTGGAAAATCTCCAATAACTACTAAAGATTTTTATTTAACATAACCAACAAAGAATGATAAAGGGGTTAAACTAATATCTCTGTGACGAAATGTCAGCGTTAATTCTTCTTAATATGAATCTCTAGATTATTTTTAATTTATTTAAAATGAGTTTTTAAGGAACATAAATTCACCTGAACAATTTCAGTTATCACATTTATTGAGATCTGATAAAGTAATGTGTGCTTAATCTTGATAGTGTCTTCTTGAAATGTAAATAACAAATGGAAAGGTAATCATAAGTATCAATATATTGACATTCCTTTATCTTCTTATTGGCACAGAATACTGACACAGTTGTGTCTTTAAGGACTTTATACGTCTTTATATACATTAATATAACCTTGATAAAGTATACAATGTTAATAAAATGTTATAATTTTAGTAATGTCATAATTCTGGATTTACAGAATCGAAGAAAAAAAAAAAAAAGAAAACAACCAAAAATTTACTTGCCATATGTGGAGCACTGATTGTAACGTTGTAACCAATTTTTCTAGGTCGATCAAGATATGGATCTGCTTCATGACAATATCTTGCTCTATCTACTGCAAGCATAGCAGCTTCTGCTCTAGCAGTTGCCAAAATGCCAGTTTCTAAAAACATAATTTAACTCGATATAAATTTCTTATTACTTATTAACACACATTACGTTACCTTTCAACTTGGTCACCATCTCTTGATTTGTCACACCATTGCAGTGCCATGCCATGCTCCACAAATGCTGCAATATCCACTATATATACAATATAAATTTTTTTATTAACAAAACAAGAACATTATACATTATAGAAAGTTCTGATATTGTTCAAAGAAACATAAAATATACAATTAGTAACATAAAAATAATATTATTTGAACGTCTTCATAAAAAGAAAAAGTAACCGTAACCTAACAAATATCGTACAAAATAGATATCTTTCGTTTGACACAATGCTATATCTATAATTATATACAATTTTGAACTAGAAAATAATAATTAGAGCATGTTAATATTCAAATAGAAATATAAAAAAAATATTCTTGAAAATATTACGAAACGTACCTTGTATTATTACAACTGTTTCTTGACAGTTAGCGACCCTTAGGGTGTGTTGTATCATGAATGGAAGCGAGTAGAGTGGTGGGGAGAAGAGGATCAGCTGATAGGAATGCCTTGATATCGATTTGGCCCGGGAACGACGTGAGACACACGTTTTTAATTCGTCAACGTCTCCACTTTGATCTTTCTTTTGAAGTAATTCTTAGAATAATTTCATAGTTCTCGCGAAAGTGTATCCGGAAGTCGAGTCAGGAGTTTCCGACGATCACTACGCTTTTCGTATGCGAGTTTATTTACAAAAAAAAAAATGCGAATGATTGGTATAAATACTCTCGGAAACATCAGGAAAAAGGATCATTCATGATCATTTTAGAAATTTATGTTTTTCCACAATATAAGAAAATTCCTTTCTATCTAATGATTTCATTAAAAAAAGTGTCGTTCTTCGTTTTCTTTTTATCATTCAATGATTTTTCATTGATTAAATGGTTATATTATATTACCACGTCGAAAAATATTTGTATACATTTTTAAAAAATTATTTACTATCAATACTTTTCTGTTGGATTATGCAAGATCTTCAATTGATATAAGCAAATTTGAAAAATTCAAAAGTTCTCGTTTAAATCGCATAAATCTATATAAATCATAAGTTTGGAAAAAAAAGACCATTGTGTATCATGCGAGTGTTTGGAAATTTTAACGAGATACTTACATTCTCTCACACCAGTATTCATTCGTTAAAATTAACCATAAATGTGTCGTAAATAATCGTTGTAGAGTAACTCATAAATTAAACTTTTTCCGAGATACTGTGGAAAGATTTAATGATAAATCATCATTGCTGGAGATTTTTTAAACGAATTGATTTAAAACAAGCACCATAAGATCTTCCGCGTTCGTATGTTATGAATTCGTGACGATCGGAGATGTCTGGAAACGTTGAGAAGGAAAAAAAAAAGAATAAGAAGAAAAAGAAAAAGAAGGAAGAAAAAAAAATCTACGATTTTAAAACAAATAATTTATAAGATATTAGCCAAACATGAAATGTTTGATTTAAAAGATAACGAATATTTGCTATCGTCTAATTTTTAATATGCTTTACAATTAGAATTTTTTTATTTTTAATTTCGTATTACTAATATAGACTTTGTAAATATATCAAAGTAACGATTTCATGGATAGTATAAATACAAACGTGTTCATTCTTAACATTTCACAGTCGAATTTCAATTTCCACACTTCAAATTTCGAAGTTGTGGAGGATTTCGACAAGGAGAAGAATAATTTTGTAATTAAAGTAGAACGTATTTATAGCAAATTAATTCATAGGAAACATCTATATTTTTATTATGAAATTATTCAAAATTTATTACAAATATAACGTGCAAAATAATGATATTTAATATTATAATTATATGAAAAAAATTAAAATTAAATCGTTTCATTTATAAACTGCATGATATTTATTTGATATTATAATGTTGTTATATTTTATTTATTTTAGAATAACAAGTATAAGTTTGACAAATTATCAAAGTTTTTTTCGTAACGGATGGGATGATCAAATTATGTTCCATTAAAGAATATTCGATTTTCTTAAATATCAAAGAACTTTTGCTCTTTCTTAAAATTCCCGTTATCCTCGCATAAATCTCTTTATTTTTAATTCATTACCGGGGAAAATTTCCCGAGGGAAATGTCCATTTACTTATCACATTCAATTCAATTCTTATGTTTATTTAATTTTATTCTTAAAATTAACTCTTAAGATGTTTTCGAGATGAAACTCTTCAATGTTAATTATTTTTTTTTTACGAAAATTATTAAAAAGAAATATAAATGGTTAACATCTTAAGTTAGATATATTTGATTTTCAAATAAATTAATTTAAAATGATTAAAATAATACATATTTTTCTTTTTTCTTATTCAATGCACTTAGTTAACATCACATTAATTCACATAAATGACGATTATGAAAATGTCATAAGATAAAAGATTTTCGAGAAATCGAGATTTTATAAAAATTTATAAAAATCATAAAGAAAGATATTACCGCTCATTTTAATCTTAATTGATAATTAATATTATTCTTTGATCAAGAATCTTTACCAGGAAATGTTATAAGAAGTGAGAAAAAAGTAAAATAAAAGAAAGAAAAAATGTCATCAAAAACTAGAGAACCGATAAGAAGATACGTGAACATACACGTTTACGCATATTTGAACGCGCGTTCGCGTAGCAAGTAGATATGATAAAAAGTCATGCGCGTTCGGTTACAAGGGGTTGTCGATATCGGTATAAATTGACGTACAGATCGTCCCATGAAGCGCAGATAGTCGATCGCTCGGTTAAGAAACATAGAGAATAATAGAAAGAGAAAGATTTTCATTGATCTTTTTGAAGTATCTCTCAATCGATTTGATTATTCACAATGGGACTAATTCGAACGATCGAATGATCGATCTTAGTGTGCTTTCATTATAAGACTAATTCGAGTTTTGATTAATTGTCATCGTGAGTCATTATTGTTTTATATATTTCGGTGATAAAACCAAATTTTTTTTTTATCGATCAAGATCAAACTTTGTAAATCGGTTTTATCGTGCACCAAAAATTGACTAGTTCCCCGTTCTAAATATATTCAACATGATGAGGGATATCAAGGAGCGAATGGATGACCCAGGAAAGTTTCGACAATTTGTAGCAGCGATGGTTGGTGAGTACCGTTCTTAAAACTTTAAATTTGTTCTTATTTTATTTAACTTCGAAAGTCAAAGTGAGAATAAAGTGCTATAAAAGAGATATATCTAAAGAAAAAAGAGAAAACTTCGATGCAAAAGTTTTCGACAGTTTAAGACAAAGCTTTAGAAGAATTTGATGTCGAATTGAAAGAAAAAAATCAATGAGGAATTTTTCTTTTTTTCTTTTTATTTTTACAGTGAATTTAGCAGCTATGACATATGGATCAATGATCGGTTGGCAATCACCAATGTCACCACAATTACAAAGTGAAAACCCACCAGTTGGAACAATAGCAATGACAAACGAAGAAATTTCTTGGCTGAGTGGAATTATGTGTTTAGGAGGAATTATAACAACTCCAATGATGGGTCCATTATCAGAGAAACTTGGACGCAAACTCACGGGTTGTCTCATTGGCCTACCATTCCTAATTTGTTCCTTTTTAACGATCTTTGCAACCGAACAAATACATATCTTTATTGCACGTTTTTTCTCTGGTATCGGGGGTGCAGGTGCGCTCTTTTTAGTTCCACTCTACGTTTCTGAAATTTCCTGCGACTCGATACGTGGTATGCTGGGTAGTTTGGTCGTTTTAGTAGTGAACTTCGGAATACTGATAACTTACATATTAGGTGGATTCTTGTCTTACAATATCTGTAATATTTGTATCGCTGTGCTACCTGTGATCTATCTAGGAAGTTTTCTTTTTCTACCAGAGACACCTGTTTATTTAATTCGCCGCAATCGACTTCGTGAGGCTGATAGGTGAGTATTTGTTAATTTAATTCAATGATAAATACGTTGTTCTGGATAGATATCTTTTTTTTTTTTAGAATTTATCCGATCAATAGAAGATAAAAATGTTGATTATATTCAGGGTTCAGTCGAAATGTAGGGATGAATATTCTATTGTAGGTCTTTGATGTGGCTGAGGGCGGGACACCAATTGACGGTGGAGAGAGAGCTGTTACGTTTGCAGATCGCTGCGAAGGAAGCCGCAACATTATCTAGATCTATTGGTTTGAAGGATCTTTTCAGGAATAAAGGAACAATCAAAGGATTAGTGATTGGACTAGGCATCTTCGCTGGTCAACAACTTTGTGGTATATTCGCTATGGTAAGTATATTCACACAAAAATTGTAACAAACGAACTTTGATAAGCATTATCAAGAAAAAAAAAACAATGTAGAACAGAATTTGCTTGACTTCCATTGAATCTTTTTAACGTTATCGTCTCGATAGAAAGCATAAATCTATTGCAAGTATCGCTGCGTCTGGCAAATAAACATTGCGTTTTTAATATTTACTTGTCATTCCTTATCTAATATTAATAATTGATGACGACATTTGAAGATAGAGTCTATTCTAAATAATTCTTTCTTAATACAATTATCTAATTTACGTTTTGATTTACGAATAAATATAATTATAAGTAAGAGTTATTTATTACTCATTTATAAATCAACTTAATAAATGTAATATTTTATAATATTTCATTATTATTTTGCATAGATATTGAGTTGACTTATGAATCATTACTATTTTATTATATTAAATTTCTTACTTATAATTGCACTTATTTATGAATCAAATTTTATTCTAATAAAATATGAATATTTTTTTTTCACAGACAAGCTATACCGAGACGATTTTTCGTATATCAGGGAGTTCGTTATCACCGAACACAGCTGTGATCATCGTAGGTGCGATACAAGTTGCAGGATCTTATCTATCAACTTCACTGATGGAACGAACCGGTAGAAGACCTCTCCTATTAATATCCTGTCTGGGGATGTGTATTTGCCATTACATACTCGGTATTTTCTGCTATCTTCAAGAACTAAATTATGACGTTTCTACGTTTGGTTGGATACCTGTGATAGCTTTATCGGCTTACATGATCACCTATTGTTTGGGTTTGGGTCCTGGACCCTACGTTATTTGCTCTGAAATATTTGATCAGGACCTCTCCAGTTTGGCAATTACAGTAGCTCTCTTCTTTACTTGGATCGTTGCTTTCATAGTAGTGAAGTTCTTTGCAAATGTCGTAGATCTGTTTGGCATGTACGGATGTTTCTTTATTTTGGGCACTTCCTGTATTTCAACTTTTATCTTCATTTACATTTTGGTACCGGAAACGAAGGGAAGATCGCGAGAAGATATTTTAAATGAATTAAATGGTGGAGATTCTTGGGCTTCGACGATCGCTGATGTCAAGATTTCATCAACAGATGCATGACATTCGTTAAAGATTGCTATTATTGAAAAGAACATGGACGTTTTCGTAAATGAGACGAATCTTCGAAATTCCTTGGATAATAATGAGTAAAAATCATTGAGAAAGTGAAAATTGATTTGTTGGCTGTGCAATGAGTGCTTCATTAATTGTTATGTATGAAGTGTATTGATCGGCTGGACCGATATTTATGAATCAATTTTTCGAACTCTGTACAAAGAATATTTTACTCTTAAAGAAGTATATATATATAAAACGATAATATTTTATATCAATAATATAAGTATAGATTATATAGGATAAGTAAAATGTGATTGAAGGATATCGAAAAAAGAAATATTCGTGTGGTATTGACAAGTCACGTTATATTTGAAACGATATTGTATTTTTCCTCAAAAGTATTCGTTCTAAAACGTATGAACACAGTGTTTAGATGAATGTTTCAATGTTTTCCATAATATGGTAAAAAAAATCTGCGATAATAATTATTACAAGTATTTTATATTTGCATCGATCCATTTTTTTTATCTTTAACTTTCTTTCTATTTATTAATTATATATCCGGAAAGAGCTTAATATACATACATACATACATACATACATACATACGTATATACATACACACATACACACGCGCACACCTATACACACGAAAATTATTATATAAGTCTTAAGAACATGTTAAAATATAATAAGTAATAATTTTGTTTTTCTTTAAGAGTACTTTGTGATAGCAGGAATTATACTACGAAGAAATGTACAATTTTCTATTTTTACTAAAATTTGACATTATTACAGTTCCTTTTAAATTTTTATTAAAAAGTACGTACAAAGAGGATTCTCATTATCTATCTTCGAATCGAAATATACGCAAAATATTTATGTAGCAAGATCAATCGTCTTCCAACCTCTTTCGTACATTTTTATTTCCTATCTTCCGTTTTTTGAAAATCCTTAACGACGAACCCTCATCATCGCTATCTCCTGTCGATATAGTTGTAATAGTTTTCTCTTTGAAGATTCTTTGAGGCGGAGGTGGTTCGGATTTTTCGAAAATAGGCAACTGTATCTGCTTTTGCTGCGGCAATTGAAGATCTACAGGTTTCCTTTCTCTGAAAAAAATAATATTGTTACTAAAAAGGCAATATATATATAGAGAGAGAGAGAGATAGAGAAAGAGAAACATTAGAACATTTCCAAAAAAGTTTCCGTTTTATAAAAAAATATTTACATGACTTTTACAGTCTCCCAGGATCCATAAGGCTGCTGAAACTCAGGAATACTGTAATCCCTTCTGTAAGGTTTCTCTTCTTCTTCTTTCGACTCTTGTTTTACAATAATCTCTTTACTGTCTTCCTCTTTAATTTGTACTTCTTGTTTTCTTTGTTGCTGCTTTCGCAATTCTTTCATTCTTTCTCGTTCGGCATTAGCCCTTTGTTCTTCAATAAGATCGGCTTTTTCAATCTCCTCTTCCTTTTTTAACTGCTCTAAAAGTTCTTCCTGAAGAGCTTGTTCCTTCACTTCCTCTTCTTGCTCGGCAAATGTCATATAACCCTCTTCTGGAGGTTCCCAGACTGATTCTAGTAATATGTGGAAGAAAAAAAATATTTTTCAATTATGTTGATTTCTTTTTCTTTTTTTATAACTAAAGAAGATATTATTTCAATAAGAAAGTGATTGAGTAAGAAAATAATAAATTGCAGGATATACTTATATATAAACATACACACAGAGTGTTCCATTCGAAATTCCGCATATAATTATTTTCTAAACTACAGCTTGTTTCAAGAAATGTTTCAAATAAAACTTACCCTCTTTCGGTGATGGGGTGGGGAGAAGAGTGAGAGAAATCATCTTATTATGGTTCAAAACTTCTCCAAGTGGACTATTTCTAAAATTTCAAGACTATCTTTGTTTTTTTATATGGAACTATATGTTTTTATTTAGGTAGGTTTATTTAGGTCAATAAATTCGTCTTGGAATGAGTTGCACGCTTACCTAAATAAAAACATACAGTTTCTATATGGGGAAAAAACAAAAGTCACTTTGAAATCTCGAAAGAAGAATTGTAATCACCATAAAATGCCGCCTCTCTCCCTATATCCCGAAACAAAGTAAATTTTTTTTTTAAAACGAACTATAGTTTGAGAAACAATTGCTTGCGAAACTTCGAATGAAACGCCCTGTGTATACATATATATACATATACATATATATCTATATATATATGTATATACGTACCATTAGTTTCTATGTGCCAGTAGTAAGTGTATCCTTCGGGACTGAGAGCCTCATACCAAAGTTTCCTGACGGCTTTTCTTCGTCCATCGTCCTCTTGGGCCTTTTTTTTTTTCCCCTTTCCTTTACTTGCTTTATTCTTCCCTTGAGTTTTATTCTCGACGCTGGTACTTTGCTGATTCTTCGTATGCGACAACCTCGTCAAAGCCGTTGGATCGCAAGGATCAATTTCTTGGGGGAACTGTAAACGATTTCAACAATAAAATGAAGAAAAAAAAACAAAGATATTTGTTATAATAAATTGTAAAGGTTTTTTTTTTTAACTTTTTTGACTATTCGATTGATATTTTTCGTAGTCTTTTCATATCTCACGATTTACAGAAAATCTATTCTAATCCATCACTGTTCTAATATATTAATATCTCAATAAGACAAAAATATATTATGTACTCACGTGTCGATAATTATTTTGTTTGAATCTCGGTACTGTTTCCGGTGCAGCTTCTGGCATCGAATTCGCATTTTGTGGCGTCTAAGTGTAAACGAAAAATCATACAATTATTTTAATTATACAATTATTTTAAAATAACAAATTTTTACGTACTTTTAGGCTTTCCGATCGATTTAGTTTTTCTTTTATTATCCTGTCAGCCGTCATATCTCTCGTATTGTTTTCAACATCTTTGAGATAAGCAGCCATGGCAGCCTATCAAAAGTTAATTAAAAAGAATTTCTTGATTAATTAATTTATTATTTTATGAAAGTTTTTGTTATGTTTATACAAAGCATCTCATTAATATACGCACGTTTTCCATCTTCTTTAGATCATCTTCGAATTTTTTGTTTTGTTTTGCCTGCTTCGCGCTGTTCTTGTGTATTTCCTTGAGTCTTTTACTGACATTTTCTTTGTGCTTCTTTCCGCCCTCGTGGAAGTCGATACTCGGTTTATTGTCAGCGATCCAACATTTACAGAAGTCACAGAATTTCCGTCCCTGGGACTTCCAATAATCAGCCCTGCAATGGACACATTATTAAAGATCAATTTCCTTAAAATCTTTCTTTAGAGAATATCTACAATTTTCCGTGTTTACAAATATTACTATGTGTCTTCTACATTTCTCAAGATATACCGATTCGATCTAAATTTCAGAATGTATATAATGCTATAAACGTAGACATTCTCTGTCGTTTGGTAACATCATTGGCTATAAAATTCTGCAAAGGCTTTTACGTTTTTGACCTATAATAATTTCCTCTACACCCCCTCGTATTACTGTGATCCATTTACGTGCATATGCTTCGTTGTCCCGTACGTTATGATCGACCTCGTTTCTAATTTTATTTAACTCGTTAATGCATATCTAGATCGTAAAATTTGCAAGTTCTCTTTTGTCCAACAAAAATATTTTTTACAGTATCTTTGTAAGAATGAGAAAGAGAGAGAGAGAGAGAGAGAGAGAGAGAGAGAGAGAAAATAAATATTTATAAAAATGTATACTATTCAAATAATATAGAGAATGGAAATATATTTATATAGCGCCTGTTTATGCATCAACATATACAGTGTTAAAATAGTTGGTTTTCTATAATTTGAAAACTAATAAATAATAAACTACATAATATTTTAAACTCGGTTACGTCGAAAGGATCATTGACCTTCAAATTATCAAAATATACGTCTGTTTGATTTGTAAGTAATGTATTTGTATAACATGGAGTATAACATTGCAGTATAGTATAAATTAATCAGTCAGTCGTTAAAATGCTGATTATCTCGTAAACGATGTATAGTAGCAATTTTTAATTAGACATGATTTTAATTGAAAATGACCGCCACATAAATATGTTAAAAAAAGAAATTATAAGTATCAAATTAAAAGAATTACATCGATCTGAAAAAAGTCACGGGAAGAAAAAAAATTGTTACATATAATTGACTCAGAATCGTGCAAATTAATTAAAAATTTTCTTGTAACTTCAATTAACCGCGAAATATTTGCTCGGACATTTATAGACCGACATCCTATATATGTGCTATCGGAGTAAAAAAAAAAAAAAAAATAGGAATAACAGAAATCGAAGATTCTGTTATTGAATTTTTAGATTGCTTTTGCATTAACATCGAAAACTAATTTGTAAAAATGTCGTCTCCGTTAATTTAATACTAATTTCACGATAAAGCAAAAAACTTTTCAACGTAGTCTGTTCCATTGTAATATGATATCTAAACGTATAAAAGGAGCCAATCTAACGATTCGTACCACACGCTAATCAGCACTTCATACTGCACTTTATGCAATGTTATTACAAGTATGGCCGTCGCGTAATGCGATGTCTACGTGCTATGACCATAAAAGAGAAAACGCAGGAATCCTTCTCTCATACAAAATCACGATGTCGATGGTGAATACGTGACTCTCCGATAAAGTACGTTAAAGTGCAATTAACAGTGATCGAAGCTATCAGGTAGTCATATAGGACGCGTTAAAGTTTTCATGTTGAAGGAGAAACTTTTTGTTAATGTATTTCCTTCTGACTTCGCTTGCAATGCATATTAGAATCGTGATAGAAATTAAAATTATATGTTTGTTTTTTTATTTGAATGATACGTACGGTATGTACGTAAGAAATCGTGCATATATTTTCATTTTTAATAAATCGAAAGGCAACCTGTTCAAATAATTAAAATTTTATTCTTTTATTCTTTATGAGAAAAGAAAAAAAAATATTTAAAACATGAACAATCATTGTTTGATACAAAATAAAAGATAAATTTTTTTCTTTCGAACGTTTTGGAAAAAGAATAAAATAGACAATAATGCAATAACGATAACAAATCTCTGTAAACATGGAATAGTAAATCAAGAGGTAAAATATTTATCCGAACTCAAATGTTTCTTCGTACGCCAGTATATTTCATTTTACGTAGACAGTTAAAGAGAGATATACTGTCTATCCAAAAGGTAGAGAATAAAATCTCGGAGAAATTTTCTCACAGATTCAACGGTAACAATCTCCTCTGGCAGTATTATGCTCCTCGCCTAATTTAAAGCAGTAGAAAGGTGAAAGGTGAAACGTAGGGGGAAGGAAACGTTGATAAACCAAGAAAATTCTTTTCTCGTGTCCAAAGAGAAGTGCGAATTAGTTGGCAATTAACCGTCGACCTTACTCGACCTGAAGTACTTGCACTTGGCCTTCGCATCCTCGTGTGTATGTGTGTGTGTATTATACTCAGAAAAAGATTAAGAGATTCGGTGACAAACGAAACGAGTAAGAGACAGAGAGAAAGAGAGAAAAAGAGAGAGAGAGAGAGAGAGAGAGAGAGAGAGAGAGAGAGAGAGAGAGAGGAAGAGAAGAATGCAAAAACATTTGACTCGACGAAATTTTAGCTAACATAAAAATGTATATATCCGGTAATTTTCGGATGCCAAATGCATTTTCAAGATCATAGTACGAGTGCCAATTACGAGAAGCCAATTAGGAATCGAATTATCGTTTAAAGAATTCGACTTGGTTATCGGATTAAAGTAGCAACGAACAAGACACCCACGAAATGAAAAAGATACATATACACACACAAACAAAGAGACACATATACACGATATATAAAAGAAGAAGGAAACTCGATTGCGGTAATATACGTCGAAAATAAAGATAAATTTTTATTAACGAAGAAGGAAGAAAGAAGAGATAAAGTTAGAATTGGATGAACCGGTAAGTTTTTCTTCATCTCACGTACGGTGTACCTACTATTTACTCGAACAGAGTTTAATCTTTCGGACGAGAGAGAAATCTCATTTATCGATTATTCTTCAATCCGTTCGCCTACATTTACGAGCTCGTTACGTCGAAATTAATCATGAATTGCATAATTTCTCGATCGAAACATAATCTCGTGAATTACGTATAATACGTTTTCAATTATATCGTATTGCTTTGAGATGTAATCATACTAATATAAATGACTTGTTTTTGTTTGTTTTTCTGGAAACGATAAAATACAACATTAATGATGAAAAACGGTTACTTTCAATCAAAGTTTCGTCACTTCGAAAGATGATAAATATGTACCATAATATTATCGACGATAAGAAAACGTTGAAACGTCACTCTTTTATAACGATTTAATTCATAAGAATAGATCGTGACAGGAGGTTCCATTAAAGCGAGCATCGAAGAATTACGATAATGGACGAGCGAACCAGTAAGCTCAGATAAGATCTCGCGAGATCAATACTCTAAGTTTCAAGGCGCACGTTGCTTGGCCAATTTCCAAAATAGCTACACACATCCACTCGTTTCATTTCCTCTTTTTATATGCTCGACTCATTTTCTCTAATTCAGCCTTGGATGTCCTCGATGCGTACGCGCGATGCATACGGTTAGATTCACGTTAGTATACTTTAGAAACTATCTGTGTATCTAAATTTACTAGATGTATGATTTCGAACTAAACATTTCGAGATCATAGGCTCTACCACTGCTTTGCCAGTCTGGTCTTTTCGTTTCACTCGCTTTCGCATATAACTCGACCGTAGCAACAGGTTTGATTCCGCTACGTGCAAGCAAAATCGATAATCACCGAACGAAACCGATTTATATGTATAGATATCAGGATAAATTTTGAGACAAAATGAGACGAAGCTAATCTTTTAATCCTTTAGGAATACGTAGGAATAAAGATTCTATTTTTTTTTTTTTTTTTTTTTTTTTTTTTCCTTTAATATTCTCTTTTAGAACGAGAATTTCAAGCTGCGGAATTTATTTCCTATATTCATTTTATCTTTATCACGTTAATGAACAAAGTAATTTTATATAAATTAATACATTTATCTCCAATAGATATTATAAATTTTTTTAAATAAAAGATACAAGAGAAATTATACTTATTATTAGCAAGTATACTTTTAATCTTTCCAATATCATAAAAGATATCTTTTATGATATAGGAAAAATTAAATATGAAAACATTTTACATAAAAACTTACAAAATTAAATACCGGTTATTGGTTTTAGTTTAACACTAAAACTACAGATCTATTTTTACCATATCAATATGACGAATATTTGGAAAAAATAGTTCATCCGTTATTATGTTTAATTCATTTTATTCGTTATAAAAATGAATAAAGAAACACAACTTTTGGTTAATATATTTTTAATGATTATGATTTTAATAATTATAAAACACAAAATTTTTAATACGTCCCTTTTGATAGGTTTAGTAGTCTAATGTTAATAATTTACGTAATAAGCGTATAATGTCAAACGGTAATATGTAATTCTATCTTCAAAACAAAAATTTTGTACTCGTTGTTTACTACAAGAGAATCATTTATGACGCGGAAATAGTCAAATTTCTCTTAACCTAAACATTTACATAGGCCGAATAGATGCGTCACAAAATTGTACGAGTTCGTATTTGAAGTGCGTCGTAAAAATAAGAGACTCGGTTGAAGTGTACTAATGATGCATCCATAACTAGCTTGCTAGGCTAGGTACCTGATGACACTATCTATAGAACCGTGCCACTATTAATACGGTCTATTATTAATAGAGCTCGGTCTTGGGACGGTTGTGATTCCTCGATGCAATTTGCATCGTCCCTTTGCTTGTCAAAAGGCGAGAGAGGCACGTCACATTTCCCACGCAGGTCAAATACGCGATAATAAGGGTAATAAAATAGAATCTTCTGGCTATTCGACTTGGCATACCACATGCCAAAAGTCTTTTGTCGAACAACTTAGTGATCTTATCGTTTATAACATAAGAAAAATTACAAAGGATTCTTGAATTCATTTAAATGAATTAATTTAATAAATATTAAATGTATAAGATAATTTTATTGATTTTCATTTTTCAAATTAAAAAATTAAAAAAAAGAAACAATACTACATAAGTGTGCGCACGTGCGGACGCGTGTATACGCATATGTATATTTACAATAAAGCATAAGAATAAGTTCGTAATATCGTAAAGTAAGTCGTATGAAAGAATTCTGTCAGTAAAGAAAGTGCATCCACGTGGATGCACCCGAAGCGTTCCAGGACGTAACTTATCATTAGAAAGTTTTTTTATTTGTCTTTTGTAATCCAAACGAACACGTTTCAAATAACGAGGGAATGGAAGAGAGAAATTTCCTTCATTTTTAACGATGGAGCAAGCGTAAGAAAATTAGTGAACAAGAAAAGCTTTTCGAGAACGTTTAATAAATTTTCTCTAAATTAATCTTTATTATCTTTCTTTTTTTTTTTTTTCTATATAACAGATATTTTTGAAAGTATTTACATAAAAATTATCTTGTTTAATTCGATAAATTACTATTCATAGTTATTTTAACGATAGTAACTTAATACGATCTTTCATGGTTTATCAATACTTATATTTACTGAAATCCTTTTATAACAAGACGTTAAAGTTGTACACAGAGCGCGACCGATTAACGAAGTAGATATACTAACCTTGTTAAGTGTACTATTGGCGGTCTATCATAAGGTTTCTAACAAGGTCGCAAACGAGCCAGACTTTGGTGTGTCGTTACAGCTTGGCTCCTAGTCAACTCGAGCGTTCGTTTAACGATACATAATGTTATTTAAGTGCCCTAAACTTCTTCGAAGTAAAACAATAATTAAAATATTAATCGAACGTAATATTTCTTTTTCATTAATCATAATTATATTTAATCTTTAAAAAAAATTATCGAACTTGTTGAAATTGTTTAATATTGAAAGAAAATTTGTACGTTTCCTAGTTAAAAAAAAAAAAAAAAAATGCGTAAAATACGTCTTGAAATATTATTGACATTTCAAGAACTTATCTACGAACAGTTGTGATAATAAAGAAGTTGATCGATGAATTCGCTGCACTTTTCCAAACAGATTTTCATCATCGATCATTTTGTTGATATCGCAAGTCGCTTATGCGTCCTATAGAAATATAGTTATTAATCAAAGCATAGATATACAGTGACTATCCATTTTCACGTTAGTTTCTGACCTTCGACTTTATATATCATCAAATATATCATCAAAGAATCGTATCAATCTGAATAATTGATTGTGATAAACTCGTTAAAGTTCAAATTTATAATATATATTTTTTTATTATTTAATATATAAATTAAAATTATATACATATAGATTATATATTACTAAATATAATAAATAATAATATAATCATACTATATATTATTGAATTAAAAATATTATATATTTGATTAGATATTTTACTAACGTTAAAATTTATTGAATTAAGGTTTTTATAATGTATAAACTGTTACATATAAAACTTATAGTAACCAATTCGCGTAATGGTGCATGGCCGAGACACGGAATGGCTACGACACATATAAATGGACCTTTAAATGACTCAATATATTTAGACACTTAAAAAAAAATATATACAGAGTTAAATAAAAAAAAGTAATTGAGAGAAAATTCAGCTAACGTTTTCCGCAAAAGCTTTTTTTGCTAATTAATTTTTAAAATTTATTTATTATATTTTATTCGTAACCAACCATGTTCGATCGACGTGAGAAGAGACAGCTGTTAGACTATCGTTTTTGTTGGACGTACCCTTTGTCGACCGTTCCAAACTGTTGAGGATTCAGATAAAATATACCTCGATAAATTTTATCTTGATCTCTCGGACACCGACCATTGAATGATAATCGTTTCCGTTATTTCGTCGTTCATGCATTAATTTTGTTAAAAGATTTAATATCGAAAAATAGAATTTCATATGGTTAACTCTAGTGCAATGAATATTATCACTCAATTCTCATTAATTTACTTATCAAACGTATATATAATAACTCTACTTTCTTTCAATTTCTTTTTATAAATCATGTTTTTTATTTGTTAAATTCAATAATCTTTTCGATATTTAATTACATTTATTCTAATAGATTTTTGATATAACTATGATCAATTAGATATATTTTATTCAATTTTATTTTATTTCTATTCTTAAATTTCTCTTTTTATTGTTTTCTTTTTCTTTTATCCTTCGTAACTTTAATGCTTTAATTCAATTTTTCTCTTTTTCTATTTCTCTTCCTTATTTCAATTAAATGTAAATAAAAACACTGATATATTTCATTTGGATTTTAGTATACTATTATGATAGAAAATTTAAGATCGACAGAGATAGAAATAGAAAGAAAGAATGTTAAACAATATCGGAATACTATAATACTTTTGTATCGAACTGTCTCCATAATGCAAGGACGTCGCGCGTGTCCGTCGAGTACAGATATTAATGAGGAATAATTAATTCTGTCTTAGATAGAACTTTCCTCTCGAGACCTCTGAATTCTATAGAAGGACGCAGAGATTGGCTGGTTTAATGTTCTTCGTGTATATTAATATAAACGAATACAAAGTTGAGGGATCATGAATCAGAACGAAAAAGTATTGTCGATTAATATTTGTCTAATCTTATTTTCTGATTTATTTAATTATTTATTTTTACAAATCTTAGCAAATGTTTGTTTGTTTTTTTTTTTTTTTTTTTTTTTAATAGACATGTATCCCTCTCCCTTTTCTTTTTGTTGTATCTATTATCACTATAAAGACAACATATTATTAAGCTCCTTTTTTTCTCACGCCAAGTTCTTTTTTTCGATTTGGGTGCTGGCCTTCGTTATCGTAAATCTCTCGATTTATCTTCGCTGACAGAAACGGTTCTAAGGGGATAAAAAAAGAGGGCCATGGTGTACAGAATATTTTTTTTCTCTTAGAAAAAAGCAACGTAATAGCTCCCGTGAGAAAAAGAAAGAGAGAGAGAGAGAGAAAAAAAAGAGGGTAGATAAGAAACGAGTCAACCCTCAAAGATATTGCCAAAAAATTTTTTCTCAAATTCAGCATGTTACGTTACTGGTCAATGAAGGCTATCAATTTCAAGATAGAAAGGAGATGATGTAGTAATGTTAACAATTGACCCAGATATGTAGCGTTAATGTACGAGAAACTATAAATGCGAATAAAAAGAATAATTCGTTGACGATAACAATGTCATCGTTTATCATAATTCGCACATTACGTTGTTACGTCATTTTTTATAGCAGCATTATACTAATCTTTTCGAATTGCCATAATCATTTGTTAAATTATATATTTTCTTAAAATCGGATTTAAATCGACTTCGTTTATTTATATATATATATATATTTTTTTTTATATCGCAATTTTAAATAGAAGATAACGAGATTAAAGCGTAAATGATCTTGAAAGCTCATAAAATTGTCCTTTAAAGGAACGTTCCAAGTATCGAGTTAAGTTTATGTTCTTCTCCGTGATGGAATCAAACGAAACGCGATATACTGTGAATGTGTGACAAAATCGAGCCGTGAAAATTGTGGCTATCATGAATGAAAAATGGTTGAAGAGAACTCATACTAAATCGTTTTATGCAGTTTTTATGAGAAGTCTTCCAAGAAACAAATATTCAGCCGAGACAATTGGCTTGCATCCAATTATAACGTTCGTTCGACTAACTTCTTATTCTTATTTTTCTATCTCTATCTCACTTGCATAAGTAAATAGATAATAATTCAGGCATTCATTGAAATAAAAATAAGAAAAAAGAATGAAATAAATAAATAAATAAATAAACAAACAAACAAACAAACAAAAGCATAATATTTGTGCGTTATCGAGCTGTTGTTCTTTGTGCAACGTGCGCGTGCACTGAGATTAAAAAAACGATGATTATTTTATTGATTGGATTGATAAATAATGTCGATATTTTTTATAAAAAAATATTTAATACAATGTTATTCATTTAAACATTAAATACTGTAAAATCTAATATTAATTGCCGAGCCAACCAAATAAATTTATTTCATTACACTTTAATAGGATATGAATATGTCGCATAACAATGACTCACACAATAAAACTAACAATAAATTCATTATCGAAAATATTTCCAATCATCAAATACGAAAAATACCTATATAAAAACAAAGTTCACAGAAACGATTCAAATTAATATCGTCGAATTCGAACGTGTCCCAACTAATAACAAAATATTCACGATCACAAGAGAGTTCGTTCGTTCACACGGAAATTTTCGAACGATGGAGGGAACACAAGCACTAGCGTTATACGTTCGCATCTAACTCGAAAATTTATTCCGATTTAAATTTTGTCATCCGCATGGCAAATCTACGGGGAAAAAGTAGGACGATGATTCAAACGAGTTCTCCCGGATTACGGAGTAAAAAAGTGGATCGGATGATTGCTACCCGTCGAGAAAGAGGAAAAAAAAAGAGAGATAGAAAGAGAGAGAGAGAGAGAGAGAGAGAGAGAGAGAGAGAGAGAGAGAGAGAGAGAGAGAGAGAGAGAGAGAGAGAGAGAGAGAGAGAGAGAAAGAATGAATTGAAGTAGATTTTCTTTGAATCGTGCTCTTTCTTGCAATATTTTTTATTTATTTTGAAGTGGGCGTCAATCTTCGAAAAAAAGATACTTCGTTCAATATTTTTCGTTTTGTTTTGCTACAACCCACTATAACTCTATATAGCTTTGAAGTTACACAACCATAAGTATATGTGTTTCTTATTTATTTTACTTTTTTTTATTACAAAACTATTTATTTATTAATTCATATTCAAAAATTAATGTTTCATAAATGAATGTTTGAAAACACATTCTTATAAGTTTCATATTATATTCAGTAAGAAAAAGAATTAACAATATGAAAAACTTTTTTCTTATTATTATTGTATGATACGTAGGAATGATACTTTTGTTTTCATAAGACCGAATCCATTATCCATTAACTCACTTTATTTATATCGTAAAACGCATTATATTGTCGTTAACACATAATAATATTCTTTTTGAACGTTATATAAGAATGAAAAAAATAGTTTATTATTATCAAGATTAGAATCAAAAGTGCTTCTCTTGTCTCTTTCGCTTTTCTTTTTTTCTTCTTCAACGACCGAATTCACGTGTTCTAACACGATTCCCTTCCTAACCGGCTACTACACGAGGCTTGCTTCTGACAACCGGCTCATGATATATAAAGATATTTATATGCTGAAAGCAGTTTACCGACGGCAGCCGGTATAGTGGATAGAAAAAGAAAAAATAAGAAAAAAGAAAAAAAGCCGGCTTTTGGCCGGAACAAAAGCAGTTGAATGAAATACCGTGAGTGTTAACGACAGATTAAAGCTAACGCTGAAGTTTTATAGAGTTACGTCACTAATGAATGATGCGCCGACTCGTAATCCAATTTGCTTGTTGATTTATATACCGGACAATTAATGGGTCGGAATATTTCTCTGAATCTATCATCGATTGCATGTACTAGTGTGTGCTATTACGTAGATGATTTTTTATTCTTGATATATCGCGTATTTTTATTTTTATTTTTATTTTTTTTTTATTTTTATTTTTTTATTCTTTTATTTTTTTTTAATAAATAACAAGACATATCGTAAATTTAAAAGATCATCTTTTTAAAAGATCATTATTTTCAATGTCTTTTGGTTCAAAGGACTTTCGGAATCTTTAAAAAGTTGTTTTAAATATGAAGAAAAGGGTAATCTCTATTGAAAGATTTATTCGACCGATTTCGTCACTATGATTTTGTTAAAAATACATATCAACAGAAAGCACATATTTTTTTAATGGATAAAGAGACAAACGTTATAAAGATAACATGACGAAAGCATTTCTGTGTTCGAAAACATTCTCAAAGAATGAAACCGGTAAAAAAAAAAAAGGAGAATATCCAACGTAAAAAGTAAAGAAAAAAAGAAAAGGATATCTTATTCATTTACATACGCAAATTCAGAATGATCACTGATATAAAAATTCGCATATTTAAAATATTAACGAATTTTTAATAACACTTTTTTCAATTGTCCTCTAAAATATCACATATGATGATTATTAGATATTATTTAACATTAACTAATTAATTATTAATAAAAAATATTAATTTGAATATTAAATATTATTTAAATTATACGTGAAATTAATCCAACAAATATAAAGGTTGACAATTGTTCATTTATATTCAAGATAATTGAAAGCTTGAGATTCAACTGCGATCAATCAGTATGCTCTGTTGCTCATCATTAGTTATTGATAACGATTATAAACGATTCATCGAAAGATCATGATTTCGTGGTTCATTTGTTTGCCTTCGAACACATTCAAAATTCATTTTTAAAATTCTGTCGTTATCGCTATATTTTGTAGTTAAATATTACGTGTATCTCTAATCTCTAATACCTTCTTCTACATACATATTATGTACTCCTCGCATACTACATTTAATCCATATCGGCTTCGAATACTTGCAAACGTATGTCGATCTTGAGAGTCTTCAAATTACAAACCAATTTCTATAATCTTTTTACGCCACCTATTTATTTTGTAACATAAAAAGAAAGAGAAAGAAAAAGAGAAAGAGAACAATTTGTTTCACATGAAAATAGTGAATCTTTTTTCTTAAATTCGACTGCTTAAATAAACGGTAAATTTAAATAAATTTTAATTAAAATGATATATATCTTTAATAACGTATAAAGAAAGTATTACAAAGAGAAGTAAGAGAGGGTCAAGTGTGTGTATCTGTGTATGTGTGTGTGTGTATGTAAGTCTGAATTTCATATATAATAGCTTATATACAAAGAAATTCTGGTTCCTCGCGAAAGAAAACGAGATATTGCACGTACGTTTTCATAAAGAACGTGTTAACCGCATTTTATTCTAAGACAAATAGTTACATTTTGTCGTTAATTCGACAGATTGCCTTTAGGGGGGAAAAAAAGGAGAAAAGATTAATATATGGTAATTTATTAATTAAAAAATCGCGTATAACGAGATTATTTAATTATCAAAAACTTAATGATTTTGATTGTCCCAATCAGACGATCAATTAAATGTATTTCCATATTTAGAAAACGCTATAATGATAAATTTTATGATAACTAAAAATTTATTATCAGCAATACACATTCGTTAAGATAATTATTGTTGATTTGGTTAATTTCAATAAATACAATAATGGTAGACGATCATTAACGTTGAATCGTTATTAAAAACGAATTTACATTTTTGGAAAATACAAAAATGTTTCTTTACGGAGACTCGTTAGACCGAATTCGATCGATCTAAAGTAAGCAAACGAATTCGAACCGAATTAGGAAACACAAGAGAAGAGAAAAGTATGTGAGTTTATAATCGGCTCGAGGTAAAATTAGAAACAAAGCGGTATCTTTTTCGTTAGAATACCATACCAACGTATATATCTGTGTTGTCTTGGTGTTGATCTCGTTACGTGCCATTGCCTCTTTTCTAATAGTATTTTCGTAAGAGTCGAATCAGCTATTCTAAGGGTTAATTTTCGTGAAAGACTGTAGTTAACGATTTCAATTAACGAACGTGAGCATGAATTGTAAATTAAAACAGTACGATCGAGTAAACGTTTTACAATTTAATTATATACATATAGTAATTTATTTTTATTATCACTGTTATCGAAGAAATAAAAGCAGTATATGAAATAATAAATAATATAATGAAATAATAAAATAATATAATAAATCGCGTATAAAATAGAAACGGTATATAAAATAAAAAAATTTTAAGCGTATATATAAAATAACCGATAAACTTTATAACAATGTAAAATAAGAGAAAAAAATATACAAATCGATCAGATTATAATCTGAAGAATCACGATAGGATACGCTTTACTTGTGTTACAGTTGATTGCTTCATTTCTTTTGAAAGAAAAACTTTCATCTTGTAACTTCTATAAAGTCACTATATATCTCTGACAATTGAACATATCATTTTTCACTACAAGAAATACTACACTCATAGACTCATCTTAATGGGTTATATATACCTAAAAGGTTCAAAAAAAATCATTTCATGATTTTTCTTTCTGTATGTAACTTATTTCGTTAATAAAAAGTCATTAAATATATGTAGTATTCTAAAGTATATTTTCCAACAAAAATATTAAAACAATCTTCTTGGAGTTATCAATGTTAAATCAAGCAAAGTCGTTTTTAGGGTATTATCAAAAAGAAAAAAAAAAAAAAAAAAAAAAAACAAAAAGCCCTTAAAGTATAATTAAAAATTTTCAACTTGAAGAAGCCGATTTTTAATATTTTCATTTAAAAAAGAAATATAAATGATTGAATTTACCATGCAATTTCCAATAAAAAGTTTCAGTAATATTTTTACTGATTAAAAAAGGAACTATGGCTCTTAAAAAAGTTTGTATGTCAATAAAAACTAAATAATGATATGAGAAATAATCGTGTCAAATTTCATTCAAATTGATTCAAATAAGTTTTCAAAATATCATTGACACCGATTTGAAAAACATAGTTTTGAGAGAACAGTGTTTAAAGTTTAAAGTGCATGTAATGTTGAACTCAGTAGAGTCAACTTCAAACGGTTGTAACTTTGTCAATTTTTGGAATTTTCTGATGAAATTTTCAGAAAATATTCTTAAAGGATAATACTAATATATATGTATCGAATAAAAATATTTTTGGAAAGTATTTTGTGAATTTCCTAGGTGTATGTAAATCCTTAAAAGACAATTTAAAGTACAAAGTATCTATGGAAAAACTAGTACATCATCTGAAGCAGCGTTTCTCAATCTATCGACCGCGTTTCAATATTGGACCACGTTAAATTTTTCTTTTTATATGTCAAAAAATGATAATTGTTACTTTGCGTCAAACCGAAGAAAGTTATTGAAAAGTAATTTGTAAGAAATTGTCCGAAAGTTTTCCAGGAATGTTCTTGCAAATTCGCAAGAATACCATAACAACCCTCTCTTTAATATAATATTTATATAAGATATTTAAATGTTGATCTAAACCACACTAAACTATGAACTATTAAATAATAGAATTATATAAATATATACATATATACGTGCATCCACACACACACACACACAAGTTCGCGCAAATTTGTATATCACGTATACATGTATAAATAGATAAATATGCATATTGCTATTTACATTTGTTTATTATATTACAATTACATCTGTTTATATATATATATATATATATATATATATATATATATGTTTATATATATATATATGTTTATATATATATATGTTTATATATATATATGTTTATATATATATATAAACATAAAATATACATAATAAATTTTTAAAGGTCGGTAAGATTAATTTCATTTTACAAATTATTAGGAATATTGGATCGAAATGAGAAAAATAATGATTTTCTTATAAAATCGAATTTTTATCGATATTCGTAAATCAACTGGCTTCTCGAAGATCTTGACGCAACGATAGATAAAAATTGATTTACTTGATAAAATGCGAAACAAGTAAACGTTTTCACAGTTCACACTATTTACATGGAAATTTTGTACAAGCGTTATCTGAGAATCGCTGCATCTCATGTATGAAATATCACGAAGAATTTTTGCAGGAGTTTTCGATCGTACATTGACTACATCGATAAGATATGCGCGAAGTTAAAAATATCTTGCCTTTTGTCAAACGTATGTATTTTTTTATATTGCATTGTAATAAAATAAAAGAAACAGTTTTAACGAATTCATCAATGATTAATAAAAGTAATTTTATTATAAAATTTTATATAAACGAGATTGTTTATATGTAATAAATTTTATCAAGGAAATTTTGAAGGATGTCCTCGGGAAACATTTATCAAATTTCCGTAACTTGTTAAAGTTCACCAGGGAAATCGCGTTGTTTACATTTCATATTGAAAAGTGCCAGAAAATTGGATCATGTTGCACTATTGATGATACGTTCTGGTCTATCAACATGTACGAAAAGAAATCGTTATCGCGCCGGTTGTTACTTTTTAAAAAAATTCTTTTCATATAGGTACATTATGTAATAAGACTATATTATCAGTTGGGTCGAGAGGAGGTCGACAATATCATAATACAGATGATATTATTCTCTCTGTCTGGGGGAGGAAAGGAGGAAGAAACCTGTTTATTATGCACATGCGCGACAATTCTTTCAATAAAATAAAGCAAGGATGCTAACTGACGTCCCCTAAATACACACTATTTGGAACATTTAGAAATTTATTAATTTAATTTAATATATTTTTTTAAATTTAAAGACAATATTTCTATTCTATTACTAAAATATATTATAGTCTTTCCTACGAGGATGGACAATTTTATTTAGAGTAATTCAGTGTAAGATAATCCTGCCATGATCCTAACGATTATTAATAAAACTTATGAACGGTATTCTTTGTTTATTTTCAATTAAGAAATTATGTAAGTTATTCATAATATAGACATGGAATATGTATTTGCAAAAATTTTCTGATTACTCTTTAAATCATAATTTATTAACGATTTACAAAAAAAAATAATAACTTTTCCTGAATACAGTGCACTAATATAATATTTGAAGGTCACGTTTATATTCCTACGATGAGAAATATAGAAATTAGAATTATTGAAAAAAAAAACAAGTAAATTATTACTCCACGATTTTCAAGTTAGATAGATTTTTTGATCGATCAGGGTCATCAACTGGGATAATTGACCTATCACAAAATTATATGTTGTTACATCCTTACGATATAAATCTGACTGCTTACGACAATGATGGATTTTTATTCTTTGCATTAATCATTTTTAATGGCGAATGTCTATTATGCGCTTTCTTAAATGAAGAATAACAATCGGAACAACATGTGGCTCATATAATTGAAGAAGATACGAAGAAAAATAAAGAACCAAAATCTGGCTCAGCTGGTTCTTCGCAAGCTATTAATAAAAAGAGATCCTTGACAAACACGCCAGACACAATGCTTTTAATTTAATCTCCAATACGTCATCAGGTGTAGTTCAACGAATTAGAAGACATAGGAAACTGAATAGTTTCAAGCGCCAAAGTAACAAAATGTGTTAAAAATTCCGCCAAATCGAAACGTAAAAATGTTATGAAAGATCCATTTTCGAATGTAAATTTTTCGAATTTTGCAATCCAAAAGTCCAAAAGTTTTGAGGAAGAAAATAATGCTGAATGCGTCGGATATAGGAAGTAGTATTCCTAAAGAAGATCACTAAATTCGATGTATGAGATACATTAAGTGGTTTCACAAAGGATGTTCAACACTTTTAAATTTGTGATCCTTGTGGTGAAGTTATGTTCGAATAATAACTTTTTCTCTTATTTTGTACAAAACCTTCTTGTTTTTTACCTGAGCCATGACACTTTGAATCACGTGTCATTTCATATTACAGTCTAAGTGAGATGGCCTTGTGCATCGAAAATGAAATTTCTTTTTTTTTTTTAAATCTAGGATTATTTTTTTAATTTATCTTGATATTATAATTTCTCTATGCATCTATTTTTACAGATATATTTTTCTGCTTTGAAGATAGATTAAATATAGAATGTACTGAAGTTTAAAAAAAAAAAAGAGTGAATCATTATTTCCTGACTTATCTTATATTCTTTATCCTTTATTATCATTATATAATGTATCCTACTTCTATTTACATCTACAATGGTTATATAATTTAATTTTGTATTTAACCATCTGCGCATAACACCTTGCATATAATGGATAAAGTAAATAACTTTTTGGTGACCTAACTTCATCAATGACCCTTCCACTTATGGAGACTGGCAATATAGTCTTATTACATACATCATTTTTTCCAAGATCCCATGACACAAACTCCTAGTTAATTTAAATTTCAATTACAAATTATTACATTTTTCCTCGGCCTTATAAACTTTAAATTATATTTTGCGCTTCTAGAGAATTAATATTTTTGAGTAAAAAACGAAGGAAATAAAAAGATTGATATATCAATATAAACTTGATCCTTGAAGACTATCCTTCGTAGATTAAAGTTCCTTTAACTTCGTTCCTTTTTAACAAGACCCTACAATTAAGATTTAATTCGAATCCATTGGAGTTTTCATCAAAACCTCTCATAGATTAATATAACGAGATTGCAGTAACATGATCGAGTGGATTTAAATTGCGCATGGTTTGTCTCCGTAAACAACAGAACGGTATTATTCGAGTTGACCATTTCTATCTTGTGAATTAGCGAAACGTTATAATAATGTAAAATACCAGAAGCAATATAAATCTACATACATGGATATGTATATATGTTTGTTCATTTGCATTATACATGGATGTTGTTATTCACATATGTATACATACATATATTATATATATCTATCGTTATATTTAACGTATTTAAATATTCACATAAATAATTTCCCGTAAATGTAATTACGTATATATTATAGATTTTCCCAATTTTTACATGTCACATGAATTTGATTTTAGAAATGTACTTAAAATACTATATATAATATGTGTATATAAATATATATATACATATATATTAGAGACAGTTTAGATGTGACCTAGTAGCAATATTTTTCGGACGAAGAGAAGAATTTACATAAAGAACGTTAGGAAAACGGTCGAGGATGGAAAAGATTTATGTGATCGAGCAAAGGTGCAACCTCTTCTTCCACGAAATCGAAACCAGCCGCGTTCGCTTTTCCTCGTATTTGCATAATCGATTGTCAAACCCCTGCCTGAATCTTCAGGTAATGTCGAAAGGTATCTGTTACGATCGTTCGACCTCTTTTCTAGATCGAAATAGATGCGAATCTAATCATCATGATTTGTCTGCACGCACAGGCATTTTGCATTTTCCTTTCTCTTTTAAGAAAACGTTTATATTTATTCTATTCGATCGAACTGAAGAATAAAAGGTAATCTGTTAAATCGAATATTTAATTAAAATATTTGAACGTCCATTCGAAAAATATCTTGTCATGGGACGATAAATAATTCAACAATAATTATACTTTTCCTTGTTTTTTTTTTTTTTTTTTTTTTTTTTTTTTCCTTAACGACATTATCAATGCAAACATAAAAAGTCCAACACATGACGAATGACTTTCGACATTTCCTTTAACATTATTCATTCATAACCCGAATTAAATGACGTACATGTAAAAACAATTGATCTTACAATTTCATTATTGAATTCTTTCTTTCTCTTTCTCTTTTATATTCATGAGAGAAAGAAGGAAAAAAAAAAAAGTAAAGAAGTCCCTTGCCAATAGTCGATAAAATGGTTCTAAAAAAAACTATCAAAGGTATTAGATTTATCGTAGGAATCAGATAAATGAAACGAAATTGGATACGTGCATGGATGAGAAATAATGGAAGGGTCGTTCAGAATGAACAATTTTGTCGATCCTTCGACAAAAGCTCCGATCGACGAGAAGACGAAACAAAAACAGTCGTAAAATAATCACGACCTTCCATGCCGATCTACGAAGAGACCCCTCACGATCGACTCATGTTATTTCTGGAAAATTTCCCGCTCGGCCGAACGTTTACAAGAGTATGGGAGTTTAAACGGGTTCGATGTCAAGATAAATATTATCAACACGTGGCGCGCTCCCTAAATCACGCCGCGAGACGTCGATCTCGATCGTCAAACGAGAAACTCCAAGTTACTCGACCTGCTTTTCTCGAACAATTTGCATAGCAAAACGATTGTCAGGCGCTTTTACACTTCTAGTCTAAAGAATTTCACTATCCTAATGTTCAGATCATTTTCAGATCAGAACACGTTCTATCGGCACGATTTTATCTGTTAGTTGACTAGTACCTTTCGTGATGATGTTCCAATCTCACGATATTATCTCAAAAAAAAAAAAAAAAAAAAAAAAACAATATAAACCAACTATACATAAAATAAAATCCAACGTTTTTGCCCGATTGTGATCTCTGTCGGACGTATGAATACATTGTAGTTTTAAATTGTATAATCGATCGTGTTCCATCGAAAAAGAATTAGATTATTTTCTTCGCGTTTTATATATTTAATACATATCTCTTCTATAAATATATAATGTAAAACACAAAGAATATATATATATATATATATATCATATATACGTAAAATATTATAACTATATTCGTTTTTAGAGAAAGATTTGAATCAAGATATACATTAAGATTTATTTTCATTTTCATTGTTCACATTCATTCATTGATCATTCTCATCGCCTAATTGTTAACTTCTTTATAGCCAAGGGCTCACATATTTCCATCGACATCTTTATTTAGGATGTTGTACATTATACTACGTAGTACTGTTTATACGCAAGAGACGTTGTAAAAGATGGTCGTTAAAAGCTCGAATCCGTCGGCCATAAAATTTCTCCCTTGTCTTGTTTAACGTTTCACGTTCAGTATTCGCTAAGAAAGTTTCAAATCTGCGTTTTGTGTCTCGCATTATGAGAATAATATCCCTCGCAAATTTTTTCACAGAAAAACGTCTACACCAGATTAAGAATATCTCTTCGACATTTTATACTCTTTCCATTTGTTCGTTGTAATACATTTAGAAAAAAGATAATGATAACTATTAGAAAATTGTTTCCGATATTTAACAGTATCCTTAAAAATTTATATTATTTTTCTTTAGGGTTTACGACGAGAAATTGACTGCTTTCTTTTTTTTCATATTCGAAAAAAAAAAAATTGAAGTATTCAGAAATCGTTTCTGATGTTACGCAACGTCGTTAAAAGTGTACATTTATTTTTCCACGAATTACAACAGGAAGAAGGTCATATAACTAAAAGGATCTCATAGTATTTTCTGACCAACAGGCATGGAGATGCACTTGTCGCAAATGGACCGCATAAGAGGACTTATCGGTTAAAGCTCTACACTTTTCGGAGAACCTTTCCATTTTCAACGAAAAGCTTATAATACTTTCAAGAAGAATTCATAGAATAAGATAATACTACTGTGAGGCCGATTCAATAAAATCCAATCGCCACAGGTAGAGTTTAAATTGACTGGGTGGTAATCGAATAAAAATGCGAGATCATAAAATTAAGTTTTCTTTTTTTTTACATTCTCGATTTTAGCTTCGACATCGATTATCTTTCAAATCAAATCATTAAAAATCAAACTATATTAGTATCTTTATATTTTATTTTTATTTAATCCTCCTTTAATGCATGATTTATTATCTTTAGTAGACTTTTGACAAAATAAATTTATTCTAGCATTTATATAAATATTAAAACGAAAATAATGATAAAACTATATTATCATTTCATTTGAGAGATTTAAAGAAAAATATAATTACATGTACATTACATGGCACATTAAACATTAATATGTTGTAATTTTGCACATGCATTTAAGGTTTAATGTATATAGCGCATGACTTGCGTAAAAATTTATAGTCAAATATCAATATTATATAAAATCAGAACGAACGCTGATAAGATCTTCGTTATACATACGTTTGTTTTTGTATAAACGATCGTTGTTAATTATAAGGTACATCGTTGTACATACACAATATGTCAATGTTAAGCACGACATGTTGCCTTGTGCTGCGTTGTGTTACTGAATAAACAACGTATGGTATACTTACAGGCAGTAATAAATTTCTAACATATACCCTCATTAATGATACTCAATTAAGAGAAAGGGTATACCAAGGATACACCATATAAACTCGTAGTTAGTAAATTTCTTTTTTCCTTTCTATCGAAAGAATAATCGAGAATCACTAGAAATATAATAATAATAATAATAATAATAATAATAATAATAATAATAATAATAATAATAATAATAATAATAATAATAACAACAGTAATAATGATACAGAAAATCTCTCAAAGAAGTGAACTAAATATTGTTAAAAAATTTCAAGAAAAGTATTAATTAATTATAGGAATATTATATTTTTATTTTATCATTTTCAAGGACTCGAGTTCAAGTGATTTTCCTTTTTACTTTTTATCAGAATCTTATCACAACTTTTATAAGTCTACCTTCAATCTGGCAATAACTTCGAATCAAATTCTGAATTTGCATGGTAGTTGGAATTTAGATTTAAACGACAATTTTATTTCTTTTTCTTTCGTTCTTTTTCATAAACATATCGCGTGTGGATAAATGGATAAATGTAGTGAGTGTATAGAAGTTGACTATACAATTTTCTTCGATATCCATCCCTTTTTCTCATCCCTTTTTATTTTCTCTGAAATCGTTTAACTCGGTCACGAAAAGCAGATGTTAATCGAAACCATTATCATTCGTCAAAAAGCTTTCATTTCTTTTTGTTGTATTTTATGGAAAATCGACGAATAATTCACAAAGGAATAAACGCTTTTGAATGAAATTTTTAGATATGAACAATTTTTATTTCATTCTTATAAAATTTCTTAATTAAAGTATTCTTAATTAAAGCAGAGAGTCCGATAGCAGTTTCATAAAAAGTTTTATATTAATCTCCAACGTGCGAGCACTTTTAAAGTTTCTCGTGAACGATCAAAAAGTATTTTGGATTTGTTCAAAACTCGGAATGAGATAAAATAATGAGAGAAAAAAGATAAAAGATTTATATTATAAGAAGTCGAACGTAGAAATAAATACAATTGTTAGACGCATAGTAATTAATTATTGGCGCTGCAAAATATATTATAAAATGGAAATACTGAAATATTGTACATCATTAAAGTTCATCACTAGGTATTAAGAAAAACTAGGAAAAGGATGAGATGAGTATAAAAAAAAAAATAAACTCGTGCCACATTGAGGGCGTGTTAATTAATTAAAAGAAAAAATGTAATTTAAAATGTAAATTCTATTTAGATGATTTTATCATAAGAATTCTCACGTGGGAAACGATTTATCGATAATTAAATATTTTTCTTTATCATCGTAATTTTACGTTTTATTTATTTGTCTGATCTATTAAACGATTATATTATTATTTCAAATTATATTCTCATTCAATATATTATTAGACTGTCATATTAAAATATAATTTTTATATATCCTGGTTATATTTTCTTTATTATACATTATAATATATCAATTAAATAAAAATATCTTCTATATTATCATTAATTATTCATTAAAATCATTATGTTTTGTACATGTAATATCACCTTCACTATTATCACAATCTCGATGTTCCCATTTAACCAGTTTACAATTTATTTGAGTCTTGTGGATCACTATAAAACGTAGTTATTAAAGGGAACGTTTTGAGCTCGGTAAAGAACCGGAAGTACGGGCGCAAGGTCGAGATGAACGTCTCTTAAAATGTCTCTTCGAGACGCGGCACCTGACACGATCTAACCTAGTGCTAGAAAGCTCGCCGGCACTCGAGATTGCGTCAGGTCCTGGCAAACGTGCCGAAAGAGATAAAGCGATGGCCGGTGCTCTTGCCGATATCTCTTCGTTCTAGCTTCTTTCAACGAGATAAAGACACTTAACTCCTGGCTCAACTCTTTCAATTTCAATCGCTTTTAAGTCTACGTTCGAATCGACGACTCTTCGATTTTATTCTTAATGCATTTAGCCTCGATTTAATCCTTAAATGTATATAATCGCAGAAATAAAATATATTAATCCATTTATTACAAGTTTGCTTTTTATTCAATTTTGTACAAAAAAACATTATGATATCTATAATTATTTTTTCGCTTTAATATTTTCTTCATATAGTTGGTATATACATATATATTCTTTTTTTTTTCTGTAAAATTTCTACAACAATAAATCACGCATTAAAGGGTTAATCATTAATTCTAATTCTAGGTTTAATTCTAATTCGAATATAGAAAAGTTATGTTAGTGGAATGAGATACGTTTTAGTTGGGTAGATTCAGAAATATTTTACGCAGTCAATAATTGAAAATATTTTATTATTCGAGAAAATCTCTAATATATGATATAACCGCAAATATATATATATATATATATATATATATATATATATATATACACATGTATTGTATAATAGACGCTGTTTGTGGATACATAGGTACGTGATAATGGAAGTTTGGTAGTCTTGACTAGACTTAACTAGATTGGTCCTTCGAGGTAACGACGTTGGAGTTGGAAAGGCATAAGATATAGGAAAAGAAGAAACGATTAGGATTAGGGTCAGATTAGACCATTTCAACGAACGACTTTTTACTTAATTATCTTTTCTGTCTCTAAAAGGCTTGCTCGAACTATACAAACTTTCTTTACCTTTCGTTCAAACAATTTTTTTTCTTTTACGACAAACACATCCTCGAACATTCGAATATTTTTCTTTTACTTCGTAAAATAAATCAATATAATAAAAAAGTCTCTCAACATCCATTCTTACCGTTTTTATGCTTCTACGCTTGTATCTTAATAACTAGAATAGGAATATGTCGACTCTGACTCTGTTCGTATTATAATTAATATAATAATTGTTTTGTAATAAGAATATTGAAATGGAAAACTATTCATACAATGTTGCATACATTTTTTAATGTTGTTATTAATAAAATATTACTGCCTTTTATTCCCTTTGCGAGCAATTTCTTATTTTTCTGACTATTTAATAATATGTAATAATATATAACAATATTAGAGAGAACGTTACAAGTACGAAACTCGCATATAATACTTATATAATAATAAGTAAGCAATTTGCATATTAAAATTTGTAATCATGATCGAATATGTATATTGTATTCTTCGATATATTATTTATCAGCTATTTCTATAAATAGTAGCTAAAAAATTCTCTAAATTTCTCGCTTTATGAAAGTTCGAAAAATTTTAAAGGAGACTCTTTATAAGAGCTTTGGACCCTCAATCATTTTAAACAACCCTAAATCATTTGTTTCATTTCTTACAAAAAATATCAGATAATAAATTAATAAAATTTGTTTAAACTTTATCAAGACAAAAATACATATAAGATAAAATGTTCATTCGCTCGAATAAAAATAATGAATCATTAGATTGCACAATAAAATGATAATGAAAACAATATTAAATCTATCTTTAAACAGAATTAAATATATAAAACATAAAATTAGAATCAAAACGATATACAACGAATCATCGACTATATAGATAAATTAAATAAATACTTATATACATATGTAGATAGTGATATTTGTGATAATATGTCAAGCAAAATAGAGGAATATATTTTGTCGAGTTTGATCGATGTAGGATCGCGATGGGGTCGACTTATCGTTTCTGGCCATTCAGTATCTGGCGTTCTTTTTTCTCTCCCCAACTTTCTCTATCATTATTCACCATCGCAACAACGTTATTTCAACGTTTTCTGGTTAACGACAGTAGTCAAGTCACCGTGGTTTTGGCCTTTTAAATCTTGTTCGTTCGACCGTGAAAGATGTCGAGAGTAAAGGAGCAACGATTGCTTTGTCAGCTCGATCAAGTCGATCGAAGGATCGTTTTTTCTTTTTTTTTTATCCCTTTCGCACGTTCCTTCGGTTTCCTCCAATTCCCCAAAAAGGATGATAATCGAGCGAAAAGCATAGAATGAGGTGAACTAAATCGATCCTCCGAAAGTATTCTCGCTCGTATTTATTTTCAGTACTGGCCGTCAACCGCATCCGGACATTCCTTTTATTTCTTTCATCAACGTAACGTTGATCTTTTCTATCAAAAATGCGATAACGAATGAGCAATCTCAAGTATCGACGATGAGATAATATAGTAAACACAATATCGCTGACTTTTTCGAAAATTCTTCAGACAAAAGCAAGGGAGAGAAAAAAGAGAGGAAGAGAGAGAGAGAGAAAATTTACCCTATGATCATCCACATTGTCAACGGAGAGTATAGACTTCATATAAGGGTGGTTAAAGAACTCTTCCCCTTTCTTTCTCTCCCTCTCTCCCTGACCCCTCTCTCTTTTAGATAGAATCGCTTTCAAAGACTCTTGATCAGTGAGTAGACACACGTTATTCCGTAATGGTGCGTGAAAATAAAGGGAGACCATGTTAAACTTGAATAACCGCGATCCATGTGAACCCTCGACTTATTATTTCCTCGATTCGATGACATCGTTTTTTTTTCTTTTTTTTTTTATCTTTTTTTTTTTTAATAAATAAATTTCAATAACGAAAGATCGTTAATGAGATTTTACTAAAAAAAAAAAAAAAAAAAGGAAGAAAAAGAGAAATCAGAGAAATGTCATTAACGATGTAAACTTTGTATAAAGATGTTTTGTTTTGTTGGTTTTTGTCTTTTCTTTTTTTTTTTTAATCTTCAAAGAAATTTGCAAACAAATAAATAAGAATTTAATAAAATTTTATGTATTTTTTTTCTCGCCGTTCAACACCCCACACACAGTGTCATCAACACATTTATTCAAATCTTATACGTACGTTATACAGAAACTTGTCAGCACACACGCACACACAATTACAGTCACAGAATGGGATATCGGAGCACTGACTTTTTCGTTCTATGAAAAATCAGGTACGTTGAATACGATTCTCTCAATGATCTCCCAAACTCCTTTTAAACAATGGAAAAAAGTTATTTTATAGAATTAACTAATTACTTTTTAATATTTTCTCATTTAAATAGGATTAAATGTTACCTTTGTTGTATAAATATTATACTTAGGATCCACGTGCACTCTCGTATACGAACGAGATGCATTTTCGAGCATAATGAAAATGGCCTTTAGTAGGTAACTTGGAGAAAGAGAGAGTGAGAGAGAGAGAGAAAGAGAGAAAGAGAGAAAGAGAGAGAGAGAGAAAGAGAGAGAGAGAAAGAGAGAGAGAGAGAGAGAGAAAGAGAAAGATAGAGAATAGTATTCCAAGAACATCTTCAACGTCGTCTAAGTCTTAAGATGATGCTAGGAAGCCGATGGAGCATCGTCAATTTGGCTAACGCGTTATTAACGCTGAACAACGATGCCATTCGGTTTTACGCGTTTCTCCGTGCTACGAAAACTTTCTCTCGAGTTTCTACTCGAAAATCCAAACGATTCGACAGAGTACTCTTCGAATGTAATTTTCGATGATCGTCGTTGAACTTTGAACTCTTTAACAGTTTTCTCATTATTCACCATTCGTTTGCCGTTGTCATAAAATATAAACAACGTTCGTTTATCTCAATAGATCTTGACTTGAAAAACAACTTCAACGAAATACTGAGAAAAAAGACATTTTGTTTGAAGAGTAAAAAAGAGATTTCATTCGCTGATACTCTCGTCAAGGTCATCTTCGTCGTCCTCTTCATCCCCAATGGATCTCGATCATCCCGGTGGTGTCTTTTTCTGCTTGCTGAGCTCCAGGAGAACAGGATAATGCAAATCGGCTGAATATTCCTGGCTCTGATCCAAGAGTTCCAGATGTCTCGACCAGACCTCGCTGTCGTATCGTTCGGTCTGCCTGGCTATGAAACTACGTTTGATCGCGGCTTCGGCGAATTTCTGAAACGTCGTTCCACGTCTAGGTGCTATCACCAGGGCCACACCGTCGTCAGCAAGCCAACCATAAATCGTTTCGACCAGGTCAAGCCTGGCATCGTCGAAGAAAAGACAATCTGCGCAGAGGATCACGTCGTAAGACCTTTTCTTGCTTGGTAGATCATCCTCCTCCTCGATGATGCGTGCCTGATAAAAATGGATCAAAGAAAAAAAGAAAAAATCTCGAAAATAAACGATAATTTCGAAAAACTCAATAAACGACAGGAACGTTACGTGCTATCGAATTTTATTGATATTCGTACAATCGAACGAATATCGAAGTATAAAAGAGACGATTCTTTGAAAGAACGTTTGAGTATCTGCATATATCTAAAACCATTCGATGAAAACGCTAGACCTTTTCAATCGGATCTATGTAATATTGACGAAACATTTATAAGCGGACAGAGTAAATGTTAATTTGTACATCTAAAACTCGATAGTCTGGTGAGAACAGATTAGATGATAAACTTTGAGATTTCTCCGAGGAACTATCCAAGATAAAAAGAAATAAATAAATGAACGAAGAGTATTTTTTATCGCCATCTTAAAGATACCATTTTCACAGATAAAAGCTATTAATTATTCTATCCTTATGAGTCGATGTGTAATTTTGTTAAAAATATATTCTTCAAATTAAAAAAAAAAAAAAAAAAAAAAAAGAAAAAAGGGAAAAAAATGCTAGGAAGAAGACGTAGAATGAAAAAGCCGTCGATTTGATGAATAGACTCGATACTCGACATTGTCACGAATGTATTCTTCGAAAAAAAAAATAAAAATTGAATAAAAGAAAAAAAAAGGAAAGAGGCTAAACGTTAAGTACAACCGGAAATACGAGGAGAGAGCTCGGTACGATCTACACAGGAAGTCGAACTAAAGTCTAGCCGGAAACATTGGAATGGTGCATCATCCACATAGCTATTCACGCGCGTTCCGTCTGGTCTGTGATAGAGAAAACGACCCGGAAGTTCTGTACAAGATTTAGTATCCACGAATGAGCCGAACTTATAAAAGCTTCGTAAACTATCGATTCGCATAATAGAACAAACGTTTTTCGACTTGCTTGTTAACGGAATAACGTTATTATTAATTCGAACGATAAATGTGTATTTCCACGAACAAATTGATCGTATTATTATTAACTAAAATATAATCACTAAATAAATGGATAAAATACAAATGCAAATAAAAAGGATTATTAAAATTCTACCAAATGAATATAGATTAGCCTTCTTAAACCCATCGTATAAATTAATTATAAATTTTGTAAATATATATACGAAATATAAATAAATATATATATATATATATATATATATATATATATATTGTTCATAAATATTTTATTATAATATATATTTCTATTTTTATATATGATATATATTTTTATTTTTATTTTTACTATAAAATTTCCTTGTTTCGTTCCTCGGAGCTCTTCGTTATTTTTTTATCGAACGAGGTACGATGTTCGAAATGATTCATCGAACGTGACGGGGAATGCATTACGTCGGGTCTTATACGAAATTGGTATGCGCATTGTCGAAGACAAGGGTGCACTTGACATTGTCGATGCCGATCACGTTAACATCGGTCAGAATGGCACACAACGAATCGCGTTATTCGGCCACGAGGGCATCGACCATGCGTTTCGAAATTTATTTGCTCTCTAATACTATGATCCATGTTGGAACAATTGCCGTGGACGTTCGATTAGAAGGCAAGAAAATATATTAATTCAAAATTATTAAAAAAAAATCAATAAAATTGTTTCAAAAATAAGAATATAGACATGCATGGGACTAGAAGACAACAAAAAAATATCATTTAAAAATTATACAAAAGAAAAACTACATAAAATATAGAATAATAGATAGGATAAGAAGATAAAGTATCATTGAGAAATAATGTAAATAAATGCATAATAGAATAGCGTTTAAATTAAAAAAAAAAAAATAAAAGAACAAATATGAGTATATCGTTATCGAAACGATATCGTGATTGACTTTATGAGCGACTTTACGATCGACATATATCAAATAATCGGTCTTACTAATGTAAGAGAAATCGATTCAATCGAGATCAATAAAACTAAACGTATTGATCGTCGTAAAACTTTACGTAGTTCGATCGGAATGATCTCGAAAATTCGTAGCACCCTTTCGAGAGAAGATAATCACCTTTCGATTGCAATTGTTTGCGATAGCTTGCCTAAGAGCTCGTGCAGCCCTTGCCCATTGAAGAACCCCACACTCGACAAAATCAGCCATGTCGTTCCTCAGGACGATGCAACGAACGTTATCGACGCTGGTAACGTTGCCGTCGGTGAGCGTGACTGCACTGGGATTGCAGTATTTTGCAACGAGGATACCAGCAAGACAACTCATCCCACCACCAAGCTCGAGAACGCTTCTGTTTCGACAAATATCACGATTTTTTAGCAGATAATAAGCGAGACACTCCTCGGATGGCCAAACGCATACATTCCCAGTATTATTGAATCCAATCAGTTCATTCGCAGTAAAATTCTTGTTTATCCTTCGTATCTGAACTTCAAAGAGTTCGTTCTCC
>NC_140810.1:6512500-6515000 GCF_050613455.1 Vespa mandarinia | reverse complement strand
ATAATTGTAATTATTATCATAATAATTATAATTATTATTATACTTTTTATCCTCTTATTTAATATTACTTAATACGTTTTTTCGTTTTGTTTTCACTGTCAAAATTAATTTTTTATTCGGCAAATGTACAGTTTCGTCATACGCATAATAAACCAAACCATCAATACTCTATCCTGAAGCTTATACTTGCTCTCACTCGAAATCACATTACGCTAATCGATAATCTCATCTTCTACTTCTTCATCTTCCATTCTCGTTCCACCGTTTACGTCCCCGAAGCAATGAATCGTATTTTGACGTTGATTCAATTTTTTGTTTCACGATCGATACTTATCTCTCTTTCTATTTTTCGTAAAATATATTCTCTTCTGTGTATATCTTCATAATGTCATTATATATAATGTAGTTAGTGTCTCTCTTTATTTTATATGCCTATGTTTATCGTCATTCTAAAAATTGTTTAAATCGACATAGAATTTCATATATATGTATAATATGAACGTGTCGTAACATTTGCGTTAATTCAATTTCCCCTTTTGACATGTATATACGTATATACATACATATATACATACATACATACATACATACATACATACATACATACATACATACATACATACGTACGTACGTACGTACGTACGTACGTCCAATAGCTTTTCCATATTTCTCACTGCAAATCTACAGTTTCATAATTCTATTCACGTTGTATACACATTATAGATGATTCGAATTAAAGCTCGAACGTTTATAAGAGAGAAAAAGAAAGAAAGAAAGAGAGAGAGAGAGAGAGAGAGAGAGAGAGAGAGAGAGAGAGAGAGAGAGAGAGAGAGAGAGAGAGAAAGCTTGATCGTAAAGGATTATTTATAGACGTTAATATGAAATTCTCGAAGAATGCACGTTGTTTTATATAACAATTTTTCGATTTAATCACCGATTGCTCGTTAAAGGTTACAAATGAAAGAAAGAGGAAATTGAAACGAACGAAACGAATAGGTCGCTTCGAAAATCGTCGTTCATCTCTTTCGTGGCTTAGTAACTTTGACGATTAATCGTTACGTGATCGGAAAATGTAGGGAGCAATGAGTAAATACTGATGACGAAGCGGAATGTGCATTTACGTGCAGCCGAGAAACGCTGGTTCCATGTTTAATCGGAGAACGAGAAGAGAAACGTTCCAATCGAACTGAAACTATTCGTAAAATTACGATGACAATGTTACCGAAAGTTTGGAAAATTTGTTAAACGTTCTTATCTATCGTTTTGTGTCCGATTGATAAATTTTTATGCTATTTTAACTGATCAATTTATTTTCGAAATTATGAATATATAAATATTAACTTGATTCATAGATAATAATAATAACAATAACAATAATGATAATGATAATAATAATAATAAAAATGTGTCATTTATTTATGAATCAACGCAATAGATAACATTTGCAGCTTTTCTTTTTCTTTTCTGTGACAGTTTACTGTCCTTGAAACGAACAATTATTTGCAGAGATACTGCATTGAGATGCATACGTAAGACTGACAATGTAGTTCGATAACCGACTTCCATTACAGTTACGAATGTATACGTTCGCGATAAGACTTGCTGAGAAACTAGTGCAATGAAATCCAATTTCTTTGGATGCGTATCTTTCGATAATTATACAACTTTCACGTATGTAAGTTTTCGTGCCACCTAAATGCGGCCCAACAAAAATCAGAACATGATCTTACAATTAAACGGAAAGTTCAATGAATACGAACACAAATATTGTTGTGCTTATTGGTTAATTATTTCAATAGTCAATAGTTTTTTCATAATAATTTACATCTTCAATTGTTTCAATTCAAATTATTATTATCATTCTACTCGTTTTCTGATATTGTAATATAATTATGTGTAAACCCCAAAATGGAATATAAATTGAATAAAAACTAGAATTTGTTAAAAAAAAAAAGAAAAAAAAAGGAAAAAAGAAAAAAAATCATAAAAGTAAAAAACGAGAAAATATAACTGTTAAGAAAAAAAAAAAAAAAACAAGATGTGCTTTTACTAAACCGTACCTATGATACATAGAAAAATTTCTGCAGTTTCATTGCACTATCACAAGTGTTGGGTTTCTAGTTCCATTAACGATTTATCGACTGACAGACGCGTCAAAATACCACCGACCCTCTTCTCTTCGTACTTGACCCACGTCGAAGCTTATGTCATATTTACGCATCTCCCGAATGAAATTCTAATCCTTTTCCCATCATATGAGAAGGTCAAACAACGTCACTTAAATTTCTATTTTATTCGTCATATTTGATTACCAATAAAAATAATAAATAATAAATTTTATTTCAGAGATGTTAAATTGTATCATGTAATTTTTAGAAAAGTTTACAGTAATCGTCGTTTTATTATTAACGACATTCAATGTATATACTACAAATAATATATAAAAAAACATGGTTTCTTGAAAGTATGAATTTTTTTATTACATTCGATCCTAGAAATA
>NC_140810.1:6472500-6507500 GCF_050613455.1 Vespa mandarinia | reverse complement strand
GTTTGGTAAGGAAACTTCAATGCTACTTCTACCAATTGCTAAATAAGGCTGACAGGGTTTATATTCGTTCTTTAATAATATTTAAGAGAAAACACATAACTTATTTAATATCACTAGTATCTTTAACCTCAAACTTATTAAATGCAATTAGAATAACGAAACGCTTTCTTTATATCAATGAATTCAACGAATATTATCGTTATACGATATAAAGGATCATTTAAAATTTCTATTCACAAATTACATCAATTTTTCTTTCTTGTAATAAAATTACAATACACAAACAAAATAATTGTAACACGTATCACGATGTACACAGTATGATCAATTGATCCTCACTGGATTAAAGCAGAGCCATCTCTTAGCCATGTCAAAAAATACATTGTTATATTTTATCCTTAGAGTAACATGCATATAGGAACATTATTTGATGCTATTTAGTTCTATTTGGTTTTGTTATCACCAAGATTCATTTTCGTTCATGTTTTCATAAAAATTGGGATTTTTTTCTTCTAACAATTCATGAATAAATAAAATTTACATTTTTTTTTTGGTTATATTTTAAATATGATAAAAAGACTGATAAGAATTTATCTGGACAAGTACATATTTAATTACGTATATATATATATATATATATATATATATATATATACATATATATTAATACATATTTACAATTGATGTCGCTAGGATTTTAAGAGAAAAACATGATCTTAGATTTAATTTTAAAAATATTTTGTTTAAAGTCATTTAAATATTATGTAAGCAATAATCAAGAGATTATAATCAAGAGAGTATAATTTGTTTATTTCTGATAGATAGCGTGCATAACAATCGTAATTTTGTTTTTCTCTTAAGAATTCTAATACTATTTCTCTAGTTCATGATTATTTGTTTAATGTTGGTATAGACGTTTGATTTCCAATATGGCTGCGCTTATGTATTAATTTTATTATGATTTTTGATTTGGCGAAACAATATTATATTTTTAGATTAATTCCGATTACAAAATATATATATATATATATATAAATGTTTTCGTTATCGGTCATGATATTTTATCGCCCAAACAGGTGTTATCAATTGACGAAATGTTCTTGCGACAGTGGTAGGGTATTAAGAATTGAGAAAGCATTTGGCAGCATAATCTTATTTGACGCTATTTCTGTGACGTAAAAAAGATCAACTGGGAACTCTATGACGATGAATAAATTGAGACTGGGGTCAGATTACATTCCCCTCACTGAAGAAGACATGTTGAAAGTTCGAGCGATTATTTCATTTTCAAGACTAGCTTGGGTTACTGTATCTATACCACTGTTTGCATTTATTTTCTGTATTATTTGGTCTGTACTTTATAATTTCGATCATGCTACTGCAACCCACTGTAAGGTAAAATATCTAATTAATGAAATATTTACAGAGACTAATTAAGAAGTAGAACAATTTGAATTAATGCAATTATTTTAAAATATATTATTTATTTCATTAGATATATATATATATGTATATATGAATTAGATTGGATTAATACATTTACAGTTAAACTTTCCAAGCTCTTCTTTATAGGTCTACAATTTTCTTCCATCGGTTTCTGCAACGATCGGCCATTATAGACCTCAAAGAGATGTTTGGAAATTGGCAATTGCTATACAAAGTGTAACTAGAATGTTAGTTTTAATTATGTATTATCGTTATTATAAAGAGCATGTATATAAATGGGCACGATATATCAGTAACATTGTCTTATCTACGTATATCGTCGAAAATATATCTCTAATAACTCTAAGCTTCTGGACTTCAGACTCAAACTACGGTATGTACTGGGACGTACATACATTTATACATTTATTTACATTTGCTCAGAATAGTGATAATAATGATTATTAATTTTTTTTAGCATTTCACAAATTATCATTTATAACATTTTTATTAATGTCTTCTATTCATATGCCATTATCATACTTTGTTATGAAGAATTGTTGTAACGTAACCAGAGATTTTTATGAAACTGCATCTATAAGATGGAAATGGAGGGCAATGATGTCAAATGTGTTGTCCATATTATTAGCATGTTATTTTTTTTATAGGCATAATAAATATTGCGAACCATTAGGTGAGTAGAAGAATTATAAAATAATAAATAAATTAGTATAATAAAATATGTACTTAGTAGCTAGAATACTTTTAATTTTAAATGTAGAAGCGAAAATGAATAGTTTTTTTATGATTTCAGTATATTCGATGTTCGCTTTGAGTGAATACGGCGTTGTTCTCTCAAATATGATGTTTCATTCGACAGCTGCATGGGACTTTGCAACATCTAGAGTTTTGATATCAGGGAATGGTATTAGATTGATTTAAATTATCAAATTATTTTGGAATACACATTTATAATTACATTTTAGATATTGGAAATATTTTATTTAACATATTCATATTTTTTAATTTGATTTTAATAGTCTTTTAATCATATGTACCTGATAGTGGTTAATATGTTTATTATATTAGCCATGGTATCAATCATGTGATTCAATCAAAATGGTAGATACTTGTGGAAAGTATACATCATATGTGTGATATCAAAATATGCTGATTTATTATAAATTTTTAGAGAAGGGTATTTATATATAAATATATATATATATATATATATATATATATATATGTATATACATATGTATATACATACAAGAAAATAGGTAGAATGTAGATAGATATTTATCATCAATTGCTGTTATACAAAAATTTTAATACAAGAATATAAAAATTTCATTTCATTTTTATTTCTTTTTAATAAATTGTTTTATAAACACATGCAATGCATTATGTGATTGCTACGAGATATCAAGTACTAACTAATATATAGAAACAGCATAGGAAAATATATTATAATCTTATGATATATATTTTGGACAGTAACAGATTCTATTATGAAGTATAATTACTGTGTACAAGAAAGTGGAACTTTTCTCATTGCTGAGAAATTTCATTAGATCCTTCAATCATATCACAGAATATTAAAACTTGAAATTATTCTCCATTTTATCAGCAATGTATTTTGCTATGGCCATGCTACTCGTTGCAGCAGGTGAAGGAGCATTACGACAATGAAGAACTCTGTTTCCAATATTCCCATTTCCATTGTCAAAAACAAAGTCGTCTACCAGTCTACCATCACGGTCTAATGCTTGTGCCCTGACACCAGCTGGTCCTCTGAAATACAATGAAGTTATTTAAAATATTAGAAGAATTAAAATTGAAAATAAAAAGATATAAGGTACATATAAACAATCATATATACCTCTTTACATCTTTATACGAAATTTCTGGTATAAATTTTTGAAGATCCTTTACTGCCAATGGATAGAAAATTGATTTAATTATTTCTGTAACTCCAGGTACAAAGTACCTGAAGCAGAGCTTATACAATCCAGGAAATTTGGCCATTTCTATGCAATCTCTTATGTTGATATTATTCCATCTAAATGCACAAAATAACAGGACTTCGATGAGCATCTTTCACTCTTACAATTTTTCAATGAACTTTCCTGCTGATCCTTACTTGTAACCTTCTCTAGATAATGCCAAAATTGCATTCGGGCCTAGCCACATTTCACCATTTATTCTAGGCGTAAAGTGTACGCCCAAGAACGGTAATTTTGGATTAGGTACCGGATATATGTTCGTTGTACATAAATGTGTTTTATTTTTATTTAGAAGAAGGTATTCGCCTCGGAAGGGAACTATCCGTGGATTTTGATCGCATCCTGTCATGACGGCTAAACGATCCGAATGTAGACCAGCGCATGTTAATACATATTTCGTTAAAATAAACTGAAATAAATTACAGAATGATCATCGGTAAGAATTTATAAAACTTTCGTCACATTAAAGGAGAAATAAGTGCACCTTATTTTTGGACTGAACGATTATAGGTGCAAGTTGTCCTCTTATTTGCGATTCCACCATTTCTGCGAATCCTTCAACTTCATAATTAAGCAATATTTCACCGCCCAATTTTTGAAAATCTTTGCCAAAGTGATTACAAACCTCAGCCCAATCTACAATTCCCGTCCATGGCGACCAAATGGCCTTTTCACCCTAAAAACAAAAATCTGTTTTGCCCTTATCGATATTGGGAAGTTTTCATATATCGTTACATTCCTTATCTTAACAAATACTCAATTTTATAATCATACTGTATTTAATAATAATAGTATTTACCTTACATTTTGCTTCGTAATTTGAGATGCACTCTTTATCGACTAATTGAAGATCAGGTACATTATTTTTCAAGCCTCGTTCGAAAAGAACATTTATCAAATCAACCTGCTGGTGATTCTGAGCTACTATCAATTTACCTATCTTTTTATGAGGTATATCGTTCTTGCATAAATAGTCATATGTCAGTTTTAAACCTTCGACACACAGCTTCGCCTGCAATCATTGGCTACCAGATCAAACATTTCTTAAGAGAGTGTTGCTCAATCATTTGGAATCGATCGAGATTAGGATTGATATAAAAAGTAATTATAAGTTATTATAGATCAAATTTATTTCGTTAAAAGTATCATTTTTTTTCCTATATTACCTTTATACTACCAGGCATATAATAAATGCCACAGTGAATTACACCACTATTGTGGCCTGTTTGATGTTTCGCTAATGCATTTTCTTTTTCTACTATAATTATTTTCAAATTAGGATGTCTTATTAACATTTCACGCGCCGTAGCACATCCCACGATTCCACCACCAACGACAACGAGATCGTATATGTTGCAAATATCATTGCTAAGAAATATAATGATTCATTAATTAATTTTATTTTAATTTATTTATTTTTTCAAATTATAATATTTATTACAGTAAAAATGAAAACTTCTTAAAAGAAGAGAAAGAAAGAAAGAGAGCAAGAGAGAGAGAAAGAGGTAGAGAGAGAAGGGGTGAAGGAGAGAGATCAAGTTTAAAACTAACCTTGACATGCACGTATAACGACGTATCAGACAATTTAAATTCGACGATATCGTTGGTCTTATCAATAAACTTAAAATGTTTCCCGTCATTCTGGTCTCTTTCTTTTTACAAATTTGATGTTATAATGTTTCTGAAAAAAATATGTACGAACATCTCGATCAAATGTGTAAGCACATCTTGATCATCCGGAAAAGAATTTTTCTTTTTTCTTTTTTCTTTCTTTCTTTTTTTTTTTTTTTTTTTTTTTTTTTAATAACGAGTTCATTAATTCTATCGTCGTTTCTAATCATTGTTCAGTTGTTCTATGACTATAAATTTATTTATATAACCATTCTCGCGATATTTTCTTTTTTAATTTCATTTATAACGATTCTTCGATAAGAAAACATAATATTTAATTTTCTCGATCGAATTGAAGCAATTTATAAGATAAACAATTCTTAAATAAATTCAATGTAATCGTAACTTTCTAATCGTAATTTATGAGAAAGAGAAAGTTTAATAAAACGGATTTATTTGAAGCTCAAAGAATCAAAATAATCAATGAAAGAAACGATTATAATTCTTTTGAGGTTGTTGATATTTTAAAATTTCCTACAAAATACCTATTTACAAAATAACAATTTCGATATCGATCTATTCGAATTATCTCGGTGATTTATATCACAGATAATTAATCCATTCGAGATAGAACATGTTTACTTTTTTTTTCTTTGTTTTACTTTTCTACGCCATCACTTTTAACACGTGGATACGGTTACATAACGATAAGAATCATATTTGATTTTAGTTTCCTCAATGAATCACGAAACCAATTTCATTTATACACACGACTCGATTTGTAAAAAAGCCATCGTCGTGAAGAAGACAAAACTCTATTTCCGTTTCTCATAAAATACGTGTTTACGACTTATTTCTCGATTACAAAAAAATCAATGACAGTCACGCTTATTGAGCATACATTGTTCATATTTTTCAAACTTTGCAATTAATGTAATTAACTAATCAAATAATGTATATATATATAATCAGTTGTCCTCATTAAATTTGCTCACTACTAATATATATGTGTACCAGTATTAATTGCTTTCTTTTTAGAGATTACACATTAAATTTCATTTGTATTTTTCATAGTCATAAATATACATATGTTCGAGAAATGGAAATCTGAAGTTTCTTGAAGAAATTTGAAGATTTTGTGAAAGAGAGAGAGAGAGAGAAAGAGAGAGAGAGAAAGAGATGGAAGTAGGTGAGTTAATTAAAGAGAGAGAGAGAGAGAGAGAGAAAGAAATGAATGGTTAAAATAAAGATAGAATATAGATGCTAAATTTTATTTGAAGATTAATTAATACCAACCGTAAAAAAATGTATTTTTTTTTTTTTTTTCCTTAAATATTAACGTCAAAATTTCATATTGCCTTCAAGGATTATTATGTTAAAGTGACTCAATTTAATGATGACGTACGCACGCGCATAAAAAAAACATTCTTGCTCGTTGCCTGAGCGAAGAAGACTGCCGAGTAATTTTTTTTCGATTAATTCGGACGGAAAAGAGCTCTATCTTTCTTTCAATTCATGTGTTTCATTCTCGACGTCGTTCGATTGATAAAGAAGCTTAGCTCGTTCTAGTCAAGCACGTGGCGCCTCCATCAATTTCAACCTACGCTTTTACTTGTTTATTATTCAAATTATTGATATTTTTAGTTTATTTTATATATTAATATTCTCTCGTTGGCAGAGTATTTATTCGTTCGACGTAATTTTCTAGAAAATTATTTGAAATTTGTGAGAAATTTTTTCAAATACGTCTCGCGCTTGAAATTACTTAGATATTGCTTTCGAAATTGTTGATTGGATAAATAACAAATATAATTTAATTCATGATATATAACGTGCATTGATTCATAAATAATTGCCGTTTCATTTTAATAAAATTTTTACTTATAACATTTATTATGACATTATGAATCAACTTAATAGTATTAATCGAACTATATATTACAATTCAATTACGGACTTTCATTCTGAATATATAAAGAGACATATGAAATTACGTAGATAATTTATAAATGAAAATATAGAGTAATTTGTCATAAGATAATTAATAAGCGTCGTTTATAATAATTAAAAACTTTCACCTCAAAAGTATAAAGAGATATGCGATGTTACATCGAAAATACATAAATAAAAATATAGAATAATTTGTCGCAAGGTGAGTAATAATTATCGTTCATAATAATTAAAAATTTTCATTTCAAAAGTACGAAAGGACGTGTTAAATTATATTAAAAAATTGTAAATTAAAATATAAAAAAATTTGTCATGAGTTGAATAACAATAAGGGTCATTTATAATAATTAAAAACTTTCATCTCAAGAAATATGTGAAATTACATTGGAAAATCATAAATTAAAATGAAAGAGTAATATGTTATATAATGATCGACAATCACATCATTTATAATAATGATCGTTCGAATTTCATGGATCAGTTATTTCTAAACTTGCATTGATCTCGATATATTATCGGAAACAAAGCGCAATATATTTCGCTTATTGTCGAAGAATTTGGAACTAATGCGCAGAAGCACGTTATTGCGATCCCGAAGGCGATTCACGTCATTATTTTCAAAAGTATTATCTTCGGACGTTGGTTGTTCGGTCCATACGGTGTTTACGATCGTTTCGAATAAGAATGGTGTTCTTGGATGGTTCATGATAGTCTCTTTACAATAAATACGGAACAATGTACATTCTCTCTGTAATATATATATATATATATTTTATATATGAACGAGTACATAACTATCAAAAAGGATAGTTTTGAAACATTTTAAGATACTCTTTCACATTCGTTTAATTCAAGCTATATATATTCTTTCCGTTTATGTAGTCCTGCACTTATATCAAATTCAATTTTAATATATAGATATTTCATAGATATATAAAATGTATATAGGATTTATAGGATACGCATAAAGTATATATAAGAATTGTATGGAATGTATATAAAATGTATAGGATGTATATGGTATATATATATATATATAGGACATTTTATACATATAAATTTATGACATTTACATTCACCGTAAGTAACATAAATTAGTTTATACACATGTATGATTGCTTCGAGCAAACTGACATTTCTTTGATAAAATGACTCTGATTAGTAGCTCTCGTCTTTTGGCGTTCTATCTTTATTCAACGAAGCGTTCATATTAGTCGAGAAAGTTTAGTTAACGTTACTACTCCGTAATAGTTCGTATGACATTTCGAAGACGAGTCTTACAGATCGATTAAACCTGAAAACGTGCATAGTTATGTATATGTGGAAAGTTCTGCATTTTAAATTTGGACGTCCAGAAGAACCTACTTTTCTCTTCTATTCTCTCTCTCTCTTTCTCTCTCTCTCTCTCTCTCTCTCTCTCTTTCTTTTCTATCTGCTCATTCGCTCGTTTTATTCGTGAAACGTAGACGAAACCCACCTAGCCAGAATGCGTCGGAATTCGAACCCCTGTACGAGTTTTCCTACCCTCTTCTTCTCGTCCCTCCGTTCCTAGCCATTGTCCTCTTTCTTTCCCCTCTTTCATTTTCATCTTGCACCTTTTTCTCCTGTATCTCAAACGAAACTCTATTTTTATCATTTATTACTCGATCGAATATTTTCCTTATTTCTTTTTTCTTTTTAATTTTTTTTTTTTAATTTTTTTTTTCTTTCAATTTTACTTTTTAGAAAATAGGTCATCGATGGAGAAGCCATCGAGTTAATATAATTTATTTTTAAAATATCATATATATCATAATAAATAATAATAATAATAATAAGAAGAAGAAGAAGAAGAAGGAAAAGAAGAGGAAAGAATACTATAAAATTTAACGTAAATTTGTCGTTCAAGCAGAAGATTATTTTATTTTTATTTGTAAAAATTAACGATGTGAGTTTTTAAAGAAAAAATATGATTTATAAAATAAATTATGATAACATACATTACGACAAAATACTTTGTCGTTGACAGAAAGTCTGGATTTTACGCGTGGAAGATTCTGAAGTAACGGCTTGTTCGTTCAACTCGGTATAGCCGATGGTATAGGAAGAACGTAGCGAACAATTCCATTGTTGATCGTATCATTGAGCATAGGGAATATACTTAAAAGCAATGTCTCTCTGATCGAGAATTTTCAATTCATCGAACCCCGCCATTACGCGATGCATTTCGCGATATCCATTAGTAACATTTTTTTTTATCTCTGTTCGTTTTTTCTCTTCTTCTTCTCCGTCTTTTTCAGCAATTATTATTATTTTATCTCATGAATTAATAGAAGAAAAGCCTGAAGACATTCTATCAATATCAAAATGACAGTTCGATATATTTCGATATATTTTAATTTACAATTTTTTAATGTAATTTAACACGTCCTTTCGTACCTTTGAAATGAAAATTTTTAAGAAAAGTTCTTTTAATGACATAGAAATTGATTTCAGTTTTTAAAAAATATGAGTCTTCCAATACTAATAATTAGAATACAGGAAATAACATATAAATAAATTATGTATATATATCTATGTATATACTTAATTTTATAAATGAACATTACTGATTCATTCTTATGAAGTGCACATAAAGAATTTAAAAAATAAACAATTTAATCGTAACTAATAACTTTGTATTACAAATTACGAATTAAGAAAATAAACCGTTTAAACTTTGATTATCGTAAATATAATATACAAAAAAAAAATTGAAGAACAATATATAATTTCATGAGTAAAGAAAAATCGAAAAAAAGGACAAAGAGAAAGAAAAGAGAGTGGGGTACTAAATAGATCAACTACGGTACTGAGATGCGCGTCGTGCGCGGACGCGGCTGCGCGTCGGTTCTTTGACTCCGTGTACGGAGTCAGTCAACCCGCCGCCGGCGTCCAGGCAAGACGGTTTTTTCGTGTAGAATATTCTTATCTCACTCATTCACTTGTCTTCGTGATAAAGACAGAAAAAGAGAGAGTGGGAGAGAAAGAGAGAGAGAGAGAGAGAGAGAGAGAGAGAGAGAGAGAAAGAGAGAGAGAGAGAGAAAGAGGAGAGAAAGAGAAAAAGAACAATCATAAAATAAAAATCGAAGTAATCCTTCGAAATACTATTTTTTTTGCCAAAACAAGCCAAATAGAATTTCACTCTCTTCGATATTCCTTTTATTCGCGCGCGCACAGATCGCGAGTGAACTCTCAAAGAGTAAGAAGGAAAGTAAACCCATAGTCTGATGCGCTATACCGTCACCTTCGACCTTTCCTGCGGCGATCCGTGGAACTCGTGGTGGAGATTTGAGTGCCGTGTGAGTGCGTCGTCGTAACGATGACGATGACGCGAACGGACGCGCGTTTCCGCGTATAGCCGAGCGGCGCGCCGCTCATAAAAGAGAAGATAAAAAAAAAAACAGAGAAAAGGAAAAGAAAACAAACTAAAAAAAAAATCTTTCCTCTTTGTCCTTGAAATTTATACTTTGAACTCGTCTATTAAATCGATTCTCTAACGGCTACCTGTAATAAGGTAACATTTGATTGTTCGAAAATAATTTTGAAAAATCAAAAAATTTAAACAACTTTCGTTGAAAGGAAGAAAAAGAAAAGAAACAAAAGGAAGAAAATGGAGGACGAATTGAGATGTCCTTGTTGCAAAGAACTATTCACGGAGCCAGTTTTGTTGCCCTGTTGGCACGCTCTGTGTCTCTCGTGCGCTGTTAATCTTCAAGCACCACCCGACTCACCACCCGAATCGACAACAGACTCCTCAAATGCTCCTTGCTCTGATCAAGAAGCCGACAAATTGTCAATACTCTCGGAAACGGATTCGGGCGTCGTCTGCGGTAGTACTTCGACTAGTTCACGACCTGGAAGTTACGTTGGTACACCCGGGAACGGTGGTTTCCCACCATCCGGAGGAACCCTTTGTCTATCTTGTCCTGTATGTCGTAAAACGGTCTACTTCGACGAGGGTGGTGCTCATAATTTGCCCAAGTATAGGGCTATGCAACGTATTGTCGAAAAGTATCAAGAATCCAGGAACGCAAGAATGCAATGCCAGATGTGCGAGGGCGAACCCCGTGAAGCTACCGTCGCTTGCGAGCAATGCGAGGTGATTTCTCCTTTTTTTTCCGATCGATTAATCTCTTCTCTGTATAAATGTTGTATTATTTATCTGTGATCTATTTATCTTCCATCATGTTATTTTATTTCATTTTTCCGTCAAATCGTTATAATATCGAAATATTAATATTTGCCAAATATAGTTATATTTAATATACTATAAATATAGTATAAGCATAGTATACTATAATACTATATATTTCATGTTGTAGAGGTTTAACTAGTTTTCTTGATTGCTTTGATTAGCTTGATTGAACGCTGACTATTGTACGAATTAGATTTGATCTATGGATTTATATATATGTATATATATATGTGTATATATATACTCATTATAAATTGTATTAATCAAGATTTGCATCGATTTATGGATTAGGGAAACCGTACCTTGCATTTCTTTTTAATAACTTAATAGAAATGAGAAAATTATATTCAAAACTTGTTGTTTTATTTTATCATTTATTAAATAAGGTTCTAATTAATCGATTTTATTTTTTATCTATTTTTCTTTTTTTTTTCAAACGATTTTGAAACGTTTTATTACTCATGGATATCTAGAATAATAATAATGTAATCGTTTGAATGACGTTTGGAAATTACGATAGAAATATCCTTGACGTTAAAACAACAGTCAATTTCAAAGTTACGCTTGTATAATAAGCGTTAATCGTTTACCATTATATTTATGGTACATTCTCGTGTCCTCGATCGTGTACTGATTGCTATAATAAAGTCGTTCAAAACAAGGACAACCTTCTATTCAATCGCAAATTTAAAGTATATTACTCATTGTTATGTTATTATTTCTTTTACGATTCTAAGAAGAACTCTCTCCATTTATTTTTCAGCATTAACATATATTTTGATCTCGTTTAAATGTCTAACACAAGTCGGAAGTTTGAATTTTAGATAGATAGATTGATAGACATGTTTAAAGTTTGGACATCGATCAAAAAGTTTTGACGTAAATCGATTCCTTCGAGTCTTCGTGTTTTTCGAGAAAAATGACATTTTATCATTATCAAATATATTTGTTTTTAATTCGAGTTAATAGAGACGTAATCAAATTTCAACATCGAGTATTCTTAATCTTTATAGGTCAGAATTATCTTTTATGTTTCTTATCACAAACAAACTCACAGACAAGAATAATCGAAAAATGTTTCGATAGATTGTTGCTTGTGAATTCCTCGGAAAAGTGCAGTAGGTACTTGATTTATTTGCATTGCACTTGAGCCGTGATCTTCTTCGCTCTTTTTTTTTCTAACTATCTTTTATTCTCTTATCAATTGAATACAAATAGGAATATAATTAGAACGTTCGCTCGAATTAATCGAAGATGACACGTTTACCGAGGTGATAGATCAAATAAATGAAATAGCACATAAATGTGATATATATATATATATATATATATATATATATATTCTATATTTGTTTATGTTTTTTTCATTTCGATACGTTTGATGTTTGCCGTTCTTCGACGAAACGTCGGTATCGTTTAAAGTCATCGTTGTGGAAGAAGAGTAAGGTTGAGAGAGATAGAGAGATAAATAGAGAGAGAGAGAGAGAGAGAGAGAGAGAGAGAGGGAGAGAGAGAGAGAGAGAGAGAGAGAGAAAGAGAGAGAGAGAGAGAGAGCAAAAGGAGGCGAGTTAGATGATAAAGCAAAAAATAGATCTCGCGGGTAGTCACGATCGACTCTTGATCTCACGATGTCTGGCGAAATTTAGAGAGCAACCTCCTAACCGTGAGAAATCCAAAACTGAGGGAAAATCTTTTGATATCGGATCGATCTCGGTTCATTTATCAATCGTCTTTCTAAATTATTTCTTTTATTTATTCTCATACAGATATTATTTATCTAATGAACGAATATACGATAGTATAATTTCTATATTGATGAATATGTGTATGTATGTTTAAATTTAATTAAGTAAATATTGTATTTTTTATTTTTATTGTTAGGGATGATAAAGTTTTATCGTAAAGTTTCGTTATAATCGATTTCTTATATTTTATCAATTGTATAATAAGGAAATAGATGATATTTTTTTTGTTTATCTATTGGACGAATTACATAGGTTTTGTATTAAAATAGCTTTATATTAATATCGTCGTCAATTAGTAATGACAACGTTTTATCATAAAACTTCATGATAATAAATTTTTTCATGTTTTATCAACTATAAAAAAAAAGATTCGATCGTTTTTTAATTATTTATTAATTTTTACAGATATTATTGTCTGTTATTTATAGAGGATAAGTTTTATTTTTATAATTGATAAATAATTATCAAGTTCTTCTAATATTTTGTAAGATTTCGTCGAAGCAAAATGAATCGATTCGTCGAACTTTTCAATACAAACTTGCCCGATCGATCAGCGCAGTTTCGAAAGATTTTTCTACCGTTCGTAAATACTCGTAAGAGGGTTCGTAAATAGAAGTTCGCGATCTTGTGCTAAACTCGAGTGAGAACGAGAAAGAAGGAGAGAAAAGCAACGGATTGCAATAAAGCCGAGAACGAAATCGCGTTAGAATCCGATGAAAAGCGCGACGAGTACTTGTCGTTCTTTTCAACGACTCTACGCTGTATTTTCCGAAGAATACGAAGAAAAACTTTTCCTTTTTTCGTTGCACGATCGAATAAACGTGTAGCTAATCGTGTCGTATATGTGTATTGTCTTTGTATATGTTATGTGTGTGCGCGCGTGCGCCCTCGCATCTGTATATATACATTTGACAATACTTTAACCTTTTATAAATCAATTTTTTTTTTTTCTATATATAAAAAGATAATTTCTTTTTATACAAAATTTATGATATAACGTAATATTTAACAAATATTAGCTAACAATTTATTTTGTAAGCATTAAAATGAAATAATATTTCAAAAAAAGGAAATAAGATTAACAAAATGAAATAAGATTTGATATAAGATATATGAGTGTATGATTTCGAAATTACATGGCATTATAGAAGGTTAATAAATTTATTATATGTATATGTGCATGTTAGTATACCTAATCGAATATTTAGTTTGCAGTTTACATATAGCTCCTCTTAACCCTTTGTACCTCTATTCCCGTCCATCCCGAACTAAAATAGAAGTAACAAACCATGTTATACGTAATATGCGAACCAAAGTTATCATGGCTATGATGTAGGTTAGTTTATCGAGACTCTGATGTGTGCAACTATCCCACTTTACTCGTTGTCTTACTTTTATAACTTTAGACAAAGCTCTCTAACTTGGCTTAACCCGTAATTTTCATGTTTAGAGATCAGAAATATTAGAGATTAACCTAGATCAACTTCGTTTAAAATAATAACATATCTGATATATTTCATATTTAATTTTTCAAAATGATGATAGAACAATATTCGTTTATATTGTATCTTTCTCTTTAAAAATGATTTTGTAAAGGTATATCACGTTATATTATGTAAACGTTTATAATCGTATAAATCTTGATTAAAAAAGATCGATTGTATTTGACGCATTTCATATTTCATTTTATAAATGATGATGAAGAAATATTTGTTTATATTCTTTATGTGAATACGTTTTTGTAAGATATTTTGTTGATATTATTTTATGTAATTATTTTCGATGATAAATCTTCATAAAAATCAATCGCTAAATAAAATATTTACATAGATAAGATAAGATAAGAACATTTTTGATGCATAATCTTAAAGAAGCGCAGGTGTTGCTAAAGAGAAGGTTTTCATCTCATTATTTTCTTCCCAATCTCTTCTTATTTTCGTTTGGGGGAAGTGACCGTAGGATTAGAGAGAGGAAAAAGTTATTACAAGAGTCTGGCACTTGCAACGTAAGACGTATATTTTTCGTTTACTTTCTTTTTCCTTAGATATACAGACACACATACAGAGACAGAGCAGCCTATCTCATCCTTATTCCCCTTTCGTTTCTTCCTACGAAGACTTACTTCGTAACTCCTTACGAGTGAGAGAGAAGTATAGTTGAAGCGGAGGAATAATAAAAGGGGTAACAACGTCTTATACTCTTTTTTTTTTCCTTTTTTTTTCTCTCTTTTTCTCGTTAAGATTCATGTCCCTCGTATCGCGGTCATCTTCTCGACGCTCGGAATATGGAATTGTACCGAGTAACTATTTAACTTGCCAAGTGAGGCTTCGTTTAAATTCACGAACGTTCGTGTTTCGTTACAAACCTTGGATCATTCGAAGAAATAATGATTCTTTTTCTTTTTCTTTTTTCTCTTTTTTCTCTCTTTTTTTTTTTTTTTATTAAGTTTTCAACGATTTCGTACTTCGTAAGACAAATTAATATTAATTAATTAATGTCAATTGGAATTCATGAGCAAAGTGGATTAATTTGCAATGAATTATATTAAAAAATAATGTCCTTTTAGTTTATCGAATTAATTGAAAATTTATTTTATATGAATGGTTTTTTTTTGTTTTGATATAATTTAATGAAATGAAAAGTTCGATGTTTGTCAAAGCAGCACGTTTTCTTGGATCTTTTTTTTTTTTTTGCAAATATTCTGTCTTGATTGTGAAGAAAAATCTTTCCTATGAAAATCTTTTCAATGAAAATTTTTCCTATGAATTTGTAGACGAACATTTTAAATGGCAGAGTATTTCAAACCGAAAGACAATTCCTGCATCCTTGCAGAAAAGATTTCTAAGAAATTATGACAATTTAAATGCTTTGTGAGATCTATTACGACGTTTACTCATAAAGTATAAAATATTTTTTACGATTTTGTTTTTTTTCGAAAGCATTATGTTTATTATTTGTTTATTATCTTCTAAAGCAATTCAATGATTTAAGATAAATTGTGAATTGAAAAATTATTATACCAACATATAATGAACGAATTATTTTGATTGAGTTTATATAATTTTCATGGAAAATATTATCTGAATGGAAATTTTCTTCTTCAATCGTATCGATTATATAACTTATTCGCAATATTGAGATTGATAAATTGATTAATATTTTTTTTCCGAACGTAAAACGTGTTATCAAGAATTTTAATTTTCATTGTTTCCTTATTTCTCTTTTTTACTAGGTTACGTCTATCATATCTTTCATCGCAAACATATTTACTAAGTGCATCCGTCATAGAAATGCACAGAAATTAATCCTATGATTTAACACGATGACTCTGCATGCTCATATTTTTTGTTAAATATGGTTGCCCTCAAAAGAGTCGCTCGTATTTCCTGAATGACTTAGGAAAATAACACATCTACAGTATATATATGAAGATTTCTCTCTCTTTCTCTTTCTCTCTCTCTCTTTCTCTCTCTCTTTCTCTTTCTCTCTCTCTCTCTCTCTCTCTCTCTCTCTCTCTCTCTCTTTCATTCTATTACAATATTTTGCGTTATATCAAATTAAGAAGATAACTTGATACATATGTCTTTTAACAATAAATCATGACAAATATAAAATTTAAAAGTTTAATAATAAATTATGGCATAAAATATCTAATTGTAGGATTTTAATTAAAGCTTTAATGCTATTATAAATAAATTATATCACGATTTTTTGTTTTGTTTGAAATAAAAAAATCTTTTAAGATGCAAAATCATGTGAAGAATTTGATTTAAATAAGTAAAAGTAAAGAAATTAAAATTTTTGAATGAAATGGAGGCTGCAATAAATGTTTAATCTTTATAGGTACTGTACTGCGACGCCTGCAGAGAATCTTGTCATCCAAAACGTGGTCCCTTGGCGACTCACAATCTTGGACCACCGCGAGGCAGCTGGCAATCTAGCAGTGGCAAAGGTTCTCGTGGATCTGAAGGTACTCCAGTTTGCAACGATCATAATGGCGAGGCCGTTTCTCTCTATTGTGCACTCTGCAAAATCGCAATTTGTGGGCTTTGCCTTCGAGATCGACACGCTGCTCATCCACATGATGTTCTGCCATTAGCAGCCGCCTGCAAAGCACAAAAGGTGAGTTTATATGAATTTAATATCTACAATTTTCTTTCTTTCTAAGAAAATGATATAGGTTTTTTTAGATCTTCGTGTAATCATTATAGTTCGTAATTTGTGAAAATGAACATTTTTCGTAAATTATTTTTCATAAAATACGTACTTCGTCAGAAAAATGTAGTATATTTCTAATGAATGTTTTCTTATCGAAGAGCGAATAATTTTTTTAATAAAAATCAATTAGAAATACTTATTAAATGAAATATTACTACTAATATATATTTACTACAGTTTATTCACGAACGTTCTGCAATAACATAACATAATTTGACTTTCATGAATTTTCTCCCCTCGAATATAACAAGTTTTATATTAAAATTTTCAATTTTATTTTCTTTGAAGAATTTTCTATTTATTTAAAACAAATTTTCTATTTATTTAAAGAGTTTTTTCCCGTATAGAATTTTAATTGTATCTATGTGGAAAAAAATTATTATTATTATATACAATTTTGAAATGAATGCAATTTGAAAATAACCATATATTCATACGAATACTTTCGAGATAATTTATCTGCATCGTCGAACAAGCAACATTCGAAGATAATCGATGACGCGCCGCCACAATGGACCGAGCCAATAATCCAAGCTCATACAGAGACATACATATCACGACATATTCGCTACCGCGGTAACGTGCACCGTATGAAATATTTTTCTACGAGCGTGTGAGCGTCTCTCGCTCCTGCCATTGAATTTTACGCATCATATAATGTAACGACCCATTGACGAACACAAGGTTCGCTCGTTTTTGAGAGATTACGACCACATTTTTAAAATACCGACGTGTTAAATAATCCTTCCGGAAATAGTTCAAATGGGATTATTTTCGATTAGAAAATGTTTCCTTGTTATCAAACGATGGAATCGAATTAATCTCTGTTTTCATTATTCCTTAATTGATTATTATGTACAGTTTCAAAAACATTTGATTAATGAAATATTATTAAATATATTTATTACAGTTAATTTTCAAATAAACTGTAATAATGTAACGTATTTGTAAAAAAAAAAAAAAAAAAAAAAAAACATTTCTTTCATGCGAAATCTTTTACATGTTTGATTTCTTGACAATTATATTGTTCATTAAGTAATTAAATAGCCTCATTTCGTTCAATCGTCAATTTTTCTTTTTATTTTTTATAAAGAATCATGCGATATAAAAGAAAAAATTTTATCTTAAGCCGACAATTCTTCATTTCGAATGATAAATTTCATAATTCGTGACTTTTTTTGTTAAAAATACAATAGAATTTTGTGGTGTGCGGATAAAAGGGACACATTCCAATCGGTCTTATTAAATAGCCGGCCGTGTTCCTATTATCTTCCAAGGATTCTCACACACATATGTCTATATATCGAATGTAATATCAAACAAAGAGACAAGTAGGCTAAGACAACGAGGACGTATTGTCGAGGCGGTCAGTTGTTCGGCAATCAATTTATCAAATTACTGGAGCCAGGCGGTTTTGACGGTGCAGCGGCAATTTATCAGATTAGCCGAGGAAGTGATTCCCATAGGGCGATGGGATCGTAGCCCCATATGTCAGGAAGCGACCAGGTGTTGGCGTCGACTGAAAGCCGCTTCGACATTTTCGAAGCGTATATGTGCGTATTTATACTCACACATCTAGCTAAGATAGGTGATATTGTTACCAGCTGTCGATCGAACCATCCTGAGTATTGTTACTTCGACTAGATTGTCGTCCGTTCATTAACGTAAATTAGAAATGTAGATTAGATTGATATTGAATATTTTGTCTTATATTAATGATTCTTATTTTTTTATTTTTGTGTATTTTATCTATTAAATATAAATATAAATTACGTCGGAATATATTAATATTATACAGAACAAAAAATTTAATAATAAAGATTAGAATAATTTATTAATTATCTTTATTCTTAGAGAAAAGGAAAAGTTCTATATAATTAGCTTAAAAAAATTATAAGTTAATTATATCCATAAAAGATAATATTGATATCTTTATGAAAATATACAAATTATACATAACCATAATGCGTAAAAAAATTAAAATTATTTATAGATATTGGATACAGATATTATATATTTCGCTGTACAAATATATATAATTTAAATTTCAATAATTACAATAAAAATTGAAACAGAGAAATTTTACGACAACTTCGTCAAAAGATAGTCGTTGAAAATTTCTTTGTCAGGTAGATCGATTATATTACAACGATTTTAGTTCAGTACTAAACGACGTCACGTTAGAAATTACACGAACTTAACTTCTTTGTCAACTTATAGGAGAGCACATACGTTTCGCATAATTTTGGTACTATCACGTATTAATGTTGATGTATGAGAGTATAGTAAGGCATATGTATAGACACATACACACTTGTATGCTTCCGATAGTTCCCGGTAATTACTTCGAACCAAGGCTAATCACGAGAATGCTACGTTTTCGAACGACGCCTGCGCGATAATTCCTATTTAAGCCTTCGAGCTGGGCCATACACGAAGGACGAAGTACCTATCTAATATTCTATGCTTCTCTTACACTTTGAAGATGAATAAGGTTCGCGAATCTTCCTCTCCGTACAAGTTTCGTACACGCGCTGTGATTTACGACAATTTACGTCCTCCGGGACTTTATCACGACGTTTGCTTTCAAGTCGACAGCGAGATCGATGTAAAATACTCATTAAGATACCATCCGTCCTCGTTTAATTTAACTATATATTCCAAGTACGTTTAATCGTTGATCTTTTATGGGAGAACCCTTTCGAGAACATTGAAGTACAACCGTTCCTGATGATATGTTTTATCCAGTAAATATTACTTTATTTCTTTATTTTATTTTTATAACGATATTTGTTATTTGTTGGCTTTTTTTTTTGTAATTTTTAATAGAATGTATATATATCTATGTATTTATTATTTAAAAAAACTTTTGTTTTTAATAATAATTTATATACACCTATTATATGATTAATTCTTTTGATTATATCTTCTAAATGTTCTTTTTACGATTTATTAATTTATCCATAACATTGTGTTTTTTTTTTATATATTCAATATTACTCTTGATTAAAATAAATTTCATATTTTGTCGTTCAGGATAGAAAATTATTTCAGTTATTAACAATTTAATAATTGTCTTTAATACAAATTTGTAGATATAAATCGATCAATATTAATGATTTAAATATTATTTTTTTCTTTACTTTTTCTTTCCATGATTTGTATGTTTAAAACTTTACAAGCCATTTTTGTTCTACAACAATTGTTACGAATAACCGAAATAATCGGATAAAAAAAAAGTAGTTTATTTTTATAGATAATAAGATGAAAGATACACAGCTGTACACAAACATAGAATAACTGACGCGAATATTTTCTTGTTTATACATAAAACACATACTAGTATCTTTTTCTTGTTCGTTTTAACGATTTTGATACGAAGATGGATTAATAATTTCATAAAAACGATATATATTCGTGGCCTATATAAAATACCATTTTCATCCAATGTTAATCTGCGAACGAATAGCGTGAAAATTGTACGTATATAAATTATATCTGTACAAGTACATTCATTCACGTGTACGCGCGCATATACACACACACATTTAATACAACGTCGAAGTTAAACGTACATACATGCATATTGTAATTCGACAGACGTATGAAAAATTTATTACTTTCGACGTACATATATGTATATATATATATACTTTTTCGAAACGAATGATGCTGAACGTAGCTAAACGTTATCTTCAGGATTTTAGCGCTTTGCTCGAACACGTTGTTCCGTCGATTGTTATCGTCGACGTTATTTCTCTCTCGTATCGAATAATAAAACGAGAAACGAGATTACATTGAGCGTTGTTCGAAATGTTAGTGCCGATAACCGATAACTTTGATTGCTTTTAAAAGAATGCGGACGACATAACGCATGCGTGGGACGCAGAAGATTCTATTAATCGATTTGTCAGGCAAATATATGTGTAAAAATATATGTGTGTGTATTTTTTTTCAAGAATGTGTTAATTGATCGTAAATCGCTTAAGCTCACAATATAAAGGGCCACGACTACGCCCAAGTACCAATATCTGCCGATGACGTATTTCTAATTTGGCGCTAATTAATTAGGGAGAAACGCGTGGGATGGCTTTTGTAAGTTAATCGAAGATGTCCGGTTTGTGAGTGGACATTTTATAGACAATCTTCCTCCTTTATTACGTTTCGTTCTATTGGAAATTTAATACCTTCATTTTGATTGAATTCACTTTTGGTAAGTAGTTTAAATTAAATGACTATTCATTAGATTTAATTTATTTCATGGTTATTACAAAATCCTAATCGTTTCATGCTTATTACAAAATTATTCAATATCTTACGTATATTATTATACAAATTCATAAAGCATTAGATCAAATTCATATAATAAAAATATCTCTAATTAATTAGAAAATATTGTTAAAATATTTATAAAATCAATAATATATATTTAATAAATATAAATATATAAAAAAAACATATATATTTAAAAAATATTTTTTTCCCATAGCACAAATGTCAGTAATTATCTAATATTAATACACACATATATTCAATTTCTTTAACGTATATATATATATAGAGTTATTTTTTTTATATGAATTCAATCTAATGCTTTATGAATTTGTATAATAATATATGTAGAAAATTGAATATATATATATGTATATATATATAATTTCTTTAACAAAGACCTTAGAATAATCAAACGTCACTTTGAACGAATCTACGTGTATTATGAGATATCGATGTAGATGGAAGAATTTTGTGGCGATAAATTTTATAGAGATATAGATAAAAAGTTCTCATCATAGAAGAAAGGAAAGAAAAAAAAAAGAAATAAAGAAAGAAAGAAAGAAAGAAAGGAAGAAAGGAAGGAAGGAAGGAAGGATAGAGGGAAAGCAAGAGGAAAGGAAATGCGATATCAAGTAGAGGTTGAAAGTTCGTAGAGGGCAGGTCATATCCGAGTTCTCGTCTCTCTTGGTGGCTCTCGAAAGCGACGGCAAACGTCGCGACGTTCGCAATTTCCTCTGGCAGGGACGCCGACACTCCTGGCTTTGCCTTGAGGAGTGCCACGCCTTGAATTTACCGTGTCTATCACAAAGAAAAGGCGCGATACACACACACATATACACACATACACACATATACACATAGGCATACATATAACGTACAACGGGTTGTGTAGTATGACGTGTGTATTATACGTAAATCGTACAACTCGACCTCGAGGAGTAAAGGTAAAAAGCCGAGACCCCCTATGGGCTTCCCTTCTGGTATCCTCTCGTGACGTCGAGAATCATATGTGTTATGTTTACATGTGTATGTATTCTGTATGTATATACTTGATCGTCGTGCTTCTTGCCGTGACTCGGAATATCACATGGCGCAAAGAAAACTTTCTTTCAAGGGTGAGGGAGAAGAAAGGAACCAACGGCTTGTCCAGCCTGAACGAAGAGAGAGAGAGACAGAGAGAGAGAGAGAGAGAGAGAGAGAGAGAGAGAGAGAAAGAGAAAGAGAGTAATGTGAGGAGAAGGATAGAAGAGCTCTATACAGTATAGTGGGTGCATAAGGAGAGAGAGAGAGAAAGAGTTAAAAAGAGAGGAGACTAAACCGGCCAAGACTTGTGATTCTCCGATATCTCGTATTATATATCATGTATATATACGTAGATATATATATATATACACACACAAGTGAATCAAATCATATATATATATATATATATATATATATATATATATATATATATGTGATATGTGAACGCATGATGTGTGCATAAATATACACAAAGATACTATTTATACGTATATGTATGCGTATAATGCTGTGAACGTAGGTAAAGATGTTGAGTACTCGTTCTCGGGTCATTATGCCATGCATCGTCTTTCTTCTTCCACCCATCGTCCTTATTTCCTTTTTTTCTCTCTCTCTCTCTCTCTCTCTCTCTCTCTCTCTCTCTCTATCTATCTCATACTCACACATATATACTATGCTCATCAAATTGTTCCTTTTTTTTTCTTTCTCTGGATCTTCTCTTTTCTCGCTAAGCATAGAACTTGAAATTTTACGCGAGAATAGGATTCTGAGGACAGGAATAACACAAGAGAAACAGATAGATAGATAGATAGATAGATAGAGAGAGAGATAGAGAGAAAGAGAATGGATGTACTTAAATTACAATGCGTACTTAAATACAGACACATGTAGGATACACTTCGACGAACTTTGTGCACAGGAGTGGACGTTAATGGTAACGAGACTGCCTGATATATGATAATGATGTCTTTTCCTCCTTCTCTTTCAGTATCGAAGAATCTTTGAATAACATGTCGTGACAATATTGGATCAAGTTTGATTCGATTTATATACCATTCTCGATAGGTAGAACTTTGAGAATCAACGTGCGATAATATCAATTCTCTTATCATAGAATTTATGCTTAATGTTCGAGGCTGAATTTTGCTTAAGTAATGTAATATTGTAGAAAATTTGTTAGATTAAATTAAGATCTTTCGAAATCGTTCTATTGAATATTATTTTCTATTTATCTATTTCTTTTTTTCCTGTTACGTACATAGATATATTTTTATTATATGAATTAGTTAGTAGATAAGTTTATCTAAGCATAGATTTACGTTTAAATATATCGTTTTAGTTACAATAAGATATATTTTTTAATGACGAATTAATCGTAAATTTTATTAAAGCATTTGAATGATTTGTCAAGAAATAATTTAAGAGATATAATTTGACGCAGAAAATATATTATTGTCGCATTTCAACTTGGAATGACTTTTGACTATATATACACAGGCTTGTATGTAGACAATACGTTGTCTTTTACGATGCTTTTCACTCGTAACTTTTTATTCTGATTCTCTTCACCAAATGGCTACTTAGATACAATGCTTTATCCTTGCTAAGCCGTACATTAAATTCCCTCCATTTGACATTTAAAAGCTTAGCTCGCGTTGCATAATTTACATTTTATTCTTTCGTATTTCACATCGAATTTCTTCTTTTTAAAGAATAGAATAATAAAATGTCGAAAAAAGAATTATTCCCGTTGGCGTGTTATCGATAAATTTTCAATGATTACATTTGTTCGAAAACCAGTTGTATCTTTGGCTTTATTACCACACGATTCCGTAATATGGAATGTAATTCGAAGTTCAATCCACAATAAGGAAAATAGAGAAGATGAATATTGGTAACATCTGCCACACATAACACGAAGGAATCTTTCTAAGTTATGTTGTTCAAAATTGCTTCGTATTTTTCTACTTTTTTCTCTGTCACGTAGATATATTTTAGATTTAGTTTTATTTATTTTAGAAAACACATATGTCGACTAGAATATAAAATGATTATTTTCATTTAATAATCATTTTATCAGATAATTTTATCCTAAAACTAATAAGTAAATAAAAGATTTCATCAAACATTAGTTATAGGCAAATCCAATATTTTTAATTAATATGTATTATATATTTTGCACATTTTATATATGTATTTAAAAATTCTTATATAAATACTTATAGTACATGTAGATATATAAATATCTACTTGTATAAAGTACTTCTCTCTCTCTCTTTCTCTCTTTCTCTCGAACAAAAAGATCTCTAGGCTGTGGTTTCCTTGCCTTACAAGTAAAATGTCGTCGACCTCGGTCGACACGATAGAGCTTCGTTGAACTCAAAGCGACGCTTCTTTTAGAAAAACGAACACCGTGTGGATCGGCTCGTTATGGGGAAATCGAAGAACGTAATATCCTCGAGGTTACTCTGTAACGGCCTTGAGGTATGCTGTATCGAATATGTGGTTACGGTGTAAAAGGCAATTCGTGTTATGTCTCCTTGCTGGTAGTAGTATTTGCATATACTTATGTATATGTGCGTATTTAAGAATGCACAAGTGTAGGAAATACATGCCGAAAGTAAACCACGGAATTTTGTGGAGGCAGGTTAGTGATAATTTTTTTTAGCTGTCTCGTAAGGAGACCTTGCAGATGTTTACTCGTACGGGTTTAAAAGAAACAGAAAAAAATATGACGTTAATTTTCTTCTCGCTTCGTCTGTCGCCAATAAATTTTTTTCTTCCTTCGTAGCTTAGCGATTTATCTCTATCAGCCCGTTTAGAACGTTTCTCGCTTCGTTGCGTCGGTTCAGAGTCGAAGGGCATGCTGGAAATAGGTACAGTCTCGTTTGTTTCTTGCGACAAAGTTTATGAGTTCATTTTCTTAATATACTTACATTTTTTAATTGCTCGACGCTTTCAGATAAACGTGTTAAATACAGTGATTACGTTATAGGAAAAATTAAACGAAACAGTGAATAGCAATTTATAATAAAATGCGTGTTTCTAATTAAGATCTTAATTATTTTTATTGAAGTGTTAAATTGCGAAGTGGAAGAAAATACAAAAAAAAAAAAAAATAAATAAAAACAAAAGAATGAAACATTATTAAAAATATTTATAAAATAATTATAAAATAATTATAAATATTTTTATAGCTAAATTGAATTTGAAAATAGATTCTCTATCATGAGAATTCTCTTCGCTTTGAATTACGAAACTCGATCGTTTCATATTCAGTTGTGTAACGAACTAACCGCGACGAGATCTCGTGAATTATTATTCCGGTATTTAGAAAGTTCACTTTGGAAAATCACTAACGATCGGATATAGATTGACACGAGAATCCTTTGAATTCATTTATAGGATTAACTTTGCTTCAATGTTGGTAAAATCGATGTGTATACATATATTGTACGTATATATAAGTCATGGTTGTACGAATCTATGAAACGAGAAACATCTATATCCGTGACATTTAATCGTTAACTTCGTCCGTCCGATTACTCCGATAAAAGAGTCAATAGAGAGAGTTAGCTGGTGTTGCATCGAATACGGAAGCTGATCGATCGTTCGTTTCGACGTCAGGATATCCTCGATCATTTACCTCTTTCCGATCTACAGTATCAATCAAAAGTTTATTTTAATATTATTTTTATCTTTTTTTGTTTAATTTTTTTTTTTTTTTTTTTAATATTAACACCGTTTTTTTCAATCTTATCATTTAAATTTAATAATTAAACATTAACTCATTGACTGTTATATAAATTGATATATATTCATCTAATACTTTTCATAACTTAGCATTTTAGATAAAAGCATTTATGGAGAAATTTATTGTTATACTTTTTACATTAGACTTTACTTTAATTAGAATGTATAATATTGATCTTTTAAATGTCAAGAGAAAAAGTTCTGTCCAATAGTTTCTAAAATCTACAAATATTTTCAAAAATCAAATCTGCAAAATTGAGTATCGGTTATCGTTGACTTATATAGATAATAATCATTTTACATTGTAAACTTTGTTTGATATCATTTTGATTGAGACAACAATAACTTTAACTCTTAGAAAATCAATCGTGAAGTTAGTGAAGTTTAGAAAACATGTAATGCTTGTCATCACATAAACAAATTTACTCGACCGGTTTACTCTTTACCTTCTTTTTGTTTCTTCTTTTTTTTTTTTTTTTTTCTTTTTCCTCTCGTTTACGTTCTTGGAGAGAAGAGAAAGAGAGTCGTCGTTTATGATTTAGTTTAGCCTTTCTTGAGTGCACTCACGGAAAGTTTGGTTTACCGGCTATGCTTTTTCGTTATTCTTTTGCTTACGAAGGACGAGTAAAACTTTTTCAGGGAAAGAAGAGTAAGAGAGAGAGAGAGAGAGAGAGAGAGAGAGAGAGAGAGAGAGAAAGGGAGAGAAAGAGAAAGAGAGAGAAAAAGGGAAACACGTTAAGGCCGCTCCTTCTTGAAGAGCCGGCTTTCAGATTGATGAGGTTCTTCGACGAGTGGTGAGGAACCAACCGTAGCCGCTCGATTAGATCTCCTAGCCTTTCTTTATCCCGATCTTCTTTGCTGACCGCAATGTTGTTCTTTTACGGAAGCCATACCTTCGTGGAAAATCGATCGATCTTAATGGTTTAATCGTTTATATTTTCTTTTCCAATCGATAGATAGATAGATAGATAGATGAATCGAGATTGAAAAAGAAAAAAAAAAAAAAAGAAAAAAGAAAAGAAGAAAAGTTTTTATTTAGTTCATTGTTCGGACATCCTTATATAATTATTACAAAAATTTTCACTTTATTAAATAAGTAAGAAAATCATTTTTATTGCCCTCTGGGAAAAAAAATAAATGATGATTAAAAAAAAAAAAAAAACAAAAAATGCGCGATATTAGACGTAGTAAAATAGGAAATAGAATTAATTAGAAATTCCATTCCTAAGAGGAGTACATTATACACAACGTTCGTCGTTGGCATTCGCTAGTATCTAACGATGACGTTGTCATAAAAAATTTTATATGGCATTCCTGAAATTATTGCTCGTTTTCGAGTTCGTTGAACCGACAGATATTTGATTTTAACCTCATGAATGTCTTTTTAACGTAAAATAGATTATCTTCGAAACCACGACATTGAAATTCTCAATTAAATGATAATTATCTTAAACGACAATTTTTTTTTCTTTCTTTTTTCCTTTTCATTTAAAAAATTTTGTTTCTTTTTTATTTTACATAGACTTTTCGTGACGTCATAAAAAAAGAAGAGTTCATTGATCTCTTTTTCATTTTTTTTTTTTTTTTTTTTTTACCTCACTCACTCACTCCTCTGCACGCTGATATTCCCATTATCAACGTATACGCTTTCTCATCGTTCGCGCGTGAATTACTTTTCGCGGTTTTCGCAGAGGGCAGAGTGCACCCTGGTGAATGGAAAATAAACACCGGTTTATGAAGCATTAGCGGTCGTTCCTAAGCGGTAAGGTAATTTACCGAGTTTGATCGACCTCGGGAAATGATAATAGCCACTTTATTTTGAAACTCATAATTGTTATGATTTTTCGTTTGGATGACTCATAATACACGTCTTATATAAGTAAAAAATAGACATGTAAATATTTATTTGAACGTTAGTATACATAAATAAAATAATATATGCGCTGTGATTATACATATATTTTTTTTGTTTATTTATAATACAATTATTTCTGTGTTTATAAAAAAAATTGTATAATATGAAACTTATAATTATAATAGAATAAAACTACAGATTATAGTAAGTATAACTTATATACTTAGTAATTAATTTTTTGCCTAAAAATAGAAAAACAAATAGATATACAGGTAAATGTGTCATTTAAAAATTTTACAACGTTATAGAGGATTAATTGTTAATGTATGTGCCACACACACACACACATATATATATATATATATTTATATATCTATTATAATAAAATTATTAAATTCCACAAATTTTTGTCACTAAACATTGAATATTTAATACGTTAAATATAGTATGAATAAAACATTGTATAATATTACTTAATAATTTGTTATTGCAGACTCCTTTTGATGTATTCAACGAAGAGAGATATATCATTGGTGACATTCGGGGTATTTAATCGCAAGTTCTCTCGCATTATGAGACAAGAGCGATGGAAAGCTCATCTGAAATTCCGCTCGATCCTCTTACACGATTCTACGAAGACGATTTCGTTGGATCTCCTCGAACAAGCTTTTTCACTGTTTCGTCGTCGTTGTCATTACTCTCACGAGTCAAAGAATTTAGGATCTCATTTTCTCTGTCTATTTCTCTCTTTGTCTTTTCAACATTTGTTACAACTTAACATTTCGTATAAATGACGTTTACTGAATATGTGTATTTCCTTGAATTTGTTGAAATGTAAATAAAAACAAACTACATTGAGGTAGTTTGATTAACGTTAACAAAGTTGATTTTCAATGGAAAGAAAAGCAATGGCGTGTCTGAACGGTCTTTTTGACGCTACTCAAGAAACAAACAAAAAAAGAAAAAGAAAAAATAGAAAGAGAGATAAAGATAGAGATAGAAGGAACGATAGGAAAAGGAATTTGTAGCTACCATTTTTAAAATCGAATCTTTTTCCTCCTTTCGTATGTCTCCCGTAGTTTTCTTCGGTTATTTTCAAGAAAGGAAAGTCTCGTCGGGAAAGTAGATCGTTCCTTTCGTAATCTAATCTTTCTCTTTTCTTTCTCTCCCTCCCTCCCTCCCTCTCTCTCTCTCTCTCTCTCTCTCTTTCTTTGCAAAAATCCTACAGAATTCTCCAATCGTTTTCACTCTTTCTCGTTCAATTTACTTTGATGCGAGCGTCTGGAAAAAAGTGTTGTAATTCTGAATCTTTATGTATATTTATAGGTAGAATGTATATTTGTATCTGAAGATAGATACATTACGCATCAAGGAAATGTCTATCTGATTATTTTAATACTTGAATTGCGAAAGAAAGAAATCTTGATAATCTACGAAAAAATAGAAAGTTCAAAGTAGAGTTTTCTTCGGGATTAAACACTCTTTTCAATATTCAAAAAGATTTCATTTTATCTCGAAAGCTTCGTTGTACTTTTGTAGTTTGTCGTAATTACCATTGTACCGACGAGAAGTTTGTACTTTCTCTTTTTTTTCTTTTTTTTTTTTTCATTTACAGAATTATTTTTCATCGGAGTTTTGTCTTTTATATTATATAGTACAATTGTTTTATTACTTTTTATAGATATTATGTATTATACATGTGACGGAAAGATCCGATCAACGTTCGACATATGTCAGATCCGAGCGGACAAGCTCGATTATTCGATCAATGTCCGTCTGGCGGCAGCTTTCCAGAGTCTGCCTCTTCAAATCGAATCATCTCGTTCGCGCCACGCCGACCGATGGAGATTTCCGTGATCAACGGTGACGAACAGGCGGATGCCGCGTTTCGGAACTTTATAATCTAATCAGAGAGTCCTCACGAATTGCCTTCGAGGCGGCATCGTGAAAGCTTCGACTTCATTGAGTGTCTTTGTCGTTGGATTTCTCTCAGCTTTCGAAAATCATAATTGTAAACTTTTAAGAAAATCGAAAATAAATAGTTAAGTTTCAATAATTTTTTCGTTAATTTGTTCGTAAAAGATAATATTTAATAATTTTTTAATTTGTAAAATTTTTCTCAAACAAACTCATATATTTTAAATATATGTTTTAAAATAGAAAAAATTGTTTATATTAGAGCGACAATATTAATTGTCATTATTTTCTTCTTGTTTTTTTTTTTTGTTTTTTATTATTCTTCCTTCATTTATTGTTTGACTTCCACTGTATCATGCAATTACACGTCAAAGAAACTCGTAATTCGTCGTTAGAACAGTTTCTTTATCATCGAATTAGAAGATAAGACATTTGGAAACATCATTCATTGACATCATTCTGCAGCTACATTTGATATCCAAGAAATTTACTACAAAGAGTTGCCGCTTTCAGAGAATAAGGCAATCATTAGTCTGTCAGCGGCAGCGAACTATGAACTCGCATGTACATACCAGTCTCTTTTAATAAAGTAAAACTTTAATGAGTATATTAAATTTCTGTAGAAATATACAGAGACGTATATATTTACGTTGAGATATAAAGCGAATGAAATGCAGAAAAAGAGACAAACAGAAGAGAAGTTAATAAATACAAAGTAGAAATATATTATACATACAATAAGAATAAGATGTAATATTTTACGTACATGTATATTACATAAATCTTTTTAAAATTTGAAATCGGTTTAAATATTTCATTTAATATAAATAATAAAATAATTCAGATTAATTAGATCTTTATTTCTTTACTATTAAATAGATTATCAATCATTTATTTTAATAACATTTGAATAAATTGTAAGTGTTTATATAGAAGAAGCATTGAATTTGACATTAGGGATAATTTTAAATTGTCGTTATATAAACATATAATAATTATCGTCTTGGACGATATTAGTTCTAAATTCTTGATTAAAAAAAGAGATTCGAGGCTCGGTAAAGAAATAGCATTGATGATCATCGTCAAAAATCGCGATAAACGCGAAACGAAGAGATCCTTTTCTTTGGCAGAACTGTAGACTGCAACGATCGAATCGCTTTACCATTCAGCAACTTCTCCCCAATCGTTGCGTATTGTTCTGCGTCTACGAGCTGGAAGAAAGGTTCTATGGTCTAAGTAAGATAGAGAGAGAGAAAGAGAACGTACACGTGGCCTACTCACCCTTTCTCTCTCTCTCTCTCTCTCTCTCTCTGTGTCTCTGTCTCTGTCTCTTATTATACACCCTTCATAGAATTGTGAGACGAAGGAAGAACATTAGTTGAGAATAGGGCGTGCATTCTCCCTGACAAGTGTCCTTATTACATGAATATCCCTTTTGGCATACTACTACTGGCTCCAATCCTTTTTCTTGGGTGCTCTTCGTTCCCACGCTATATTTTAGAATGAAAAAAAGAGGGGAGAGAGAGAGAGAATGTGTGTGATAAAGAATAAGAAAAGAAGAGTGATAGAGAAAACGAACAAGAAAGAGAGATAGAGAGTAAAAAAGGTTAGTTCAACATCGACTGTTCTTTTCTATCTTACAAGACGTACTATATCCTTCTCTCTCTTTTCCAATGAACATTCTTTCCTTTATCATCCCTTCGTCCTTTAGCTCGCACTTCCCTCTTATTTTTCTTCCTTCTTCTTCGTCGACATAGCTTTTCTTTTCTTATTTTTCGTCTTTTACGTCTTTGAATCTCGTTCCTACTTCCTCTTCTCTAATTCACATCAAACAAAATCTTCAAAACGATAGATTTCTCTCTTTCTCTCTTTTTCTGTTTCTTCTTCTTCTTCTTCTTCTTCTTCTTCTTTTTTTTCTCACGCCTTTTTTTTAATACGCCTCCCCTTAATTTTTCATCGAGACTCGGCAGCAGCTTGTCAAACCGCCCTTGCGATATTACTCTCTCGAGGACGAACACCGAGATAATTTTAAGCTTTCGATATACCGTTACCGACGGCCATATCGATGTTATCTTTTAATTTTCGAATTTAATTTCGTAGCTAGCGTACCTCCTTTCATGGACGACTTCTTATCGGGGAGCTTAAAGATGAATCTTCGAAGGAGATGCGTCTTTGAAGGATCTTCCCGTTTATGATCTTCTCCATCTTCTCCACTTGAATGTCTTTTCGTTCAATTTATAATATATTTATATACTGCAAAAATTAATTTAATTAAAACGACTAATATGAATTTTAATTGATTCGCATGTTAATATTCAAATGTTAATAAGACATTTTCAATCGTTATTATGAAGGTATATACATTTCAATGAATATATAAGTATGTTATTTTATTTGTTTCTAATCATTTCATTGTAAATATTTCGAAAGTTTTTGATTCTTTGAGTTTCAGGTATTATATGAGAAAATGTAATGTTAAAATTTGATTTGATTCTCTTGCCCTTCCGCCGATATAGATCTTTCGCGTACTTCGAAGAGTAGGAATGCCAGAGGGATGCTAGCATCGCGTTTGCCAGTCGAACTCGGTGAGGCGTATCATTTCGTGAGAATACCTTGAATTTCTCTGCAAGACTGTTTAATTAATACCGCAGGTGTTCCTAACAAGCGGATTTACGCTCGCTCAAATATACCTAAGTATAGACATATTCCTAGAGTTACGTACTGCATTTGTACGTGCACGTCGAAAAGCTTTTGACGTTACAACATTGAAATAATTATGCGAATTAATTCGAACCTATATATTTAGCCACATCTCAATAAAATTTCTTCGAGCGTGTTCAAATGTTTAAGTATCTTCCGGTACTACGGTACTATGATTTAAAAGACAATTTTATTTTTTTCGATTATATTAAATTTATAATGTATTTAAATTTCTACTCTTTAATCTTCGATGAGATATTTTACGAAGGAACGTTAAAAAATTAGCGATTATATCGAGCCGGTTAATTCATTCATTATATCTATGATGATGAGAACGTTTTAATGAATAAATTAGATAATAGTTTATGGATTTTAGTTTACGAAAATTACAGGAATATCAAAACGTAAACCTTGTTTTATAATCAGACCGTTATACACCGTTTTCCATGAAATTTATGACCATGAAAAAAGAGATAAAGTTTGTGTCTACATATGTAATATAAGTTGGAGAAAATCGCTCGATTCTCAAGACCATCGCAAACCATAGTTTATCTCGAAATGGGTGGAAGACGTTCGGAAGCGGTCAAACAAGGCGCCAGGTCATCGTAGTTTTTCAGATTAGAGAAAGGAAAAGAGGGTAAAATTGTCGGCTGGGGAATCGATGCTTTCTACAGCACCAAAAGAGAGAGAAAGAGAGAATGAGATAGAAAGAGAGAGAGAGAGAGAGAGAGAGAGAGAGAGAGAGAGAGAGATCGATATTTGGAGAAATAAGAACAAAGAATAGCGTAACAACAACAAAAAGCAGCTTTCCCCTATGGACCATTATTTCTCGTTGATCCAACAAAGGGACTCGACGGGATTTGCCTCGGCGATATAGTCGATGCGTACGGAAATATCGAGGATAGAAGATAAAAAGAGGAAGAGAAAGAGAGAGAGAGAGAGAGAAGAGTATGGGGGATAAAGTGTAAGTAAAATGAAAAGATAGAAAAGAATAGAGAAGAAGATAAGAGAAAGGAAAATATTAGGAAGACAAGGAAAACGTATATATGTACATAAATGACTTTTCGAGACATCAGAATAATGAAAGATAAGACTTTTTTTATATATATATAAAAAAAAAAAAAGAAAAAAAATATTAGAAAAGATGATAGAAATAATAGTATATAAATAATTTCACGAGTTTTCTCACTTTTTTCGTTAACTCGAGAATAGTTAAAGATTCGAATAGAAGAAGTTTTTTTTTATTTTATCGATTGTCGATAACAGTCGACGAGCGGTCCTTATCGAGTTCGCCGCGAATCGAATGCAATAATTGGTTCGTTGAACGTAGCCAATAAGGTCTTTCTCGCTTCGAAGGACTCTTCTAGAATCGAGACTTTAATGAGAGTTGACTCGTGCTCTTAACCCATAGGATGTTCTAATTGAAGGATACTCGCCTGAAGGTCCTGGCCTCACTGCGATTATGTTGCTCTCTATCTCTCTCTCTCTCTCTCTCTCTCTTTCTTTCTCTTTCTATCTCTTTCTATCTCTCTCTTTCTCCTTTTCATTCTCACGTTCTCTGTCTTGCTTTCCTTCTCTCGTTAGTTCCGTTACGTTTCACTCGATATCCTGTTAAAGTGAACCGGAAGCTTAATATCGTTCCGGTAAATACCTCTCTTTGTTTCTCATTCGATTGAAACGTTTTGATCCTATCCAATATAATGTAAAAACGTGATGTAGTTTTTTATTTTGATTTTTTTTTTTTTTTTTTTTTTTTTCATTAACTTTTCTCATTTCTCTTTATTTTCTAAAAAAAAAGAAAAAAAAAACAGATTTCAGTAGAAATTTTCAGTTACAAAGGTCTTTGATAAACGTAAGTACACGTATATTTGCACGTATGGTAATAAGGTACATTTTCAACGTTGATACGAAAGTCGGCACATTGATGTTTGGAAGTTCCTTGGTAATCCGCTTAATCCTATATGAATATGGATGACACGTGCCACGTGGTACATGTATCTGTACTCGTGTGAATGTTATACGTACGTAAAGTCGTTGAATTTATTCTCAATACCTTGTAGATATGTTGATTGTAAATTTATGTTTGTAAATTTCATGTTGGTTTATATAAATTTCTATGTAACATAGTCAATGAAAAAGAAAGTCTTTATAGATATTTATTTTTAAGGATATTATTTATTTTTATAGAACATTTTTGTTACTCGAAAATAGAAAAGGATTTAGAGATAAACAAGAATATCCTTTAGGAGTATCTCTTAGGCTAAGAAAATATGTTTCCACTTGTGTTGGCCGTTGGCGTCTGGGCC
>NC_140810.1:6467500-6470000 GCF_050613455.1 Vespa mandarinia | reverse complement strand
CCCTTTTTTCATCGTGCCGGGACGTACTTTAAATGAATTTTCTCGAACGAGTCCGACGATAACAAACGTCTACGAGAAAAAAAAGCGACGAAAAAAGAGAAAGAGAGAAAGAAAGAGAGAGAGAGAGAGAGAGAGAGAGAGAGAGAGAGAGAGAGAGAACGATTTTAATTAGTCACGGCACTAATTTTTTGATCCTCCTCAACTAACTGGCCACGAAAAGTTCGAAAGTTCAAGCGGACTCGAAAAATAGGAATTTTCGTTGGAGAGGACAGCAACTTTTTATTCTCTCTTTCTCTCTCTCTCTCTCCTTCATCGCTTTTATCGTTTTCATTTTAAAATCATTCTCCTGCACAATTGATTTGTTTTCTAGATATAAAAATCAAACAGTATATATATACAATTTATTTGTAATTATTATTGTATTGTTTAAAAATAACCAAATTTTATTATCAATTTGAATCTAATTATCTTCTGGAAGTTCCCAATAATAAACTAAACAAAAATATCAACAATTATCATATATATATATATATATATATATATATATATATATATATATATATAATAAAATATAGTAATTTAAGCAAAGTAATTATTCTCCTAATTAATAAATAATTTAAGGTATGTCACATATTATATTACATAATCGAATAATATATAATAATTTAAATAAAGTAGAAATAATTTTTATCCTAATAAATAAATAATTTTAAATATGTCATATATTATAATATATAAATAAATTTTTATAATTATTCTTATTATCACTAATAATGTAGTTAGATAATTACTTTATAAATTGTGAGGGATAAATAGATATTATTTATATATTTTAAAAATTTATAATAATTAATTATTCTATAATCTAAATTAATTTATGTCTAACGTAATTTAAAATAGGAAAAATTATATTAATAGAAATATTTATTAAATCTTTTAAGAAATAATTATATATTTATAAAAATTTAATGATAATATAAAAATAATATATTAATAAGTAATTAATTATAAAATATAAATATTTAAATTATAAAATATATTTATTAATATATTATCAATGTCTTTATCAATAGTTATTATATCAATAGTTATATATTATCAACAGTTATTATCAATGTCTATAATAATTATATATAATTTTTATTGATTCGTTATTCCAATATTTTCTGTTTGTCTTATTTAATCACTGAAGAAAATAGGATAACTAAATTGAAGGAAAAAAATGTGCAAGCTTTTTATCTGATAACTTTCGATCTCTTGATTTACTTCTGGCTTTTGGATCAAAGGTGACCTCTGTGCATGCGCGCGTGTCGAAGCGAACTCCAAGAACGCATTCGCATAGAGGGTAGAAAATGTTTATTGAACTACGGCAAGGTAAGCGCAAGTTTAGTGAGGGCTGAAAACTGGAAAGGATATGCCGACGTTTAAAGCGTCGTCATCACTTGATCGAGGTTGATTCGAAGAGGTAAATTTGGTAGATGAAAGTAAATCACGGGAAAGAGAAAGCTTTGGCGAAAAGATGGGGTGGAGGGTATAGAAATGAGGGAAGTTTCAAAATTATGCAGTGCTGTATTTAAAAATTGTAACATTGACGATATTCAAAATTGAATAATTTATTTATATTTTCTTTTTTTTTTTTATAATACGCGTTAGGTGGTATTTTGTAGAAATATTTAATATCTTATGATAGAACAAAGTGTCTATCTCGAAAGAAATTTTATAACGTTAGAATATTTGTTCTTTTACTAAAATGATTAGATTTATTTAAATGTCTCTCTTATATAATATGTATGTATACAGGATGGAGCAAAAATTGTATCCACCTGAAATATCTCCGTTATTTGTGAAAGTATGGAAAAATGTTATATGCAAAACATGAATGATATAGAGGAGGGCATAATTTAATGTAAATACTTCTTATGAAAGTAGGGACGTAGAGGAAATTTCAAGGTCATTTCTTTTTTCCTTTGTTAAATGAAATGATATATATATTTTTTTTATTGCTATGTGATATCCATTTTTGTGACGACTTTAGTATGCTAGGCATCAAAGGCCATTCAAGTTCATTCAAGATCGTAAAACAGTTATTATTGCTTTCGAATTATGGAACTGCGATCTTATCATCATTGGATTTATTCCAGCATATGTTTACTTTTATAGTTTAAATAGATAATCTTGCCACAAAGTTAAGGTTATTTTAGGTTCTAATAATACATTACTTACAGTAATGTAAACATTATGGTAATTTACGATATTGCATGGAATATCAGTAGTCAGTATTAATTGCTGAGAGATATAACATCGTAATAATCAAGATAAACCTTATTCAAAGAATTTTATGCAAATCGATGAATAAGATGGAGAATCAATTTCGTGGTTAATTTATTCTCCAGAATTAACCCCATTAGATTTTTTTTTCCGAAGCGGATTTAAAAATGTTATTTATCAAGAAATATTACACTGGAAAATATAACATAACGAATTACTATAGCATATGCTG
>NC_140810.1:6350000-6465000 GCF_050613455.1 Vespa mandarinia | reverse complement strand
CGTACAAAGGATTGATCCATTAACCAAGGGGGAAAGTTATTATTAAAAATGTAGGCACATAGATATCGATGATAGCAGAATATCTTAGTTTTTGACAATAGGCAAATCGCCGTATAAAATGATAATTTAGAATCCGTATACCTGGACGATGGTTAATAAATCGTCTAAAGTAAGATATATGAGGATGAAGATTGTGTCAGGTAAAATGAGTTACTGTCGTACATCAAATCCCACCTTGAATCTCTTCACTGTCTCCTATATTATCATTTAAGATGCTTAGTGCAACTTATAGTTGGATTTAAACATATATCTATCATAATCTTGTCCTGTCGTATAGAGTTTTTACTACAACAATCAGAATTTGATATTTTTTTTTTGTTTTATCATAGAAATTTTATAAATGATTATAAAAATTTTAATTCGTACTTGATTCCTTTGATAATAACTCAACTATAATGGAGTGTTTAATTTAATATAATTTAACGATAATATACATAATAATTTAATGACAATTGCGTATGTAGATAAGCATGATATGATTTATTCGTATGGAATTTCCTTCAAAAGCGTAAAATCTAGATTAATTCTCGCGCGTGGCACGTTTCTAGTGAGAAAATTCGGATGCAAAACATAGGTTCGACACAGGGCACAAGGGGCACCCTAAAAACGAAAATAGCTCGCTGAAACATTGCCAACGTTTGATACTACGATCTCCCGCGCGTACGCAAGTTCATAAATAAACGGGAGCGTGTGAAGAGCACGCGTGTTCTTGTCCGTCGTCGCATAAATAAAAGACAACGTCGAACCACGAAATAATTTATCAGATAAGGACGAAAAAGGACGCTTTGTGAATACATTTGTTTTATATAAAATTTATAAGTACGTTATATATACTCGTATGTAAACAAAATACATTATGTAATACATTATGTAAACAAAATATATAAATAAAACGTAATTTTAATTAATAAATTTCAATAATAATTTATATAAAAATTCTTATATAAATGAAATGTTATCAATAAAAATTGTTTCGAAATTTTGTATCAGTATATATCTGCTTTATCACTATTATTAAAAATTTAATGATTATAATTGTTTGCGAACTTTTTATTTCTTTTCTTCTCTTCTCTCTCTCTTTTTTTTTATTCGGAAAAACTACAAAATTTGTAGCAAAAAGTATTTTTTTGATATTCTCGTGTATAATAAGTATGTGAAAAACTGTACAAAAAAAAAAAAAAAAAAAAAAGAAAACGTGAATTTTTAGTCCGTTCGTTCATGGTTTTAAAAGTAAAGCTTCATAAAATAGCAATATATCGAAGTCTTGTTAACGTTATATTCTTTATCACATCCCTTTTATTTTAAATTGGTTATTATTCGATGGACCGAGAATACTCGAGGCGAATAATCAAATCGTTTTGAAAGCTTCAAGCTTTATTCGAACACATATACGAATATATTTGAAATTGCTTGAAATCACACAAATGTCTATATTTTTCAAATTTACATTTGTTACAAACGATATATATATCTACCTTGGAAGAGAAATAATAACGAATATTGAAAATATTCTATACGAATATATGTCTATACATATATATATATATATATATATATATATATATATATATATGTATATATATATATAGTGTATAGTATATATATATATAGTATATAACTACATATATACTACATACTATATATGTATATATATATAATGCCAAGAGCGAGTTTCTATTTCATGTCTGGTATAATTAAATTTCGGGCTTAATTAAATTTATCGATATCTTTTTTGAACGCGGAAGCATTTTCCAATTTATATGTCGAAGAGATGAAAGCAAAACTTGGAATGTTCGTTTGCATGCACGAATTTCGTTCGGTTGTCGTGTTAGGCAGAACGAACTTTTGTTATTCCCGTTATTTCCTATACAGTTAATTTATTTATAAGACACTTAGTGAACTTTTCAACAAGCATACACTGGTATCTAAGAATTTGATGGAAAAATGAAAACTTGCATTAGTTGGAGCGAGATTATTGTTTACCGAGAGGGGATCGGCTAGAATCTCCCGTATCCTACGGGATCTCATATAATATTACTATTCCTCCTATACGAGTTTTGTTTGCGCACGTGCACTGTAATTCTACGATGTATCCTTGGATATTTGTAATTGAACAAAATTGAAACACACTTCTTTGTTTGTTCTTCCGATATCTTCAGTGTTGTAATAAAAAAAAAAAAAAAGATCTATTAAAACTAAAAGGGAATGTGTTTGAGAACGTAGCGTAATTTAAAAGAAAATCTTTTACATTATTCTTTTCATTTTACAGAATCAAATTATAACGTTATGTAATCACAGAATGGACAGTAAAGGGAAAGTAGACGAACCTACCGTTTCTCTCTCTTAATTTATCTTCTTCTTTTTTTTTTTTTCTTTTTTTATTTCCATTGGTCAAACACGTAATCTTATTAAAAGATTATATTCGCAAGAGAAAGAAAAAACCTTTCAAATAATTAATTAGAAACAAATGTCTTTTATATTTTATAGCACGAAATTATAATCTTATAAGATTGTAGAACATGATGGAGGAGTTCAGTAAATATTCCATATTGTTCGCTACTAATTTACTTTTCGTTTACACTTTTAATTCATTATTTTTTTACGTTATCGAAAATAATTAATCATGGACGGGGACGATCGTTGTACTTATACATACGTCATATTCGCGCGCGTTCACGTCGAGATTAACAGACGATAAGACTCGGTCATATTCGTGAAAATACACTAGACTTTATCGGTTAGCTTGGATACGTATATCAGCGAGGTATCTTAGATATTTATGGTTTTGCATTGCACGAAGTTAGGGTGCTAGCAGGATACATAAGGACGTGGAACGTATTACATAGTGCTGCCACGCACGACATATGTCGTGACGTTTGTACCTCACAACCACCATCAAAATGAACACCATGGCCATCTCACACCATCGTTACTACCATTTACATCGACGACAACATATACCCCCTACTCCTCCATCCTCTTTCTCTCTTTCATTCCGAATTTAATGGCGGAAAATGCAGCCAGCCAAAGTCAATAAGTTCTTCCCCCTCTGTCTGTCTATGGGGCACCATCCGGCAACGTGCCTACCCACTATGTCGTCCTTCCAGCATCAGTGGCGTGCTCTCGACGATTCTCGATCGAGAGGACTCTTCCTGTTTAATGCAAATTGCCTTGTCTCGAATGAAAAGACACCGAACACTTTGCAAATACTTTACTTTGAGGGTGTGTATTGTTTTAGGTACCTATTTCTTTGTGATCCATTTTGCATTTAAATTTATGTTTACTATAAAAGCAATGACGAAGATCTTTTTCGTTAGAAAATTAAGCTTATATTGTTAATATTTATTTACTTTTTATAAAAGTTGTGCCTATTTTATATTTTAACATTTTGGCGTTATATATAATACCGATGAATATATATCAATAAATATCTTTTATGCTTAAAAGTAATATAGTATGACAGAGGATATTTGAAATTTCTTCTATGCAAATAACACCATTGCAAAGTAGTCGTGATATGTCGCATTTATTCACGACAGATCCTATGTTGGTTTCTACGCCAGTGAGTTCGGGGGATGTTGGTCGGAAGAACGAGGGGGCGACCGAAAGCAATTTGTACTCCTATGCAGGCTTTACGTTTCGTTTTAGACGTTTATATTGTGCAATATATCGAGCAAAGGGTGGCTCCCGTGTCGTTGGATTTTCGAATTCGGTAAATGGACTTTCTCTCACGTTCGAGGATCAACTTTTATCGTTAAGCGGATAACGATTCATCGAAAAACGATTGGGATGTAAAAGAGAAAATTATAAGAATTCATATTCTTTTAAGAAAAAAAGTATATTATACTTGTAAATTTTTTAATATAATCGGTAAAATATGTAAAAATATTCATATATAATACATATATTTATTTGATACACAGTATAAAACAGTCATATTATATGTATATAAAACTATAAATTTATACATGAAATAATAATTTTTAAGTTTATTTTGCATAAATATATATATATATATATATAAATTAGAAATATAAATTAATAAAGTAAAATTTTTACACGAGTTTTTCGAGAAAATCAATAAAAACCGTCACCAATTAAATCAGTCAGTACTCTTATTTTAATTAGGAAATTGTTTCTCCTTTTCGAGTACTTTACAACGACGCGCACTTAAGTATCAGTATCTCGAAGAGAGTAGAAACCATGTCCCTTGCGTCCCTTCTCTTTCATGTTCCAAAAATAACGTGATGCTGCTTGCGAATCTTTTGCTCTTGTGCTTTCGAAAATTCCGCTGCGGCAGCTGCTCTCTTCGAAATGCTTCTCCTTGTCCGGTGACGATTTGTTTTGCTTATCATGATCTTCTTCTTCTTCTTCGACTTCTACTCCTTCTCCAAACTTCTGTTAGACAATGAAAGAAACTAAAATGGTTCCACCATTTCCACGTACTACTTTACTCGAACGAACACAAGTTAGTCTATACACTTCAAAGAGAAATAGGGGAGCGATACTCTTTCTCTCTAATTGATATTTTCCAAGTTCCTTAAAAAGAACTTTACTTTTTCCTAGAATATATACGTCCATATTTAAAAATTACAAAAAAAAAATATATATATCAATATTTTATCTATCGTACTAATTAATTAAACTATGCTATACTTTAATTAATTATACTATACATATTGCATTAATTAAGTAAAACATATATAATTATCGTAGAAAATAAAACAAAAAATATATACAACTTAGATAACTTTCATTATTATTGTTACGTATATATCTAAAGTTTTTTTTTGTAATTAATACATTTTACGACGAAGAAGAGTACTTCCTTTTAATTTCTGAATGCATTCTTTCTTGTTCATGTTTGTCGCATTTATCGTGTCGAAGATATAAAGAAAGAGAAGCTAACGAAGCAGACATTTTGAGAAAATATTATTTACGTGATTTCTCTTGTAGCAATGTACAGAAGTAGTATAATTCGTGTATAGGTAAATGGATCTTATTACACGCAAGCAGTACTGTACCCTTTGAAATTTTCCTTTATACCGGCTTCTCCTCGTTAACTTATTAGTCGGAACACCGTTCGTAAAGCCACGCAAGCGTAGATCTTCTCTTATACTAAAACCCAGACTATATAAATCCTTAGACTTAGAAATCCGCTCGAAGTAGTCTCCCTTTTCATTTTCGAATAAACGTAAAATGTATGTGTGTATAGAAGGAAGAACGTTCCAACCTAGAATATCCATGAAAATAGTCTTTCTCCATATTTCCGTAACTTACCATTTCCATGTGAGATTTCAACCAATCCAAATATCTTTTGGATCTGGCAAACGAACGAAATCCTTTTCATTTATTAAGTACTGTTCAATAATAGAAAAAGTCTCATTTATATTAATTACTTATTATTTTAATCTTGTTTCGAGTCACGTAATAGCGAATTTAGTTATCAAAAAGAATAATTAAATCGTTAAATAAATCGTTTCAATCGTATAAAAGAAAAAAAAAGTTGTATTTTAAATTAAAATCAGATAATATCAGAAATATTTAGAAAGTATATTTTATATTCCATATAAAATCATGTCATCGAAAAATAAACAAAAATTATAATATGATAATTGTATAATTATAATTGGATAATATGGAGAAATTATATTGGAGAAATTTCTAGAGTACAGGAAAAAGAAGAGATTATTATTTTTATTCTACAAAATATTGAAGTACTTCATATAATAAAATAAATTGTAATAATTTTTATAAAATAATACATTTCATATTCTAAAAATAGTAGCAAGATATTAAAAGTATGTAATAGAGTTTAATGAATAAATCATCTTACTTACTTGAAAAATTTTTATTAGAGAACAAGGAAAGTACTGTTACTTGTGAGGTCATCGTGAGGGCGATAAAAGTTTGAAAGAAATAAAATCATCTCTTCATAAGTACAGGAACATCTTTCTTATTTATATCGTATTAATTTCATTGACAACATTCCTTTCAATATAAACAGGGAGAAAGTGAGCGGATATCACTACAGTAAACGTATTAAGATTTAAAGGGAAGCTATACTATATCTGATAGGGTTGTTTCACTTTCTAAGAGGGGAACTTGTCGTTGGTATCCGGTTTTCAAGTCTCTTTGAAGCATATCCGGTTCTCATATATCTTTTCGAAACAATGCTATTTACTCCGTTCGCTTTTTGTATAATCCATTGTGAATTCTTAAATGTTTTCGAAATTCAAGAACGTATTCATTATAGGGAAATAAAATGTATATAACTATATAGATTTTCAGATTCTTTGTATTGAGAATTACATAGAAAAAAAATTTGAATATCTATAAATAATAATTTATTTAACAAATATTACAGTAGAGTATTACCGAAAACATAGAGGAGGATAAGTGATTATGAATGAAATCATTGAACGAGGCCAATGACTTACTTTCTTCTCCTATGTTGTGCTATCTTTGTGTATATATATATATATATATATATATATATATATATATATATATATGTATATATATTTTTAAGAGATATATATGTTTGTATTATATATATGTAGGCCGAGGTTGTAGGTTCTCTTCTCAGCCAAAACACGTGCGAGAGAACGAAAAGCCTATACATCACTTTACTTTCTAAATTTAGCGAAGAGCCCGTTGGCTGTCAAGCTACGCTCCTGTCAGCTTCCAGAGAGTCATGAGGAAGGAAGTAGAAAGAAAAAGAAGAAGAAGAAGAAAGAGAAAGAGGAAGAAGACAAATAAGAGGAACGGTAATATAACTGAATCAGAAGAAAAGAGAAAGCAAGTGCATCATTTCAACTCTATCACGATTTCGTAAGTCATTTTGAAGATAAGATAACGAGGGAGGGTCTTGGAGAAAAGGGCAAAAAGGAAAAAAAGCTGAAGGGCGTATCTTCGAATTCGTCACGCACGTGTAACGATTGTCTTGAGATTTCAATCAGCTCGATGGAAAGTACCTTACTTCCATTTATTTTTTAAGGTTCGTCGATTCGTTATCGCTTTATCATCAAAACTATCGAGCACAATCGAATTTGTCTAATTGAAAAATATATTACGAATTCATTTTCATCTCAATCTTTCTTTTTTGTTATTTTATTTATTTATTTTTTTTTTTTTTTATTTTTTTATTGCATCTTATTGTTATAATATTTCAGTTATTCTCATTATTATAACATTTGAAGATGTTCATTCGTTCAATTTCAATATTTTGTTAAAAAAGAAAATCTTTCTTTTTTGTCTTTTTGTATTCTCTTTTTCTTTTATTCGTTCAATGAACATCTTTGAACATATACTTTTTATTAAAACCTTGTTAAACATTGTTACATTGTTATTTGATATTACATTAATTTTCTCTCTCTCTCTCTCTCTATCAATTTTATTGATCTTTCTTTTTCTTGAAAGAATAAAAAGGGAAGAACAGATGCCCTTCAAGATAAGATTATAAGCTAATACTCGTAGCTATACACAGAGTATACCTGGGGTCGTATGTAAATTATCTTCTTTTTCTTCTTTTTCATTTTTTTCCTTTGATTAAGTTTACCTTTGACTTAGCATCAACTCTTAAGTATACCACGCCCGTGCGTGGGTGTACACGCCTACACGCATAAACACACGGACAGGGATGCGCATCTAATATTTATTATGTATTTGAAGTCGAGGGCCTTTAAAAATTTTCCGATTAATAACAAATGCATTTCTTGGATGCTGTATCAGGGATGAGCTGAGAAAAAGAAAGAGAGGGAGAGAGAAAAAGAGAGAGAGAGAGAGAGAGAGAGAGAGATAAACTGAGTTATAAACATATACACATAACTATGTATAAAACCGAATATCGAGCACGATAATTGAAATGAAACGTGGCTCGACTTATGAGAGTCCAAAGAACAAAGAGCACACACATTCATTTATGTATATTACATAGTATATATGTACATTTATATTTGCATAAATTTTCAGATTGGAGCTATGCATCAAGAGATTTTTTTCTTTCCCTTTTTCTTTTTTTTTTTTTTTTTTTTTTTTTTTATAAATATCTCCAATCCGTATATTTCTTTTTTGCAATGGCACGCTTAGAATTTCCAACCTCCCTTTATCGATAGAATATCGATCGGGAGTCCATTGAAATTGATTCGCCTCGTTTATCGTCGATCGACGAGCTGCTGCCTTTGAATTCTCTCTCTCTCTCCCTTTCCCTCTCTTTCTCTCCCTCTTCCTCTCTTTCTCTCCCTCTTTCTCTCTTTCTCTCTTTCTCTCCCTCTCTCTTTGAAATTCGATCGTCATGATTTCACGCTAGACTCGATTTCCTTATATTTTAAATGAACGAAGCGATAAACTATCAATTGTTCTATATATATATATTTCTGTGTGTATATATGTGCGTATCTGTATATGTGTGTGTGTGTATATATTGGAAAGATAAACGAATCGAATTTCCAGCTGCAATATAACGACTATCCGTCTCGGCCTCGAAAATCGTATGGCAATAAATGAAAAGAAAGAAAAAAAGGACCAAGAGAGAGAGAGAGAGAGAGAGAGAGAGAGAGAGAGAGAGAGAGAGAGAGAGAGAGAGAGAGAGTCAAGATCTCGTTTTCCTGAGAAGAATCGAATTTAACTCTTTCAGAAGACTTCCTTGAACTCGAGGAGGACTCCCTTGAACTCGAGATAGACGTCGTTTATCTCGTACGGCAGCCCTTTATATCGTTTCTCTTTTGCTGATAATAATAATCGTCTCGAAAAAGAGGAAACAGCGATCGTTTTTTCCAGAGTTCTATTCTTTTGTTTTTCTTTTATTTATTTATTTTTTGTTTTTTTTTGTTTCCCTATTTCTTGAAAGAAACAGTTCGATATCGTTAGATGTCGATAATAAATTATACTCGGAATATCCAAAGTTACTATGGCGTAGAGAACAGAGAAGATTAACGAGAAACTCGTAGGTTAGCATTAACATTCATATATTCGGTCCTGAATCCACACCCCTCCGGAAAATCAATACTTAATGAAATCAATGTCGCCGTGCTATGTCGGTATAAGGGATCGCCTTGTTCGCGGGACACTTAACTCCTGAAACAGTCGTATGGGATGTCGAAAGGTCAACGTAGTTTTCTATTCCTGCGTAAAGTTTTCCCTCGTAATCCTTTTCTCGTTTTTTTTTCTCTCTCCTTTTTGGTACTAGAACGATTAATTAAGCGTGCGTCGGGCAAACTAATTAGTCGAATTTCATAGAGTTTACTCGTTCGAATGGCATGTAGTATTCATTTAAATGTCCTGAAAATGTTTTTCATCTCTTTTAAAAACAGAAAAGAGAGATGTATGCTTTTATATTTATATATATGTAGATGTATGTAAGTACACATATAGACACGAATATTTTAATGAAAATACTTAAACATCTTTGTTAAGAAAAGTCATCAGATAAAATAGTATTCTAATAAGTAATGGAAGACTTAATAAAAAGTCTTTTTTATAAGACTATAATATCTTAAAAACTATAATATCTTATAAACTTTGAAAGAAAATGTAATTTGATCTTTCAAATTAATTAAATTAAATGCATAATTCTGAATTAAAATTTTTAATTATTATCGATCCCATATATTTCGTGTTATAGTTTTTGTTTTCTCATTCATATCATATCATATCATATATCATATCATATCATATCATATCATATATATATATATGAATTTTCTTGTCCCGATGTAACCTGAAAACAGATTATGCGGTATTATAATAGCACGTATATAAAACGCTAGATCATGGCCCATATCTTTAAGTTCCTCGCTTCCATTTATTTTCGAGGCAACCCTGGCCCATTCTTTAGCGACCAAGTATAAGAGAAAGTTTGTTCGAAGCATGGCGCTATTTCAGCACGAAATTTTCGTCTCAAGCCAGGACCGGTACAGCTGTGTCCTAATTCGTATCGCGTCCACGAAACGTCCCCTTTACGAGTTGAGTATTTACGAGACGTGAGTAAACGCGTGTGTTCGCATTTCAATCGGTTTTACTCTTTTCCTAAGATGGTGCTCCGCTTGTTCGTTCCCTCGTAAATTCTTCGATAAATTTATTGTCGACATCGTTTTTATCCTTTTAAGAATAATTCAACGAATTCAAATGAATTCGTTGCATGATATTCTTTTTTTTTCTTTTTTTTTCCTTTTAAAATTATATATTATTATTTTTCCTGTTTATTTCTTCTTTACGATTTTTTCTATTACAATTTTTCATTTTCATTAATTTTTTATTAGAATTTTCATAATTATTAACTAGTTATATATATATATATATATATATATATATATATATATATATATATAAACAGTCACATTTTTAAATATAACTGCTTCGTTACTCTTCCCCATGTTTTTCTTTTACAAAAATTGTTAATAATTTGAATAATAAATACGGTATAATAAATAAAATAATAATAAATAAAATCGGTGTAAGCAACGAGACGAGAATAAATTTGAATAGTTTCTTAGTTCGTAAATTTATTGATTAATTTGTTGAAATCGTTTCTCTTTTCTTAAAAACGTTATAACGAATTAAATCTAATTTCTTTTTATTTTTCTTATTTCGACATTCTTTTTATTATATTTTATTTCCTGTAAAATTTTTAGCTTAACTAAATTGAGTTCCCTTTTTCTCTCTTCTAATGAAACAGTTAATAATATCAAAAATTTTAACTGTAGAGCTAACATAAAGTTCATTTCAAAAATTCTACGTAAGCTGTAATATTTCAACTGTTCGAGCTTGTTGAACGTGTCAGGAACAATGTACAAATTTTTTATTTTTTCATTTGTATACTCGTGAGTTTGTAAACTCCGTCTAAAATTAAAAGATTTCAAGACACGCGTTTTTTTTTTAATAATTCAAAAAAACATCGAAAAATTTATTGGCGATTGTTTCATATTTTAAAAAAGTTATATACATTTTTGCAATATGAAAACTCTTGAAGAAAATATAAATTGCACTTTTGAATAAATTTTTATCATATATAATTGTACAATTATTAATATTTAAAAATAATCTATAATTCTTTATGATTCTATTTCATCAGTGATTATGCTGTAATATCTCATGTTTATTCTAGTATCGTTATATTTGATATAATTACTTCTGGTAAAGTTTTGTACAATGTAATAAAAAGTAATTCCAGATTTATTCAGATTGAAGTTTTATAGCTAATTTAAATTAGTATTTTATATATGCCACATCTGTACATTCTTGTTCATTAGGTTTTCATAAAGTCTTAAGAAACTCTTAAGGATTTGAATTATTGATACTGATTATGATACGTTACAGATAAGTCTTTGATTAAGTCCTTTATTTTTTGTCTGTATTCAGTTGAAACAGTACCATTGGAGATTACACAGCAAAATATTTTGAATATATTTTTTTCAATATTTCTACATTACATTGTAGGTTTTCTTTTATTTTATTCAGTTTAAATATTGTTTTGTATAATTTATATTTAGTGTGTTATATACATTTATTAAGTTCATTAGTTGAAGGATTACATTCATCTAGAAATTCTTTTTACATTTTTTTTTTTGTATTTTCTACAAATTTCAAATGTTAAAAATATACTCTGAACATTTTTCTGAACATCTCGATATTTGTAAAATTGATGAAGTTATAGAATTCTGAATAAAACGCGTTCGAGCATTTGGACTCGTCTATTTGGCTTTACACGTATGGAAAACTTGCTCCAGCGATATTTTGATTTCCATCTGCTCTTTGTCAAAGTGGCTGAGAAAGGCTCCTTATAAATTTTATTAATATTCATAAAAATATATGATATATGCGAGTGACTTCGAAAGCCCAGAATAGCACTGCATTGATCATGAAATTGCTGCAAATATTGCTATACATGCTTTCATACACAAGTGCCATTGTATATTTGTTGCTGTTGCATTCATTGAATATCGATATTGACCAAAATTGCATTGGGTATTACGAGTACCAATATCGAAAACGCATCGATTCAGTTGAAATTCAAACGCAGAACGCGTGACGCGTGAAGGAAGAATTTCTCGCAGACATCAACGATCCTCTTTCCATAAAGCTACAATTGTTACTTAGTTTACTTTATATAGTCCTTTGTATATTGATGATTAAATATAAAGTTATAAATTCTTTACTTAAAAATAATAAAACCATAATTAAAACTTTATAAGTGTATTTTTCTAAATATTGTTTTTGAAATCACTGAAATATAATATCTGAAAAATCACTTCGATAGATCGTTTTTAAGTTTACACAAAGTACGATAAGAAACGTTTATGATATATTGATGTCCTTATCTTTTTTAAAATTAATTTTTAACTTTTAATAATAATTTGGTAAAAGTAACAATTATTCTCATAGATCTGTCATGTTTGAGTTTCAATTCGTCCTTACTTTCTGAATAAAAAATCAATTTTATAAATCGGAGATCGTCAATGACTCGTCTTGAATAAATACTAGAATAAATCGTTTCGTTTTTTAATTTTAAATAAATCGTTTGTGAGTGTTTGAACATCATAGAAAAAAATCCATCATTTGGATAGCAACGATATTTTTTGTTTCTCTGGTGATATTTTTTAAAGTTCCCAATACATGTACTTTTGAATGAAAAAAAAAGAAAAAAAAAAAAAACAGAAAAAAATTCGCTTCATTTCCATTATTCGTTTCCGAGAAAAAAATCCATATTTCGCTCTTTGTTCCGAACCTCTAAATGTATGACATCGATCCCTTAAGTTCACATTTAAGCCCTGTTTATTTTTTTTATATTTGCATTATTATTCACATTACTTATACCTAATACATACATTTAAAACATTTGTCAAATTATTTAGATATTTTTCGCTTTTGTCATGTTAATTAATTAACGAGAATGTATGTATGGATGGATATGAAAATGTCAGTAAATTTTTCTTCGATAGAAAAAAATCTTTCCATGTTATGTTCTCCTCATTTGAAATAAAAAAAATTAAAATATTCCTTAATTGGGACGAATTTAACTATAGCGAGTAACAAAATGAAAGGGAAAAAGTCAAGAGTTGAATAATGACGAATTAAAAAAAAAAAAAAAAAAAAAAATAATAGAAAAGAAAAAAAAAGATTTTGAACTAATTTCGGTACAGATTATATAGGACGTATGTACTGAAGATTTATGAAAAGTTTCAAGCGTGGTTACGAGATATGAATTTTTGCTGACTTTTCAGTACGAATACACCATTATCCGATGTTCATTACGAAAAAGAAGCAATTCCTGTACATTTTCTTTTTTTTTTTTTTTTTGTAAATTTTTATAAATCGTTAGAAATGATTATTGTACATTGAAAGATTTATTTCTCGATTAAATAAAATGATTCGATTAAATTTCATTTGGTATAAACAAATAACGAACGAAAGAAGCATTTTATTTTATTATTTTTTGGTACGATGGATATTGTGTTTTCTCTTATCCACCTATATATATATCACAAGCTACCACTTTGATATTAGAGATCGGTGTGAGTTTCGTCTAGCATCGTAAAAGATCCTGGGAAATTCGTTGTCGGCTGTCGAGAGGAATGTCGGGGGATCTTCTTTTCCCGTCGCGTCCATCGAGGAATTTGAAAATAGAGAAAAAAGATGAAAAATAGGGAAAAAGTGAGGGATTCATATGTACGAAAGTTCTTTTTGACCGTGTGCTGCATTTTTTGCAAGACTCTTCAGTACCTTTTTTGCTATTCCTTTTTGTTTTTCTTTTTTTTTTTTTGTTTTCCTTCTTTTTTCTTCATACCATTCCCTTCTACGATTATTATTCGCAAGAGACGATTTTTCGCAAACAATGCAGCGCATACTTTTTTTCCTTCCACGAGTGAGCCGCGAATCTTTCTTTCCTTCCGAATGTGAATCTTTTCTCTTAATATTCTTTTCTTTCTCTTTACTTTTGTCCCATTCTATTTCTTTTTATTTCTGTTCTTTTATGACTGACTTCATTTTCATATTTCTTTATTCGCATCTCTCTCTCTCTCTCTCTCTCTCTCTCTCTCTCTTAATTTTAATCTTAGTTAGTAAATTTTACTCTTAAATTAAATTTTTCATTTATTTTTAACATTATTTGTTACCACGCGAAAAGTAAAAATGTTAAACAAACATACTTTGTCGGTTCTTCTTTATAAATATTAATGATTAATCTTTATCTATGTCCATCTCTCTTTTCCATCTCTATTTGTCTTTCTTTATTTTTCTTTCTTTTCTTTCTTTCTTTCTCTCTTTCTTTCAGCCATATATAAACGAACACGCTCACAAGTAACCGGGGTTGGATGGAAAAAGAATTAGTTTCCTTCTCGCTTAAATATTCGTAACCACCACCAACAACGTTGGGGAACGACTTTCCAGACCGGAAATGCTCGGCTGCTGCCGACGTGTTCCGGTCCGTCTAGAGAAGAAGTAAAAAAAAAAAGAAAATAGAAGGAAAAGTGAGGAAAGGAGGAAGAAGGAGGGTGAGCCATCACGATGAAAATCGTGCTCTCGGAATTTCATTTGCACTGCCTACAACGTACCTCATCCCTCTTTTCCTATACCCATGCTCTCTATGCCCCCTGCCCATCCCCTTCATCCTTCTTCTTCTTACTGGAAGATGTACCTCAGACGTTTCAAAGTGAGAGAAGAGCCGAAGGGAAAGATCCTCAAAGAGAGGAGACGCTTTTTTTGATCTGTCTCGTCATAGTTGTTCAGTGGAATCATTGAAAAAATGACACTTGGCGATCTAATGTCACGTAGATTCTTTCTAGTAGATTATTCTTACTATTTATATTTATTTCTATTAATTCATAATTTCTATATTTATTTGTGATAACCAAGTTGAAGTTTATTTATATCTATGCATATGTATATGTATATTATTTATTGTGACATTAGTTATAATGTCTTATTCATACATAAATGTTAATTTTTTTAAATTTATATGTATATATATATTTTTTTATATTAATCTTTACTGTTTCTATAAGTGTAATACAAAAATTTGTTTATCCATATCTATATGTATATGTGTATGTATATTATTTATTGTGTCGCTTTTTTTTTTTTATCTGTCTTCGTTTACTTTTCAACTTTTTCACAGTTATTTGTATTAATCTGTGACTTTTATATATGCAATTTACAGCTTGACGTTTGTATATTTCTGATGGACGGGTAAAAGAGTATATAAGTCAAATTTTAGTCAAAAAGTATACTATTACAGTTTACATTTCTTTTCTTTTGCTTATGATATGTATGTATATTTTATAAAGCCAAGAGAACGAGACATAGATATGCTATCAACTTTCCTCATTCAAAATCTAACACCTGATCTTACATTGTACTTTAAATATTTATATTGTAAGTGTTTCTCTGTAAAAGTAATAATTCTGACTTATATTCCTTTGCCCGTCCATCAGAGATATACATAATATATTATATTAAGAATAATATATATTATGTACCGTAAGAATGAGTAAGAGAAAAGATAGTGGAGTTAGGCTTAGAAAGAGAAAGAGAGAAAGAGAGAGTATAATGTGTGCGAAGGAAAACAAACAAAAGATAATCGTTAGAGGACGGCTACATCGATAAAGGAAAGGAAAGAACAATAATCGAAAATAAGCACGTTAGTATAATGGTCATTCGCCTCTTAACGCCTTCATTTCATTATCTATAGTCGTATATTGTTATTTCCTTTAATTAAATCAGAAATTACTAAAGTTCGAATTTTTCCTCGACATATCCTATCTCATATCTATTATTTATTATGACATAGTTATTGTGTAGTATAATTATTGTATATACGTATATTTTTATAATTCTTCATATACACATGACTACATATTGAAATCATAGATATAATATGTATATATTGTTCACTTTATGCCAGAGGCATGAACGTGTAAAATTTTTATTTTTTTGTGTTGACGTGTGTATTGAATTCCTGTTTTTTTTCTATATTTTTTGTAAAGATAACACACACACACACATATATATATATATGTATATGTATATGTTGCATACAACGATGTTATACTTTAAACTTGATTCATCTATACTAGAAACACGAATGTGATACATTTGTGAGTTTGGTATAAAGAAAAATTATTTAATTAGTTTAAGCGAAAAATATAAATATTTTTATAAATTCCAACAATGTGATTGTACTTTTATTTCTTTCTATTTTTATTTACTTATTTATTTATTTATTTTTTTTTTTTATTTTTTTTTGATATAAAATGTTACCATGAGACATTAATATTAAACTTCAGGCATCTAAGATTCCAATGCTGAGTGTCTGTAGGTTTCGTTATTAAAAAAAATAAATAAATCTTCTAATGTATTTTATAGGACAAATTTTTCTAAACTGACATTTACGGATATTAGTGTCAGAAGAAGAAAAAATCGTCATTGAAAGGTATAGAATAAATCGCTTCCCATATTAATTCAAAAGTTGAAAGGTTTGTACAACATGTGTAAAACAAATTATTGAACTATAATATCATTAATTTTTTAAAGGATTGAAGAATAATGAACATGTACGTTCAGATGCTTTACATTAACGAAGACTTTGATTATGATAATAAATTTTTCAGATTTTTCAATGAAAGATTGCAATTATAATAATGTCTTTCTTAATTTCAAATATATTATTCTCTCTAATTTGCATATTAATGTCAAAAATAAAAGCCATTTGTCTAAATGCATTTTCCAAAGTGTATCATTTCCTTTTATCATTATTATATTAGTATAATAAATGTGATTTACAATTTCAAAATGATGGAGAGAAAGATCAAAATTTATTTAAGAGTTATAGTTAGATATGATGTAAAAATTGATATCTTGAAGAAAATTTCAAGAACATTGATCATAAGAATTATCTTATTACTTTTGATATTTCTTTGCGAATTCTCAAAATTGACCGAATGTGTACATTAAATGGGCAAAGTAGAAGATAACGAATCTACATTGAAATAAAATCAAACGATTAATACAAATTATTATTAAAGCAAATATTTCTCATATCATTTTTCTAATCGATAATGGCCGTTCGCGCGATTTAACCACAGAAAAGAAGGAAGTGTTTCATATAAAACCATGACGCATAGCTTTTTTCACGGATCCTTTTTAAATGGAAAAAGGTCGGGACGTGTCCGGCACACGATCGGCGACGTGATCGATGCTTTCGAGGTTGAAACGATGTCACGTTTCTTTTGCTGGTTTTACGTTCGTGCTGCTTCGCTTACAACGATCTTTAACGTCGCAAACGAAGAGCCTCACTCTTTACGATCGTTTCTTCCTTCTGTTTACGACATCACATCGATTCTCAATGACTTAGAAAACGAACGACTTTTTCTTTTTCTTTCTCCCATTTTCTTCATTCGCGAATTGTTACAAGGGGGTGATATCTAACGGATCTGTGTAAATTTTTAACTAATATGGATTTTATTTACTTATACACGTTTCTTATCTCTTAAATCGACTTTTTGTCAATCACGATACTGAGGTAAAACGTCTATTAAAAAGTTTTATACGTGTCATCGACAATTACAGTCAAATAAATTTTTATATAAATAAAATTTTAAAAAGCATGAATATATATATATATATATATATATATATGTTTCGTTTATCTCGAAAAATTGAAATATCTATTGATATTGAGGGATTGACCATACCAAAAAATTTTTTTTATGTTTGGTACAAAGGGAATATCATTCGACGATTTATTTGTTTACACCTCAAATGATGTAGGAAATTTCAAAACCAAATTCATATTTTTTTCTTTAAATGAAACTATATATATATACATTTTTTTTTTTTTTCATAGTTCAATGACATTTGTTGAGACGAATTTAATGATGTGTCCGATATGAATTCATTCATTATTATAAAATGTTATAAGTTATATTATATATTTATGAATTTCTAAACAGTATAACATAGGCTCCTTGATTATTGGTTATTAGGCTGCGTAAACAAAGGCTAAACTTCTTATAAAATAAACTTCATTTATTTAGATCGGTAATTTGAAAAGCATAAAGGGAGATAAGAAGTTAGGTCTTTACTTATAGCATACAGATTAATATCGGCTATTAACGATATTATACATCAAGATACAGAGTCATACTTCTTAGAAACTCACAAATTTTTTTTGTATTATTATATTATAAATTATTTAAATATTATAAATTATACAAATATAATTTATAATATTTTACAATAATAAATAAACTCATATGCCACTTCGTTGATTATATATATATCTTGACTATAATTAATCTTTTATTTTTCCTATCTTCAACTTAACTATAAAATATTATTATTCATTAATAGATATTTGTACTTATTTAATATTCCTATCCAATGTATATATTAGTAATGTTAAGAAATAGTCGTTTGTAAATTGTGACTTTATGAGAATTGCTATATCTCCATATCGATTTTTCTTTGTTACTCGATATCTCGAGAATATCTAGTTTCTTCTAAGGTAAATCTACTGTTTATATCTTGGCGATAACTCATAATAGAAGAAATGAGAGAGGAAAACGATGAAATCGTGCGACAAGTTCGATGAGTAGAAAGTCGAAAATGATTATCGCCTTACCGGTTCATAGATTCTCCTCTTGATTCGATATCTGTCTGGAAACAGACTCAATAAATGATCTTTTCTTTTTTTTTTTCTATCTTTCCTTGAACTTAACGATTTCTTGGAAGGGTAAGCATCGGGTTATCCGTAAATCGTAACTACGTCTTTTGTCTCGGGGTCGAATCGAGTTCCTCGTTCGTCCGGTAAAGTCGATTCTCCTCAGAAGCTATTTCGTTGATTCGATTAAAAGTTTGATGAGTTTGCTCGGCTAAGCAAGCATTTTACGACTCTCCAATCGTTATGGAAATCGGCATTAAGGTTCTCTCAAACGATCTGTCTACCCTTTTCTACTTATGTACTCGTCGCACGTTTCCAACTATTTTCACTCATTAAACGAACAGTTTATTTGATAAGATGAAATAAGGGAAAATCGAAATTGAATAAAAAGAAATTAACGGATTATGCAGATTTTACATTTCTTATTCAATAAATATGTTTCAAGTAGGTATATTTATGCATATTGTATGTATATCTATAGTAGAAATTCTTGTTCGAAATATATGTATGAAAGAGATATATTTGAAATTCTGAAGTTCGACATGTATATAATAAAATTTCATTATTTTTATTATCGATAAAATTTTAACGATGCATTATGTGATAGATACATAAAACGATATTGAGAAAGAGAAAGATAAAAAGATGAGCTACTCTTTAATTCAATTACGTATATGTTGTATTTATATTCTTTCATGAAATCAAACTGTGAATTCGCTTGGCTACCAGGTATATTTCTTTCGAAATCCATGGAAGTAGAGGAGATAACACGAAACAGTATCATTCGCGACGGCTCGTTTGCTAAGTGCAGATAAAATCTCACGACTTTTCCGTCTCTATTTCTATCTCTTTTTTTCTCATAGCGAGTGTATAAAAACCAAGCCGGTATCGCGTTTCCTCTCGAACGATTGCCGATGTGCGTAACCGTGAAATGTGCGTCTCTTACGGCAATGTTGGCGCGACTAGAAGGACTAGAAACGATGAGAGAGAAAGAGAGAAATAGAGAAAGAGAGAGAAAGAAAAAGAGATACATATAGGGTGTTCCGAAAAAATGTATTTACATTTTAACATAGAATATTTGAAATTCTTTTAATAACACACAATTAAAACAAAGAAATAAAAAAATTTCATTATCCTTTTTTATCCGATATGCAATATATATATTCTAAAAATATTTACTTTTATTAATGAAATTATTAAATTAAAAATATAGTTATAAAAGCTGTCGACGAGTAAACAAATGTATAGAAATTTTTAGGGACACCCTATGTACATGTATAAACAGAGAAAGGGGACGAGTTCGAAGGGCCGACGAGCTTTCGAACAAGGGGTGCGTTTCCCTTTCGTATCAACGTGAAACACGAGTACACTCTGCGTACGTTTCTACAATTACGCGTACCTATATCTGTTCGTAGCGATAAGGGTGTAGTATCTGCACACGGTCTCCATACGTGGGCCATCATCCATGAGTAGTATGTATGTACGTATGGTGATGGGGCTTTAAACGAACGAAAGCTGCCCACGACGTTAGTTTACTATTACTTTCGCTGTGAGCTCTATCGTAAATTGGTATATATATATACATACACACACATAAATAATATATATATATATATATATATATATATATATATATTGTATTGTATATACCAATATATGTATGTATATCTACTAAAGTGTGTGCATGTGCGCGCGCGTGCACGCGCGTGTGTGCATGTAATGGTTCTGACAAATGAAAATATTCAACGATCTAGGAATATATACTCACATCTGATCGTTAAAATAACGATTCGTTTTTCTACTAATATGTAGGAATTTATCACAAAATAAAAGAGTTTTTATAATTCTAATCATTTAAATAAAGTGTACCGTGATCAAAAGTTAATTACTTAGAAATCTAAATTTTCATTATCGCTCGATACGATCTACGATGTTATCTGCAAATGATTTATCGCATGGGTATTTCTTTTTCATTTGGAATTAATTAGGGATAAATCAGAAAAAAAAGAACAAAAAGAAAAGCAATAAAAGTATCATTCTTTCGTAAAATAAACAGTAATTCTTTATAATTCATTTTAAATTCAAATAATAATTTTATGCGAGTGTTTGACGCTTTGTTTTTAATATCGTATAAAAAAAAGAAAATAAAATCCGTAATTACAATTACGAAAAGTTTATCTCGATACTTATTACTATTAAATCGACTCGTTTGACGTATCTACAAATCGATGGAAAGAAAGGTTCAAACAAAAATAGAAAAATATCGATGTGAGAACGTTAATTTCCGAATGCGAACAGCGGAACGTGAGAATCGATGATCGGGGCAATGGCGAGCGTTGATTAGTGGATCGGGAGTATAAAATACGCGAACGAAAAGCCATTTATCGTTAATCACTGGCAAATAGAGTTACGGAATTCGAGTCATATAGCCGATGTGCATTTGGTGACAGGTACGATGCACGTAAATCATATCGGTATAACTTGTGTTGAAGTTATAACCAATAAAGTCTGAATTTTAAGGATAAAAATGACAAATTATTATTATACCTTGAGTTTAATATATCTTAAATATAATAATTTACAATTATTGATTGACATCTAATTACATTATAAACAAGGTATTTACAAACATTTTATATAATAATAAAAATTTCTTTCTTGTAAATAATATCTACATTTAAATATATATCGCAACCTCAGAAGGACATTATTACGACTTATAAAAACACATATTTCAAGTTAAGCCCTTAGGAGGTATGCCAAAAGAGTTATTTACGTGGATGAATAACGTCACAAGTCTGTTTATGTAGTCGGTCGTTAAAGGTCAAAAGTATTATCGTAGTTCTTCTAATCTGATTTTGTTAATTTGATTTTGTATCTGTTTAAAGAACATTATAAACTTAATTATACTTAAATATCGTAATTCTACTTACAATAGCTACTAAGCAACGAAGTTTAATTGGAATTTGCGTTTTTTTCTCTCCTGAAAATTTGTATTTTTTTTAATTGTAACAGTATTCTTCTAGTCGTCTGCGAAATAATAATATATTCAATATATTCATTTATTATTACGAATTAAATTTGGAACACTTATTATTAATTAAATTCATTATTAACATAACACGAATACATAATTAATTATATATATATATATATATATATATATATATATATATATATATGTTTAATAATAATTATAGTTAAGAATAATTAATTATATTTTCTTATATATATAAAGTCAGTAAATTATTTTGTTTATTTATGTAAAGTTATAATACGTATAATACATACATACGCACAATAGTTATTAACAATAAAATTACGATCACCGTTGAAATTACCATTTTGAAATTTTTGATTAAAAATTCTGTAGATATTAAATGTTATCGATTTCCATCATTGAATTTTCTATGATATAGATATAATCAATTTTTAATATATATATCTTTTTTTTTTCTTTTGATATATATATATATATATATATATATATATATATATATATACATACATATATAGCCTATCATTATCTGCCATATGTTATATGGCTTTGAATTAAATACTTGTTCACTAGAAATAGCTATATATATATATATATATATATATATATATATATATATATATATATATATATATATATATATACATACATATATAGCCTATCATTATCTGCCATATGTTATATGGCTTTGAATTAAATACTTGTTCACTAGAAATAGCTATATATATATATATTGTTGATAGCTTTAGTGTTAATAATTAATATTTCGTAAAAGAGCGGAATATACATTAAATAATACGACAAAAATTGTGTGTAAAAACACAGTTCAGAGAGAATAAAGAATAATGTAAATGCAACGAAGGAAATGTCGGTATGAAATTCATACGTCGCTATGTTCAAACGGAATGAAAAATAATATTGTCGGGTGTAGAGTTTCATAGTCGATCTCTTCCATCAAACGAGCAGACATTCAATTCGAAAGGGTATTCTCTCTATCCAATGATATTTGATGTACGAGATATACTACAGTCAGGATTATTCATCTGATTGTTCGTGACTCAAGTTTAACAATAAGATCATTAATGGCTTTTTGTGGCTAACGAAGTAAAAATCTAATCTATTCTTCTTCTATCCTTTCTTCTTCTTTCTTCTTCTTTTTCCTATATATAAGCGAAGAGATCAAAGAACACAGAGTGTCGAAAGTGGAATCTAATAGGACGATGCAAATCGTCGTGCAAATCTCGTTTAGATGGGATAATGGAATAATATAGCTGATGAGAGGGTGTGATTTTCAAGCCCCGTATCATTTGCATGACCTCGAGGCATTTGCGTGTCGAATTCTACGAGCTTTCGATCGACGTACAACCTTTGAACAAAGCTATCTATAGAAGAGAATTGTTTCATGGTTGGTAAATACAAAGGAACTTGTTATGCGATTTTTACTTCCGAGGATCAGGATTTATTATCGGTTTTTTTTATTTTTTTATTTTTTTTTGCTCTTTAAAGAAAAAAATTTTTTTCCTTTTTAATTCGCGTTCGTGTATGTAAAGATATTATTAATCTTTACAATTTCAATTACTCTACACATTTGCTATTTATGCTAGGTTCTCTTAATAACAGTAATACATTCTCTGGTATAATGTTCTATTATAATATGTCAAATGAGGATATTCTAGCATGAATAGCAAATGTATCATGTTAAGAGAATTTAGTATGAGAAATGGCAGGTATATAGTATAATTATACTTGTACACATGATATGTTTTCTAATCTAATATATCAAGTTAGATAATTTCTTAAACACAGTCATTACTCGGTAATGAATATAGATTGAAAATAAGATCGATTCTCCAATAATATTTTTACTCTAATAAAATTAAAAAAAAAAAAAAACTGAGTTATTTATATATATATATATATATATATATATATATATATATATATATATATAAGAATCAAAAGCATATATAAGAATCATCCATCTTTCGCATCCTTTAAAAGAATCATACGTCTTATAATTTTGAAAATTTTTCTTCGAGATGAAAGACTAAATTTCTTTCTCTTCACGTTCGACCGGTGTTCAAGCACTAACGAGACTTTACATAGCCTCGAGTACGTGCCAGACAAACGTTTAGGTTGTCGCTGTATGCCTCTGGGGCGTACCTTTTTTTAAGGTGAAACGATGAAAACGAGGGAAACGAGGTACGAAGAAGAAAAGAAGGAGAAGAGGTGGAAGAAGAACGGGCAACACTCGACGTTGTTGCAATAGCACACAGTAGCAGTAGTAGCAACCAGTGTGTCGAGTGTTAAAAAAAAAAGGTGAATTAAAGTTGGTACATGGATAAAGTAGGTGTCTCTATACGAATATGTAATTTTCTTTTTTTTTTTCTTTTTTTTTTTGAATACCGTATGATAGATACTTCCTTAATATTCTTTTATTTTTCTTTTAATTGAATACGATAATTTTACATAGTTTTTCCATTTTATACATTTTTATCCACCGATAATCATCCATGATCAATTAACACACGAATAATATATTTGAAAAGTTTCGAAATTTAGAAATTAATTTGTACCATCATACTTGAGTATCAATTAATTTTTATTATTTTCATTATATAAGATAAATGACGATCTAACACAAATAATATGACTATCTATTATAGTTTCGAAAATATGCGTATCTTTTTAAACATACAATATTTTTTTCAACTAAACAATAAAAAAAATATATTAAACATTCGATATAAAAAATAATATAATAATATAAACATTAGTAATGTGATAATAATATAATAATAAAAAAATGTTAACTATTTAATATTTTTGTTCTATTTAAAAAATTCTAAGAGATATTCGGTCAGTGTCATTTTAGATAGTTCATTCTGTAAGAATATTCTGTAAGGTAAAGAAATTGTTGTCCTTTTTTAGTTTTTTAGTTTTATATCTATTCGAGGAATACATATTTATTGGTTTCTTGGTAACGTTGTTAAGAATATCGCCGTGAAAGCTTCTACTTGAGTTCCGCTGTATTTTTTCATTCCCTTCTTTTGAACGGTTAAGTTCCTTGAGAGGTACTCCACTCGGATGCGCGCGCTTCCTCTACTATAAACAGTAAACACGGTAACGATGTAGCGCGAAGTAAAGTTTGTTCTCAGAACTAACTAGGAACGAGAAGGTGGATGATAAGTGAGGTTGAAAAAGGAAGGGTGAAAGGGGTTCAGGAAATCCTTATTTTACAACTTTATTGCGTTTGTGGCAGGAATGTTCGAATATTTAACAAGCTTTCGTGTTGACGATAAATCGATAGAAACTCGAAACTTTTAATATTTCTTCACTGAAATAATTTTATTCGACGTTTATATATATATATATATATATATATATATATATATATATATATATTTCTTTGTTGTTTTGTGCATATATAAAATATTTATAAAAATGTAAAATCTGAGTGTTACTATATAAATTAAATACATATATTCTTCTATTATCATTGTAAAAATATTTGTATGAAAATATCATATTAATTGCTTTATTATTTGAGAAAAAAGAAAGTTCATAGAAAACGATTAATTTATTCCCATGCTCTGTATAAAAAGATACTGTTATTGTTATTAGTTTTTATAAACGCTTTTTAAACAGTATAAAACGAGATAGTTTTTATGATAAATTTTATTATTTTTAATAAAGATTTAATATTCTTTGTTTATATTGAGTTAATTTTAAATTGTTAGACTATTTGGACGCGTAAGTTGTTGTTTTGCTTACATTATCGTGAAGAATAGTCGTAGTCCCTTATATAAGTTAATATGTTAAAATATATTTATTTTATTTCGTTCAATTGTATTGAATTATTTATATATAATCATCATCTTTGCAGAGAAATTTCGATCGTTTTCGTTTTTTGTATATACTTCAAGCATATGGACATTTGATATTGTGATCTCTACATGGATCATTTCCCACAGTCGTGTTAAATTTTCAACCAGTGAAAAATGTAAATAAAAACGACGCGTATATTCGAAACGAAGTTTCCTCTGGCTGCCAACGGAGAGAAAGCGAGTGCACAAAAAAATATCGAGCATTTGGATTGGTTACTCGAAAAAATTTCTCTGCGATGTAATTGTACATCATGGCATAATGTAATTGTGACCGTAGAGGAATTAAAAAATATGTCGAAAATTTTAAAAATATGGAAAAATATCGTTTCGAATATATACTATGACTTTGAAAAAAAAAATTAATTTTGAAAAAAAAAATGATAAATAATACATCATTTGGACAGAAATGCAAAAGATTTTTACATTATTTCTAACATAATTTTTGTTGTTCAAAGACATCTCAAATGCAAATAGATGATATCTTCCAAATTGGTTTCATTATAAATTATTTATATTATGGTAACAAAAAAATATCATTCCTTTAAAAAAAAAAAAAAAAAAAAAAAAAACCTGACGACTTAAGATGAAATCTTAATAAGAAATAATTTTAAAAAAGCATTTCTGATATCATTGTGTTTCTCCTTTCGTAAACATTTTTTTATATAACGCAATCCAAGAGGAAATGTCCAGTTTTAAATGGAACACTCTGTATGCGATATATATAGAACAAAATTTCGTAGGGTTGTGCAGAGTGGACGAAAAAAAATTGAGTGTGTTGGTTGGTTGCTCGGAAGGGTTTGCTATATCGTCATTTTACGGCACACGCGGAGTGGGTAAAAACGCGATCGGAACGTGTGTGTGTGTGTGTGTGTGAGAGCGAGCGCGCGCTCGCGCGCGCTGAACTTTGTCAGTGGTTGTTGACGCTCGTACTGGGGTTCGGTTATCTCTACGACGAGGGTTCAAGTATTTAATGGGCTCTTTATAAAAATAAATTGGCAACTCGAACCCCAAGGGATGTGCTCTTGACGGGACGCATGGTATCGTGCCTACTATACGTTATCGCATATAATTCGCGATATCACGTGCGAGCGCGTACTTTCATCTCTTGGAATGTTTGCATCCTTAAAATTTTTCCGCGCTTGTTACTCGTTATTTTCATTTGTCGTTTATGATATGGTGATCGGATTATGTTCTATTAGCTAAATTTTTTTTTTATCTCAGTCAAATCACGTAGAATAATATATATTGTATGTATGTATATAAATTGTACGAAAGTTTATATAAAATGATTTCTAATTAATGGAAAGAACGAATTATTTACATTTAGAAATATTTAATTGTTGGGCTGGTAAATTTTAAGAGTTAGAAAATATCACTTGATTTTGGAATAATTTCTTAAAAAAATAAAATACATTTTATTTACAACGAATATCAATATAGATCTTTACTTTATCCTTTGAAATGTTTGCGTTATTAATATTTTCCCACTTTTGTTATTCAATATTTTCATTCCTCATTTATGATACAGAAGTTGGATTACATTCTATTAGGTAAATTTTAGGTTTCAAAATCAAATCACGCAAAATATATATGAACCAAACAAAAGTGTTTCTGAAATTATTTATAATTAATAATAAGAATGGATTATTTACATTCATAAATATTTATATATATATTTGTGTTAAATATTGTATAATATTTAATGCTATTTCTTGTTAAGTGATTAATTTCGAAGATTAATAAAATATTTTTGTTGACATACAATATATTTTATTTAGAATAAGTATGATTATTGATTTTTACTTTTTCACATGATACGTACACCAACTTACAAAGAGATTTTTTTTCGATAATAAACAGCTTTATTCGTTTAACGATTATGGATGAATGACGTAAATGTCCGAGCATGATCGAAGTCCATGTGATCGATCACTTTCACTCACTTGAGAGTATTCCTTTTATAGAATGCAATTGCACCGATGATGCAACGATGCGAGAACTTTGAAATTTTAATCGATAAGACCGAAGAAAAAGTTCGTGAGAAAGCGAATAACCATATAATCTTTTATCGAACAATTTTGTTTTTTTTTTTCCTCATCCACGTCGTATCAAGAATGAAAAATAATATAAAATTGCCACGTGTACGACAATAAAAAGAATCTCTTTACGTAAGAGCCAATAACCGTCGCTATATATGGCATCTATTGTTTCCATCCCTTTAACCCCAATCCACTTCCTCAAAATGTGTTTCCTCGATAGTGTTGAAAACTTTACAAAAAGAGGATGCTCTATCGCTTCTTGAAAAGTTCCCTACCGAAACAATATTGCTTTTTAATACAAACTTTCATAGATTCTATTACTATTCTTAAGGAGATGACTTTCTATATCCATTACGTTGCAGATATTATTTTAAATCGTTTTCGTTTTTATAAATTTATTATCAACAAATATCGTCGAATTAACTCGGAACGAACTAAAATTTTCAATAAATAAGAGATGAAGAGAGAGAGAGAGAGAGAGAGAGAGAGAGAGAGAGAGAGAGAGAGAGAGAAAGAACCGAAGAAAATATGAAAAACTTTTAACGATAAAATTCAAGCTGGAATTTCGTTCGTTTTCTTTTTTATGAAACAAAAAAGTATTACCATTCAACGAATAAGAAAAAATTCTTTGCAAGAAGAAATCAACCAATTGCTTATTCTCGTTAAAAATTAACGGAATATTAATTTACGTAGGAATTTGCAACATAAAAGAAATTCAAAACGGTTGAAACGATCTTTCTTACCTATAACAATATACCTTTTTAGAGTCCAAAGAAGATAATATTCTCGTTATTTCTTATGTAAGAACGTCTTCAATGTCGTAAAATTTTTACAAAGAAAAATATCATTTGAAAGTAACGATTTTATTTATTTTGTAAACATTAGCGTTTACAAATGGATAAATAAGAGAATAAGTCTTTTATGCTCCTGAAAAGTATAAATTTATTTATTTCTTTTATTTTAAATGCAATTTCAATTATTTTATCAATATAGAAACAATTAACAATATATATATATTGTTTTAATATAAAATTCTCAATTTTTGATAACAACGATATTTATTAATTAAACGCTAATAGAGAATTTTTATTTTTTTTTTCTAAATTCAGTGAAAATTTATTTAATAAATTTTTACTGAATGAAATTTTTACTAATAGAGAATTTTTATTTTTTTTTAAATTCAGTAAAAAAATTTTTTTTTATTTCTTTTTATTTCTTTTTATTTCTAATGTAGTAAATTTCCGTGCAATTATATCTAAGCATTTGACTATACTGACAACTATACTATCATACAAACCATTTCATAATACGCAATCTTAATGCAACAATATCGTTCGTAGGATATCACGGCATGTCCTACCTTATACGAGGCGGCAAGATATTTCCGAACAATTTAGAGAATGAGCTGCGATAAAGGACACCTGCCACCTGTCCAAGTTAACGCCCTTTAATAATTACCGCGAGAGCGGTATATGCCATAGGGTTTAGTCCGTCGTGGAATTCTCTTGTAGCTTCTATCGTAAGCATTTTAACGACGTGCGCGTGTGCGTACAAATTTGATGTTCTTTATCAAAGCTACGTAGGTAGGAAACTGTAATTTTAAATATAGGAAAGGAAATTATGATAATATTTTTTTAATGTGATTTATGCATGATGATGATAATTATTATTATTATTATTATTATTATTATTATTATTATTATTATTATTATTATTATTATTATTATTATTTATTTATTTATTTATTTATTTATTTATTTTTTTCATTCATGATACATTCATCCTTTCATTAATTTTATTCACATATTCATTAATATATATATATATATATATATATATATATATATATATATATATATATAATATATACACAATTACAAATAAGCAAACAAACAATTACATACAAATCCATTAATATATCCGATGTTTATTCATAATACTAATGATGCATAATAGTGATTTTTTATTGAATATAATTTTAATTGCAAATGACTATTACTACATAAATTATAAGTATTCATTAAATAAAAAGATAATTATGTGGATCTTTACAAGTCGAATAGATCACAGAGTAATCAAAAATATTTTTACATGTATTTTATAAATAACTCAGAATCGTGCAAATTTTTCTTGTTAAATTGTCTTATAACTTCATAACCAATTGTGAGATATTTACTCGAACATTTGTGGACAGATACTATATCTATTAGAAACGTGACGATCTATGTATGTACTTGCATCGAACAATCAAAATTTCGTTGCGTTGTAAGCATGTAAATAGATCGAACGAGGAGATCGTTGAGCTTTTGAACCTTCAAGGATGAGGAAGAGGATGAGAAGGCAGCAAGGGAGGAAGGGGAGAAGGGTGGAGTGGATGAAAGCGAGTCAAAGATTCATCTCTCGTGTCAATCGTGAAGCAATTCGTCATTCGGTTGAGTGGCACATGGACAAACGTAAATTAAGGATCGTTTCGTGATTTCAGTCATGAGACGTTCGATCTCTATCCATCTCTGTCTCTACTTCAAAACTTCAAGAGTATTCTCTTCATATCGATTTAAAATGCCTGTGTGTGACAACGTTCGAATAATAAATAATAAATGTTCTGGGTTAAGCGATGGACATTACGGATTGCTAATCTGTCGACTACTTTTTTTGTATATCATGTATCTGCATCTTTCGTATATACATATCATTAATTATAAATTGATAATGAGAAAGAGAGAGAGAGAGAGAGAGAGAGAAGGAAGATAAAACTCATTGTAAAGAATTTTATTACAACATATCAAAAGTTACAATTTTTCGTTCCTTCTTTTTTTATCTTTATATTTTAAAAGACAAAGAGAAACGAAAATGTTGATCACTCAAACTTTAAATATTATAGTATAGCATGGGAACGTAATTTTGATGAAAATCGATGAAAATTTATACGTATAAAATACATACACATACTTTATTAATTATCATTTCCTCTGATAATAATGATTATATCTCTCTGAATAAAGCAAAAATATTTAATATTAAAATGCAAATATAATTAACGATTAGTTTATCTATTTTGATTAAATATATTGTACGAAATTGCTTTCTTTTCTTCTTTTTTTTTTTTTTTTTTTAATCAATGAATTAAAAAATAATTACAAAAACTAATTTGAATCGATCGAACGAGACAGAATTTGCATCGACGAGGAATATTAGAATAAAGAGACGAGAAGGAAACAAAGGCTGGAATCTAGACTACCTATGAGCACAAGGTTATTTGCTGGAAGATATGATGAAAAAAAGAATAGAGAGAGAGAGAGAGAGAGAGAGAGAGAGAGAGAGAGAGGGAGACGAAGATAGACATAAAGCAAAAGAGGAAGAGTGGGAGAGCGAGAGAGGAAAGAGGGAAACAAAGCAAGCCGCGTAAGGTTACGAAAAACGCTCGAGAGAATTTATACTCTGTACGTTATATACGCGAACAGAAGAGAAAAAAGCAAGAGAGAGAGAGAGAGAGAGAGAGAGAGAGAGAGAGCGGTAACCGTTCAGAAAACATTTTCCCTGTGTGCACATAACTCAACATCCTCGTAGACATCGACCTGAAATAATGCCGCTAGTCGAGCAATTTTCTGCAGTGACGTAGAAATTGTTAAAATTATTTCTTATCTGTAAAAGGCAGAAAATGCGAGACGAAGCTAAAGGAGAAATAATTGGCTCGAATATTTTTAATTAACGGAAATATAATAGCACGAATTGTTCTTATCGTTACTCTGTTTGTATCATACGATTGATCCGTCTTTATTGTTAAATGATATCTCGTGAAACACGAGCCAATTACAGAATATAACATCCATAAAATCTTATATTTTAGTAAACCGGACGATGATTATATATTAATTAAATAAATAAATAAATATATATATATATATATATAGTACATGAATAATATAGTAATAATAATACTATAAAATTTATCTATCTTTTTTCTACGTATAAAAAAAAGCTATTGCATCAAACGATATAATCACGTCATAAAATTCAATTCAAGTTCATAATTCGAGAACAATAATAACGTTGATTATAAAAATTCTACTTTCCGTGTATAAAGATAATTTGTTACATTGAATGAATGATATTACTTTTACGATATAATATTAATTTAATTAATAAGACGGAAATGATACTTAAACGTAAATATTATAATATATACATATGTAGATATAACGTTTAGCATAAATGAATAGAAAGAATTCTTTACGAGCAAGATTAAAAACGACTCAGACTTGAGTTTAATATCGACGTCATATATATACATACTTATATATATATATATATATATATATACACATATCAACGAGCAAATTAAGTCTCGTTTACATTGTCCATGTAACGAATCTGGATTTCATTGGGTGTTCGCAATTAGCGGAGCCGTACTAGCACGTCGCAGGTGAACCGCATTCTTTCGTGCTACTAATTTGCATGTCGGTTTTATAACAACTTGATATTTTTACACGCGAAACTTCCCTTATTCCTTCTATTTCTTTCTTACTCACTTTCTCCTCGTGTTATTCTTTTCTATTTTTTTTCTTTTCCTTCTTCTTTTTTTTTTTTCTTTTTGCTTAATTCTTCCATGGTTCGCTTCGCCACACTTAACGCGCCATGAAACGTAATGGTGAAAAGCTCGAGGTGGTGGTGAAAGTGGTAGAGAAAAAGGAAAAGATGAAAAAAGAAAGAAAGAGAGAGAGAGGGAGAAAGAGATGGAAAAAGGACTACTGAATACCGTTCGTCCTTTTCCATACGACGACGTTACAAAGGCACCTCTGCGTAGAATCAACTGAGTTTCTAATGAACTTTGAGAATCCTTCGAACTATTCTACGTTGGACATTGCAAAACTAGTTCGAAACCATGCTAAAATTTTCCTCGAGTAAGGAAATTCTAATCGATTTCGTGTCGCCTCGTCGAAGATCTTTTTCTTTTTTTTTTTTTTTTTTTTTTTTTTAATATCATTTCTTTTCTTTTCAGTATATGACAAATCAAAAATAAAGATAAATAAGAGTAACTTGAAGGGAACTCTTTATTATGTTCAATATAGATGTTCATTAATTATTGGTCGTTCAAAGGTACAATTAATATCTACCCTGAGTAACAGGTAATTAATATCAACATGATTTATCACATTTAACGAACATGCCAAAGTAGATATTCTATTATGGAAAGAAAGATTAGCTCTTCGTATAGCTGAAACGATTAGAACAAATCGGTTCTGAGTTATCATCAATCACTAAAGAATGTAATCACGCACGCAATGGGAAATGTTCTCACGTGAAATAGGCACAGTAAATCGTGACGAGTAAAATCAAGGAGGTTCTATGTTTCTGATAAGTCTCACGTAATAGAATTCGTTTCATTTGAAAATGTGATATATATGTGGATGTACGTAAAACTATAATTCAGCAAAGATCGATCATGTCAATTCTTTTTCTTTCTCTCTCTCTCTCTCTCTCTTTCTCCCTCTCTCCCTTTCTCTCTTTAATAGAAACCTGTGAATTCTATTTGCAAGATGTTAATTGAACAACGTTTCTACGACATTCCAACTAGATGAGGATCCTCGGGATAGTAAATATACAAGAGAGAGAGAGAGAGAGAGAGAGAGAGAAAGAGAGAGAGAGAGAGAGAGAGAGAGAGGAATGCTCAAATGTAGTTTCAGCATATTATCGCGATTATCTTCAAGGAAATCGTATTCCTACTCTGCGTTATACGGGTCGAAAGAGCGAACGATATCACGGCTGAAACGGATAGTCCTCTGGAAGAAACCATCTTCACAATAACCACACCCTTGGCAGTATAGTTAATTTGTATGCGTAGTCGTGAGGAGGTAAGAGAGTACCCTCGTTTGCAGTGGATTATATGCAAATTGAGAGACTTCCTACTTATACGTCTATCTCTCTTTTTTTTTATTTTTTTATTTTTTTTACATGTATGTATTTAGATACAATATATTTTGTACTTACAATAAAGAAATACTTACTATATATGTATGTCTATGAATGTATGCATGTATGTATGTGTATATACGTATGTATGTATGCGTGCGTGATTATGTATACGTGTCAACGTGTATATAGTTATTTTTTTCCTGTTTTGAAACACGACCACTCAGTAATTACCTCTACGTTATGATAATTTAAATCCATGAATTAACATTCTGCATGCTTCTATCATATAAATTTTCATGTTATATTTCAGAGCGTAATTATGGAGTCACAGAAAAGCTTGTGCTTTCTGGCGTTATTGAAAGGATAGAGATAATTTCATAGGTCTTTTCGTGATAGTCGAATGTTGATCACGATCAATATGGAACATTTTGAACGTATATATACATGCATATATATATATACATACATATATATATATTATATATTATATATTATATATATATATATACACACATATATATATATATATATATATACACATACATACATAGACAGATATGTAACGTAAAAGCTGGCAACATATTCGCATGTTCATGTTTCACGATCTTTCGATCGGACATTGCGGCTAAATATGGAAACGTAAATAACGAAAAGCTGATAAAAATTGCAGATACGTTTGTATGCTCGGCGTGAGTTGACTCGAATCGAATTTTCTTTTTCTCCTTTTCTCTCTCTCTCTCTCTCTCTTTTTCCTTCTCTCTTTTTCTCTTGCTTGTACTCATCCATTCGTCCAACAGAGTTCGCTTTATAAAACACGACTCGTACCCATCGGCTCATCGAATGTGGTTTTTCGGTTCGTATTCATGATCGAGCAGAGATAGTACGTTGGAAAGGAAAGAGAGAGAGAGAGTGTGTGAGCGCACAAACGACGTGATTTAGCGAGGGCCATATCCGAAGAGAGAGAAAGAGAGAGAGAGAGAGAGAGAGAGAGAGAGATACATGAACCTCTCGAACGATGGGTCTCTACGACAGCATCGTCGAACGTCGAAGCTCGTCGGATTTATAAGTCGAAAATGCAATGCTCTCCACCTCTCACCCGTGCTTGAAACTCCCTCGCGCAGATATTTGAGATTTATCGATTCCCCTGAGGGAAGGAGAGAGAGGTGGAAGAGTTGGAAAAACGCAGTATGCAACGATAAAAATATCGCCTTATATGTATATATATATATACATGTATATATATATATATATATATATATATATATATATATATACATGTATATATGTATGTATATATGTATGTATGTATGTATATATGTATGTATATATGTACATACGTAAACGATAGTTCTGTTTGGACGAAAGGATTTGGAGCTTTAAATTTCTTTTTCAAATGTGATAGTTTAAAAAAGTATAAGTATATTGTTAAAAACGCGTATGTAGCGCGTAAGTTATATAGCTTTAAATAAAATCAATTAATATTAAAAATTATTAATCATATGAACATCGATTGAATTATTTAAAAATATGATATAGCTCATATCATATTTGAATTCTTTAAATCACGTTTTAATTTTCTACGTGTGTGTGTATGACGCATCGTTGAAAACATATTAAAGATCCATATAAACGTAAAAATATATGCATCTCTGAAATACGAAACGTTGATATCTTTTCTTTTTCTTCTGTCTCAACGAATTGTATGAATGAATGGTAGGAAGAAAAAAGGGGTGGGAGGGACGTTGACCCACATCGATTCCCTCAGAGCCTTAGAAGCAGGAAAACAAGTCGAAGACCGTGTTGGTTATAAAAACAGTAGACCGCAGGTGTCTTCGTTTTGTTTCGGAGAAACCGGTCAAGGAGCGTGAGGTAGGACAGATGTCTCCTTATTGAGAAACAACACTGGAGAATCAGATTTCAACCTCTCCAGAGAAATCTGAAAGAGATATTGTATAAAGTGTTATTTTATTAAACAGCTTCTAACGGTAAGATACGTACAAATATATCTGTAACTATCATATTTCATATTCATTAAAAAAAAAAAAAAAAAAAAAAAAAAGGGATAGTAAAAAGAAAAAGGTGTGTGTACGTATAATAGAAATATGTTGGAAATAAAACGTAATCTTTCAATATATGAAGTAATATAATTAGATTGTTGTTATTCAGGTAAATTATAAATTTAAGATTAGATGTATATATATATATATATAATTATAATATATATAAATATATATAATTATAATAACAATTTAATAAATATTTAATTATAATAATAATTATAATTAAAAACGTAATGAAATTTTATAGTTACATTGTTAATACAAAATCATTTTCAAGAAAATCGAGCTTAAGGATTCATCGAATATATATATAGGTATACATGTGTACGTACGAGACACGCATCTAAGAAATATCAAGAAAATTGATTTGATTATATTGATAGTATCGAAGTACGTAGACAAAAAGAAAAGGTTTTTCTTTTTAAATCGATCTTTCCTTTAAGTTTCTACGATTTTTTGTTGCGAAGATATCGTTTTTGAAATATCGCCATTCATAATTTATATAGATACATCTGTTCGTATTAATAGTAGTCAAAAAAATTGTTTACGTTGAACCAGCTAAGCCGATCACGTAAATTCAAGGAGTTTATGTAGGTCACTGTGTCAATACACCTTTAATAAATTTAAGTCAATGAGTCAATATAAACGTCTTTTATTTATGTAGAAATATTTCTGAAATAATAAAACATAGAGATTTGAAACAAATTCATTAAAAAAATCACATTTACTTAGTGCATTCTTAATAATTTTTAACAATTTTTTATAAACAATTTGTAATACTCAATTTTCATAACAAAATATTTTTATAAACTTTAACCTAATATAACATATATATATATGTGTTTTATTATTTGTTATAAACAATTTTTATAAACAATTATAAACTAACGTTGCATAATCAGAATGTCACTTTACAAGTAGAAAATGTATAATTTGATTCATGATCACTGTTTTTAATATTTGTATATATTTTTGATAAATAATTATATTTTTTTATAAGGTAAGTTATACGATATGTGTATAACATAAAATAGAAAGATCTTGGTCACTTTTCAACGAGCTTCTTCATACTTTTTTGTATAACATTTTCTTATTCATCCATACACATATCTAGAGATATTATGTAAATTATATAAATTATATAACAAATAAAATGCAATGTAATATACAAAATAATTATATATTATAAATAAAATTTTTACACTATTTCACTTTACGAATATGAAAAATGTAAGAAAAGTACGGACAAACTTGGTGAGTTCTGTTAAAACGAAAAAACAAAAAAAAAAAAGAAGAAAAGCGTCGTCATTTGTGGTTGATTAAAAGAAACGCAAATGTGCCTTCAAACACATCTCGCAAGACGAGTATCACCATATCTCTCACCAACACAAAATGGTGGTCACGAGGTAAAAATTGGAGGGGTTCTTTCGTTCGTGCAACTAGAGGGTGCAACGGGTGTCGACGACGGCACTCGTTGCAACGAGGGAGAACAACGTTTTCGATGTGGTTCGTAGAAATATGGAAAAGAAAGAAAGAGAGAGAGAGAGAGAGAGAGAGAGAGAGAGAAAGAAATATGGAGAAAGAACGATGTTATTCGCGACGCGATACGCTTTATGATTCTTTACGAGTCTGTTCACAGGCTGAAGCCGGCAGACGAGACAAAACGTCTGACGATTCTATGGATTCGAGCAAAAAAGACAAAAAAAAAGAAAGAGAGAGAGAGAGAGAGAGACTTATCGTTTCTTCATTTTTTTTCTATTCCTTTTTGGTCGCACACCAGCAAATCAGCAGATCAGCAAACTTTCACACTTTTTCTGGAAAAACCTAGCAGAGAGAAACGTAGAATTTCCCTGAAATAATGACTATCTTTAGTAATCTCGTTTCTTTCTTTTTTCTTTTCTTTTTAATAAAAGAAACTGAAGTTTGAAGATGGGTTTTATATTTGATAAGAATATAACGTTGAAGTTTGATTTGGTTACGGTCCAAGTAAATCGTGGCTTATCACGTTTCAATGTAGAAATATGTACAATTTCAAATCTATTATTTCTTAATATGCAATAACAAGTAATAACATAGTAACGGTGTATACAATGCCGTATAAAGTTCGTAAATATCTGAGGAATTTGATTCACAAATCAAAACCAAGTAAATTACAATAAACTGTAATATACGTAAGTACGTTAATGTAGAGATTTGACCAATTTCAAACATTTCTTTAAATTATACGTAAATAATGTTCTTACAAAGCACAGACGATAATATTTATATACTTTACATATTACGAAAGGAAAATTATAAAGAGTTTATGCAAAATTAAACGAAACAAGACGATCTCTTTTACAACTTTGATTTTATTTTCTCAACTCCTTTCAAAGCGAATTTTAAAAGAGGTAAGCGCTGTTGTCTAATTCAACGACGAGCTCTAGATTAAATCTTAAATACCACCTTTTGTAATCTTCTCGAACGCCACCCCCTCTTTTTCTCCCGTAAGGATAATTCACGTGAATCTTGAATTTAAATTAGGCACCATAAATATTGCTTTATCTGCAACATGGCCGTTGCTTCGAATATAGCCGAAGGCGGAGTATCAAACAAGAAGCAACGAGTTCTCTATCTCTCCTTTTCTCATGTGCCGGAAAGCATAATGGTTTTAAGCGAGAGTGCGTGCGATTAAAAGGGGGTGCCACAAACGTGCCACAGCGATGTTTAGTCGAATTTTCGCGTTGAAACTATTAAGTACACATTCGTTTACCAAGAGAATCATGAAATTTCTGTATATTTAAATAACTAAATTCATCAATTATTCAAATTATTAAGAATAATATGTCGTAAGTGGAACATAGATGTTATTTATTCATATTTTCTTTTTATTTAATATAATTATCATTTTATAACATTTAATATAATAAATAAATATACATACTGTATATATTTATTTATCTCTTTTATATTTTATATTTTATTTTCAAACACAATAAATACATGTATATAAATGTCACATATATACGATATAATTCATAAAAATAATTTTAAAATATTACAAATAACAATTCTCAATATTTTTATAATTTATTTTTTCGTGCGCATAACAATGCAGATACCTTTTTAAAATAATTGATAAAAGAAAGTTTGAAGAAACTTTTTGTCTTTGAAAGGGAGAGAAAAAGAGAGAGAGAGAGAGAGAGAGAGAGAGAGAGAGAACGAAAGAGGAAAGAAAGACAGAGAGAAATAGAGAGACAGAGATCTATCTCATCGGATATGCGTGTGCTCGTAGCGTGCAGTTCGTCTGCGGTGTGTATTCATCGGCTAGTGTATAGTACAACGACGATGCAACGACGATGCAACTGTAAGGGCTGCGGAGCGAGGGTTGAGACGTATTTACGTAGGGTCGTATCCATCGAGCCACCGCCCTTCGCGTGTGCCGTCGTAAAGGGGCTGAACGAGAGACGCCGAATACGAAAGAGAAAGAAAGAAAGGAAAAGAGGAAGGGAGGAAAGGGAAGGGTGATTTTACTCCCACTGCACGAACGAAGGGTGAATCGGACGGGCTGCGACTTCACGATAACAACGACGAGAACGGTCTTACGTTGCGTGTCTCTCGCACTTTTCCTACGACGTCTCATGAATTTCTATCTTTCTTTATCTCTTTCTTTAATTGTCGTTCTCGTATCTTTCTATTTCTTTCTTTCAAGTGACCAATTATCTGTTTCATGATATGGAAAGCTCCATTTGTTATGACTCAACTCATCGAATAGTAGTTTTTCATTGATTTCATTATTTCGGCGGATAACGTCGAATTTCATAAAATACGAATCAATAAATAATGTTCAATTTAATATTAACAATATTATATTCGACGATTACATTTAGATGATAGATAAATATTGAATTATAAATCATGTAAATTGTATAGAACTGAATAACATTTTTATTTGTTTGAGTTATTTTGAATATAATCGATTAATTGCTATGTTGACACGGGCCAACGATTAAACATTCGCCAGAAGCTTTACATAATTATTTTTCTTTGTTAACTATTTATTATTCTATTAACAATATTTGTATCGATTTATTCGTAATCTCTTATTAATTGTATCGATTAGTATCTAATTTTACTAATGACATTCTCTTATTTCAGGCCATTGTACTTTGAATTCTATCATAATAAATACACCATACTATTTAATTATTGTTTTCAATTTACATATATACATACATATATACGTATTTCGCTTATTAAAATATAATTACCGGTTACACTGTTTCGAATAGAATCAAAGTCAATCATCAAACATACTCTTTTAAGTATTTCGAAGGAAATGACGTATACATATAGTGTGTGCAAATCAACGAAGGATAAAAGAAGGAATGACGAGGGTCTATGGGAAAGACGATCGTTATCGTGAATGTCGAATTAAAAATACGGTAACGTAGCGCATAATGGGACGATCATTATACTCGGCATCGTTATATTCTCCTCTTACTGGGAGCAATAGTACATCTCAAGGACAAGATCTTTACGGTAGTCCTTCATACCGACTTATTCTCTTTAATAATAATGAATAATTGCTTGAAAGTAGAAGATAATGAAATAGTAGTTTCGCACTTTTTAAAACCACCCTAGAAAGTAGCAAGGACACGGATGAATATATCTTACTTATGAAACGCCATGAGAGTTGCTTTATATGGTTGATTTATTTACAACGCCAAATTATATATATATATATATATATATATATATATATATATATATATACACAGAAGATATACAGCCGACTTTTATTGTTACAACTTTATAAAACGAGGCTTTATTTTCCCGAATGAAAAAATTCGAAAGAATTAATTTTATTTCAAATCAATTATCGAAGATCAATTAACGTGATTAAATCATTTAACTTGATAAAAATTAATAGGAAAAAAAAAGAAAAAAGAAAAAAAAGAGATATTTCGTTTTCCTTTAACACGATTTTCATGGAGTTCCTCAAATTTAATCATTACGATTCCGAATAATAGAATATCAATAGAGAATCGTTCATTTGCAAGGAAGATCAATAGTCAGACCACTGTGCATTGCTTCTTTGCTTTCTTGAAAGCATCGAACGAATATAATGGCTTCCTCTTTCACAATTTTATGTGCCGGCTTTTTTATTTGGCCTTCTCGTTTCGAAGAAACTTATTGCGATTCATCGACAAGGAAAAGGCCGGTAAGCATATTGATCTAATTGTAAGCGCTCTCGACTTCCGTAATTACTCCAGCCACCAACTGGCTTGGGGATTCGATTCGGTACGTTGTGCTTAATTAACGGACGTAACAATGAGCGTGTTTCGCTGTTGTAATTGTATCGGTACGTATTTGTTGTTTGTTGAAGTTTTCAAGAGAAAGAGAGAGAGAGAGAGAGAGTGAGAGAGAGAGAGAAAGGAAGGAGGAAACCATCGAGTTTATTCACGGCCGTTCGAACTACTCGACGGGTAAAAAATACGAATCAAAACTTTTTTACCCTCATCCTAAGAGACCGAAAAAAAAACCCAAGACTTCCCTGACTTTCAATCCTTTCCTCTGAAATTTCTTCCTTTTCTTCTTTCGCATCTTTCATTTCTCTAAACGAAAGGCGATGTATCCTTGTTTTTATTTTTTTTTTTTTTTATGTTTTTTTGTTTTTGTTCTGTTCTTATTCTTTTATCTTATTTTCGTTTAATAACAAATCTTAATCATCGTTAATTTATTTTAATTAAATTACCATCATACAAATTCTAATATACAGATCATTTCTATGTATTATATAGTATTATAGATATTCTTTTAATTGTGTTTTCCTTTTTTTTTTTTCACTAGCTTGAGGTATATACTTTTAGTAAATAGCTAATAGTTAATTTCGTATATCAAATCGTATAGAAGCATTGTAAAATATACCGTTAATCAATGCCAGTTTAGTTGCCATGCACGAATCTGGGCGATAGAATCCAAAGTAATTAATAATATGGAATTAAGGGAATGACTCGATAAGAAAGAAGCAACGTCAGGAACAATTTCTCTGCGAAGCTAATAATCAGTAATGGGTGATTTGTTTTCAAATATTCTGTCTTCGTTTCTCTCTCTCTCTCTCTCTCTTTCTCTTTTTCTTTTTCGTTTTCTAAATCTATTTGAAATATATATGAGTTATCGCATGAGTTAACTTTTTTCCAAAGCCTTATTTACGACTGTTATCTGTCGTTGTAATCAATAACTTATCGATTCTTCATTGTTACTCTTATTAACGTCATAGTGAACGTACAGTTTATTAGATTTTTTTTTTTAGATCATGATATTTAATTTAGTATCGAGTTTTATTAACGATTTTAGACAATCGTTAGAACAATTCGAAACTGGTCGACGATAGATCATTCGATAGATTTATGAAACAAATATGTATCGGGTGCATACGTATTTATGTATTCTACATTTAATTTTCGAAAGTTTTCTTGATCAGTTTACGAGTTATCGTATCTTGAAAGAAACTTGAGTTAAATTAACGAGCGCTGTTTCATTTTAGTCGGTTGGTCGTAAAATTTATAGATCGTTTCACCTAAGAAGAGACTTCTAGAAAAGAAATGAAATAAGTCTTTTGAGATAAACGAAGAAAGAAAGATAGATAGATAGATAGAGAGGGAGAGAGAGAGTGAGAGAGAGAGAGAGAGAGAAAAGAGAGTATAGATCGTGAAACAAGGCAACAAGAATGTCTTACGAGAGAGTGCCATTTCGATGTGATAGAACGACCAGAGTAATTAATAACAATGGCCGGTACGTTTAAAGGGAATGGAAGAGGGGAAGGGTCACACCGCGTCGAGAACAATTCCGTGGCATTCTATTAACCGGCCTCGTGATTCGACTTCAGAAACTTAGGAGGAAAGCTGCGGAAATTACGGTGCGCAGAGGGGCCGGCGTTAACTCGAAAGGAGTAACTTAATTACCCTCCAGCACGAATGCCTGCCTGGCACGAAGTTTTCGTTTTACGTGTGTGTAGAATGTGTTATATATGTTATATATATATACATATATATGTATATATATACATATATATGTATGTATATATATATACGTATATATGTATATATATATACATATATATGTATATATATGTGTGTGTGTGTGTGTGTGTGTGTGTGTGTGTGTATGAATATATATTCCTTTATATAGTATAGTATATACATATATATGTACATATCTCATACATTTAAGCATGTATATATACATATTTTTTTTAAGTTCATACATAAATAGTTTATGTTCGCTTTATGATATAAATTGAAATTCAACATCGATCCTAAACGTGATATCAAAGATATTTCGTCATATCTAGCTGAGGGAAATCTCGTCGTCGTGAAATTAGTTTTATTTCTCAAGCAAATTTCTACATCAATGTATTACCTTACTCTCGGTCTTTTCTATCGTATCTCATTTTTTTAACGTTCTTTTTTTCTTTTTCCATCTCAAGTTCTTATTTCGCATTATAAATGATTGTTCAACGACTAAATTTTTATAGAAATAGAAAATTTGTTTATATGGTAATTTTACATGACAGATCTATTTACGTAAATTGGATTGAGGATAATGAAAAAGTTCGTTGGCAACACGAAATAATAAAAAAGAATGGTACTTGAAGATATCGAAATAGGGGAGGAAAGAATGTAATCAATCGAGGCTTATATTCGGCAAGGACTTCCAAATGATTTTTTGTCACCCGTTCGAAATCCCCAGGAGCTCTTTTCATGCTAATAAGATTTTGTCAGCCGTCGACGACGGAGTGGAAAAGAGGGCATGCTTCAAACGAGAAAGAGAGAAATAGATAGATAGATATATAGACAGATAGATAAAGAGAGAGAGAAAGAGAGAGAGAGAGAGAGAGGGAGAGAGAGAGAGAAATATGTTAGGTTGCAACGCAGAATCCAAACCTACATAAAAGTAGTACATACTATAAAATATTTCAGTTCACGTATGTACGTATGTATATATATATATATATATATATATATATATATATATATATATGTATGTGCATCCATACATACATACATATGTACGTACGTGCATACATATATACGTATATACATACATAAATACATAGTAAGTACGTGGCCTTTCATGGGATTCTAATTTAATATTTTTCTTTGCACTTGAACGCGAAACAGTATGCGAGAAAATCAAACATGGCAATGCCACGAAAATTTATAGTTTATTTTTAAACTCCTTGAAGGATATCTGTTCGTACTATTTTCATGTTCTCATAAGAAGTATACTATTCAAATTAATATATCAAACGATTTGATAAAGGATCAGGATTGTTTAAAAAGTTGGAATAATTTTTTTGTAAATTTTGATATTAATTTGATCGAAAGTTATGATTTATTTCTTAAATGTACGTCATATGAAGTTGAATAATAAAATGTTCTAAGGATTAACGGGTAAATTAGAAAAGAAAAGTTACATATGTGTCTTCAAATTTATAGATTTAATAAATTGATAAAATTTTTTCCATTTATAATATTGATTATGTTGAAAGTTATCATTCTTTTTTTTTTTTTTTAAACAATTTTGCATTTATATAATGCAAAATTGAAAAATAGTATTTTTGCAGAATAGACGTTGATGTTATTTCATTAAAAAAATAAAAAAAGGAAATAATAATTATGCATGTGTTTCATTTCCAAATTAATAGAATGACGTGGTTCGTATTATAAAAATAACATTGGATAGTAATCAGTAAAGATAATAAATTATCGACAATGTTCAATAACCATCGACCCATGAGTGTTTTCAAAAGGATAACGTTTTGTATGGATTTATCAGTATACTCTCTTGAAGCGCCGTTCACTGAGCCGTGCGATCACAATTATATAATGCAATATGCACGAGGGGAAGCGCGTAATGACGCACGCACGTGCGAACGCTCGCACGTGCTGTGATCGTGTCTTTCAATGTGTTCGTTTATGAATGCACAAGTTCCATGTTCGACGGTCGGTATTCGCCAGGTGTCACTATTTATTCGTTAAATTTTAACTCGTCGAAGATTACCCGATTATTTGTTAACAGCTTTAGAAAAGCATCAAGCCGAACAATCATTCTATTAATTATATTATATATTATGTAAAATTATTTTATATATGGATAAAGATATTTATTGTTTCATTATTATTTTATTTCCTTTTTTTGTTTTTTCTTCTTCTTTCTAATATTATTCGAACTTTATTAATTCTTATGAAATATCAAATATATTAAAAGGTGTATTAAAACGCTAAAGAAAAATCATATTGATATTATTATTATTATTATTATTATTATTATTATTATTATTATTATTATTATTATTATTATTATTTCAAAATTATTTATAAAATTATTTTACGTATATAATATTGAGTTAGCTCTCAGAAATCTCAGAAATAACGAGAATCATCCTACTCGAAGGATTTTCTTAACAAAGGCTGAAATCTTGAGGCTCGCCCAGATTTTTCGATACGTGTTCCTCATACAAAGTCCATACGAAGGGAAAATCAAGTAACGTGTCCATCCTATCGAGAAATTTAAATCGACGATTCTGGACAAGCATAAAACGTGACGCATACGTAAATAGCTTGAAGAAAATCTCGTCGCATTTTCTCAGACTATTCATATAATACACGTTTTATTAATTTTTCATAAAATATCCTGATAGATGACTATACTGCTTTTATTTTCAAAAGTTTGAACTTATCGAGAAACAATGTCTTTGTTTAAGTTCATCTCGAGGAACAAAAGCGCTTTCATCGATCTCCTTTCTCTCCCCTTTTATTTCGTCTTATTTATGACACACGCGTTCGTTGTGTTCCATCGTGAGAAGTGAAAATAATATGAATAAAGAAGAACAAATCTTCTTGATATAATTAACAGGTCTGTTATCGAGACTCGTTGTAATAAGTTGATTAACGAAAATTAAATTCGTAATAAAAATCCTACTATAATTTTGATTCGATTGAGAAATCACTGTATTTGTTTTAGTGTACATTTAATTAATTTTCTTTTTCATTTTCTTTAATAACGATAAAATTGAAAATGTTAAAGTCAATTTACTATTTCACTTTTCTTTCCCTTTTTTTTTTTATTTTTCTTCTTTTTTCTTTTTTTCTTGCTCTCACTTCCATCATTTAACGTTGTTTTATAAGTAGAAGCATACTCTGTCAGCGAGAGGGCAACCGCTTGAAATGAATTAAATACTTTGCCAATGCAATTAGATTTTCCTTTGAGCGTACTTAAAAGGCAACTTACAAAGATATGCCATTAAAAGTTTTACTTTAAAAACACGCTAATTTTATTTCTTATCGTTATCTATATAGGACGATGTAGGTGGTTTAGACACGTTACGAGGACTTCCTTCTTAATTTTTATATTCGGCCATTATTGTCTTTCTTTAATTAACATTAATAGCTTCGATAAATTATGTATCACAACAAAAAAGATGAATAATTTCTTTATCATCCTGTGCTTTATTTTATTTGACGCAATTTCATTAACGAAATCAATATATGGGCACTAATTTTATTGAATTTACTATATATATACATATATCTCATTTATGTCGTACTCGTGTCATCGTACGATGAACGTGAAATGGATTTAAAGTTTGTTCATTTATTTTTGACAATATTCATTATAGAGAAGTGATTTTGAGATGAGAATAAAATTATATATACCTAATTTTTATTAATAATATTAAAATGATAATTTTCTAATTAATTTCTATTAATTTAAACAACAAGAAGATTAAAGCGATCGGAAGATTTATCCGTCGAAATTATTCACTCAGGCTAGAAATCTTCCCATGCACTTTGAATCGCATAATTATATGCACGTCGCACCTGTATAATGGAACGAACGTGAAAAGCATTAAGCAGAATATTGGAGTACAGTACATGCGAATACGCGCGCGCTCGCATGTGTGTGTGGGTGTGTGGGTGTATGTATATATGTACGTATGTACGTATGTATATATGTACGTATGTATGTATATATGTATGTATGTACATATGTGTGTACACACAAAGCCGTAAAATTCTTCGCACTTCTGTGATATGTTTTTCACGATAAAATCGTTCCACCGTGTATAGTATTTAAAATCAGTCCTCCATCCGTTTCGTTAAAAATTTCGTTTCTTTTTATTTGAAATGAAACAAAATAAAAACAAAAAAAAAAAAAAAAAAAAAAAAAGAAAAGTGTTTCACGTTTATTAACGCGTTTTCGTCATTCATTTCAGACGGAGCTATCGCAAAATTTACAACAGCTATCGGAGCGTGCTCGTTCCACGACGGAATTCATTCAGAGGCTCAAAGGAATGACGGACAAAGTACATGTGAGTAGATCTTTCCGTATCTTTTTGGATTTTAGTCGAATGGCCCAGAGGAACATGTACCTATCCTATACCTATAGACATAAAGTGTATACATATGCTCTCTGGAATGGGCAAAAGGATAACACGAGGAGATTACTAAGGATAAGCTATTTAACCATTATTATTATTATGATTATTATATTCGACCTTTTCGTGTCAGAAAGCTTCCTTTTTTTATATATGAGAATCTAAATTTAACTAAATGATGCTTGAATCTCTTAACTTATTATTTATTACTAACAATGAATCTTTCATTGTTTTATTTTTTCTTTATAAACAAATATGAAAAATGTTTCGTCTATTCGTTATACGAAAAATTAAATTACAATCGAATTATTTTATAAAGAGAAAAAGAAAGAGAGAGAGAGAGAGAGAAAGAGAGAGAATATTCGTTTTTTTTTACTTTATACAGTATAATAGTTCGAATTTCGTATATAATCGTTATAGTTAAATAATAAATTAATTACCTTATATATCGTGAATTGAAAATCAATATATCGATAACATGATTTCATTTGAATTCTATTTTAGTCGTAATAGTTAAAAAAAATTATAATTTTTATTGCAAACCACCATATCCGTATTTTATTAAAGTACTATGGAAAAAAGAGGAAAGCAAAATTGAGAATGTCGAGCGACGCGAATCCGGATTGCGAAGTCGTTCGACGAGCAGACTGAGAAGTATGGAAAAGAAGAGAGAGGAGAACGGAAAATTTAGTTTGCACAAATGGAATCGGCGTACTTTTCTCTTATCGAGTAAACACAGCCACCCGTTCGATTTTCTACCGTCCCTACGGTATTTTAGAAGAATCGCCTTATAAGTTTATACCGCTTTCAATCGTCCTACAATTCCTACGGATAAGGATGAACATTCTAAAGCAAGTAAAATCGTTTCATTGCATTCTCGAATACGTAATCACGAATTATACGTTAAAAGAAGAAAGTGAAAAAAAAAGAAAAATGAAAAAAAAGAATCGAATTAATATTTATTCGGAAAAAAAATCTAAAAACCATTTTTTCAAGCTTTATTGAATGCACTTTCAAAGTATAATGCAATGAGCATTTAAACGTTTTAATCTGACGCAGAAAATAATGTTTTTTACAGTCTCTACTTAGAAATACCTTTTAATTTTATAACTTCGTTCAACCGTATTAACATACAAATTGATAATGGAGGAAATATTATAGGATATATTAAATAATATTTGATCATTCAATATGACAAAAATATTGTATGTTATTAACTAAAGACTATATATGTATATATTATTGGGTTACCTTAAAAGTAATACGAGCTTTTAGAGTACGTTATGAAATAACGCATAAAAGTAAACACATTCAAACTTAACTTAAAATATTTTTACCACTATTATTTACAATTTGTTCTCATCCTAATATAAAATAGTTAATATCTTGATGATAGAAACTCTTGAGGACGTTTTGATCTTTGTTCATCCTCAAGTCTGTAATTCTCGGAAGGAAACCATCTTTAACCTTTGGGTTACATTCATAAGCTTACACATACTTTATTTATTGTTGTCGTATCAGTGTTTTCCCAACGTAACTCCTATAACGAAATATACCTTAAATGTTCTTTCATCACTTACATAATAACTTTTATTTTTTCATTTTTAAATTAATGTGTAAAAAATTAAACCTATACAAAACACTAAGATCAACATTAAAAATCATTCATTCTAATCAATAAGAAAAAGAAACACATTGATTATAGAATAATCTAATATATATATTACAATTTATAATTTATTTCAATTAACGATATATTCTTTATTTTTAATTGTTCATAAAATAATATATATATATATATATATATATATATATATATATATATATTTGATGTAACAAGATTATATCACGCTGATAAAAATATATTTAAAAAAAAAGAAAAGAGATAATGTAATATATTATATTACCTATAGAAAAATTAACAAAAAATAAATTTATTAGGAGGAATGCGTGGCACTGGAAGAAGAAGTGGAAGATCGTGTTGCAAATTTGGTGAATCTTCTCCAAGCAAGAAAATCACGATTGATCGAAGCCGCGCGACAAACTCGTGAAGCCAGGGTTCGTTCATTGAGGGATCAGGTTACGAGATGTGCAACTCACCTTCAAGCAACGACGGCACTTTTAACATTTTGTATTGAGGCTTTGAAGGAAACAGACAGTGCAGCTTTTCTCCAAATAGGCGGAATGTTATCAGTTAGAGCTGCCAATGCTGCAGGTTCTTGGGGTGGTGCCGAGGGTGTCCAAGAGATCGCTCGTCTTCCTCTTCTTGATCTTACCCTCGATGATAAACCTTTAAGACGAGCTATCGATCAACTAACATTCGTTCAACTCAAACGTAAGTACTTTTTTTTATTTTCCACTTTCTTTGTTTTTCTTTAATCTTAAATAGCAGCCTTTATCCATGTTAATATATCATGAAATATCATGAAATAAGTACATTCTTAAAACTCGTATAATTAATTGTAAATAAATTTTTTTAAGCATGAAACTTACTTTTTATGAACTAATAACGAAGCTTATGAATTTTTTCTACTTGACGAAGTTGATAAAAAATGTTCAATGATTTATTCGTTTCTGATAAAGCGAAGCGAATTCTAAAATACCATTTTAAATAGTACAAAAAAATTACCGTATCCTATCGCGAATCGAGAAGCTCGTTAGTTAGTAGAGAAATTTTGTAATTTATGAGGAGTTAACAATGTTTGATTTATGGAGGAGCCATGAGATTTTTGCAACGTCATATCGGCCGAACGTTATTAGAATACATGTCCTGTTTACCCTTTTGATGATTAATTACAGTATTAAGTCGTCGAGTTATTTAGAAAATTCGTTAATATATTTCACTACGTGTCCTTTTTTACATTCTTTCCTGGTTAATTATTACGTCGTCTGTATATAAAATTTTCTTTAAGATTTTTTTTTATAAAAAATTTGTTGCACATATAAAACTACATACATCGGTTATTAATATTATTATTATCATTATTTATTATTTACTAAGTTACGATTTGAAATGACTATCATCATCATTATTATCGTTTGTTAGTTCTCGATACACGTGTAACTGCATTATCTGCCAATGCAGAAACCTGGTCTCGATCAATGACAGATTATTGGTGGATCCGTTTAATGAAATAGCCCGAATAATTCATGCACGCTGCACGTACGGCTTTGACAAACGCTTTGTCCATAATTCCACCTAATAGGAATATATTTTCCAACTTGGTTAATCCATCCGCTTGGATAATTAAACGGCTACTTTATTAAAGCGGTCGTACATAAATTCATCGTATCTACGACGGATCGCACGTATTTGTAAATAATCGTTTAGGTTGGGAAAGAGCAGAGCAGCGGGTGGAAGGGCGGAAGAGCAGGAATTAGTTGAGATTAATGAGATTGTCGGTTGAAATTTGAATAGGGGAGAAGGTAATCACCAATTAATATTACGTTTTGCTGTCTATCAACTTTCTCTACATTTTATTTTTATTTATCATTTTTCAAATCTTTCGTATAGATTTTGTAAGAAGACATTTCGATTCGATAACTTACTATCTCATTAAAATCGACATTACTTTCCATGAAAATGATCTCTCAATGGCTCCTCAAAGTCTTCACAAATTGTCTCGAGTCTTTGACGTTATTCGTTTGACAAGTGTACATATCTGACGATTATAATAAATGTAAAAGTAAACTCGAGTTTCAAAGTCGAATCATTTTGCGATCATAATCCCGTGTTTTCGTTGCATCGTAAATTTACTGTAAAGATGATCATAGCTGATTTATTATTATTTTTTTTTTTTAATTAAATAAATTGGAACTGTCTATTTACTCAAATTTATGGGTGTACATATATATATACACTATATATATATAGACACGTACATGTATTTTTCATGATGTAATATTTTAATCAAATTTTTTGTAATGTTGGACGCAGCTTCCGAAGGAGAAGAACGATATCCTACGGCAGGTAAAGAAATGATCGCAAATTAATTATGAATCTAATCTAATTATAATTCCTTTTGATGTTATAAAATCAAACGCAGAAGTTTCTTTTTAGAACACAGAAAAAAAAGAAGAAACGTAATTTGCCTGAGCAAATTTTCGAAATTTTGTTTATACAGAAAATCATATGCGATATAAATGTCATATGATTCATAAATGGAGTTTTACTGCATTACTGCATTACTGCAGATAGGACGTAACAGTCACTTAAAAAATTGATTAATCATGTATTGTTTTAACTTTTAAATGCACATAAGATTGCACAATTATGAAATAATTTTTTACAAAACAAAAAAAATTACAACGGTGTAATATGTTACCATTATTCCCACTTTTAATATTAATAACTATATAATATATTTTTAATAATATATTTTTTCCTGAAAATATCTAAAAAAGAAAAAAAAACAAAGTTATACGTTAAAGAATTAACGAAGTTTTATATTACTGACTATTAAATTGAAGTTCATCGTAATCTTTACTGGGAAATATAAGATTATTTTGAAAAGCGGAATTTATTTACGATACCAGTCCATATTTATATAATAACCTTATGGGAAAATATATTGATGACATCTTCTCAACGTTTGATACTTCCTTCGGCCGATTTCGTCGAAGGAAACTCGCTTAATAATTTGACATCGCCCCGGGGATGCGATAGGCCCCAACCAAAGCGAACGAGCCTTTCTCTAAAACGTTTGAAAAGCGGATTAATTAGGCGCCGGTGCTTCGACGACGACGGTAGCTACAGGCTTAACGATCTTGGGGCCTTAAGTCGTTACAAGGACACCCTCCTTCAAAGATGTCTTCTTTCTCTTTCTCGCTATCTTTCTTCCATCCTTTTCTCTCGTATTATCTACCTCCTCATCATCATCAACTTTCTCTCCGCCTCCTACAAGTCTTATATCGAAGGTTCCGTTTGGTTCTTCATCGACGTCGATCGGCTCTAATTAACGAAGCATCTTCGTGTGGGTGTGACTCGCGACTAATTATAATCGAGACTTTCGGTTGATTATTCTTTCTTCTTTTTCTTTTCGTTCTTTCTTTTTTTTTTTTTTTTTTTACCTTCGTATCTAATCATTAGGTGTTGCTCGCCGACATAATTAAGATAATTAAAATATAATTATTACACCGATCGAATATAACGAAGTAACTGTATTTTTATATTTCGTGATCTTTAGAATAATGTTCCGAGAATGTTTGATAAGAATTAATTTTTTTAAAACGATTCGATCGAATTCGTTAATAACGAACGTTCGTTATTCATAAAAATTTTTCGATTATCTTCAAAATTAATTTTTATGATTCCACGTCTCTCATCCCATTCGTTTCTCTTTTCTCATTCATTTAAATGGGGAGAGCATGTAAATCGAGGTTTTTAGATATGTTTTTAAAATTAAGAGGATTTCGTTTTTAATACAATGTGTTCCACGCATGCATTTTGTTTCGTTGGGAAAGCGGATAATAACTGATTTCGCTGAATACATATTACGCTTGAAATAAAATACAATTGAATCGAAAAATGAAGTAAAAATGGATATTCGATGAAAAACGAATTAAAATATTTCGTAATGCCCGATGAATAAAAAAGTAGAAATAGATGATATGGTATTTTATTTTTCTTTTTTTTTCTTTTTTATTTCTTTTTTTTTTTGTTTCTTCATAAAATTTTACTGATATTATATTTATATTTCAAAGAGTTTAAAGAGAAACATACATATTTCTTTTTTTTTTTTCTATCTTCAACTAATTTGTACATTTTATTTATCTTCCACGTCAAAGTGTTCTCGACGAAGTCCTCCAACCACTCGAAATGGTTCAGTGTTATTCAAAAGTTTATCCATCGAGAGTAGTTTATTCATTAAGGAAAGTCGAAACGAATTCTCTGTTAGATTCCCGATTCCGCATTAGACTTCGGGAGAGTTCTGTTTACGTTGTCTGCGCTAATTTTCAAATTCATTTTATGCAATTAAAAAAAGGAACAGACTAACCGAGAAACGAAATTCATTCTCAATTGTAAATCTACTCGAAGTTTATCCATTTACACGAGAAAATAATTCTCTCTCTTTCTCTCTTTCTTGTTGGAGAAGTATCGATTAGACGAATGGAAAAAAAGGGAGAAGGGAATAAAAGAGGGATGGAAAACATGGTACGTATGGTACGTGGTTATCGCACGATCTCGAATACGAGTGCAAATTTACCGAAACTGCGAACGACGCGACTCTAACGGATGTACACGCAATATTAAAAATTAAATTATCGTGAAACAAAGAAAGAAAGGGGGGACAAGAACGAGACCAGTCTCGTAACATTCGTTTTACTAGTTTATGACAATGATTATATGGAAACGTTTATGGTAGCAAATTCTCTATAAACGAATAATGAAAACCAGCCATTATATCTTATTACATCGTTTATTTGCTATGTAATCGCTAACTTCAACTACTTCAACTTCGTCTACTTTGCTTTTTTATTTTTCTTGTTGTCAAAACAAATCGAAATTTAACGTACGTAATACATGTTCGTTCGTCATTTTCTGTTAATTTTCTTTCAATTTTTTTTTTTTTTCATTTTTTAATTGGAATCATAAAAATCATCTTACTACGATTTATTTATATTTCTTTTATATATTTTATTTTATTTTATTTTATTTTATAATTATATTTTATTCATACATTTATATGTATTATTATTTGTTACGTAGAATGAATCTTATTTGCCATAATTATTATCAAACAATATCATTTTACGTTGATATTTTTCTTAAAAAACGAAGATTGTAATCTTCATGAAAATTTTTCCAAGTGAAAACTAATCAAAAGAAAGTGTTTCAAATGGATTGTTTTTATCTTTTTTTTTTTTTACAATCTGTAAATAAATAAAGTTATTTCAAATAACAATCATTATTTATATTCAAATAACAATCATTAATTTATATTATTTATTTTAATTTCACTATTACATTTTATTTTTTTTCAATCAACATTAATCATGTACTTTCAAATCACACTTAAATATATTTATCCGATATCTTTTTCAATCTGGAAACCATAATAGCAACTTTTTTTATCTTCGAAGATCGAAAAACGAATAAGCAATAGAAAAAAAAAAAAATAAATCGTACAATTTGACGATTGAAATTTCGTTTTTTCCTGTCGCTTCTACGTGAATCCACTTTAATACTTGTTTGTAGGTGGAAAACAGGATTATCACGACTGGTCAGCAACTGTAGAGATGAGAAAAGAGAACCGTAGTTACGAGTAAAAGGGGTAGAAAGGGAAGAAAGAGGGAATTGAACAGGAGGATAAAAGGAAAACGGACACAAATGCATATATTATTAAACGTCTAGCTAACTGGCACGTTATACAATTTTATTTCATTTATTATTCTTTTGGTTGTAAATGAATACGTTTAAAAAGATTAAGAAAGAGATAATAGAAATAATATACAGTCTGCATAATAGATAATTCGACTGTTCCATCAATTTTTTTTCTTTCTCATTGATAGGTTTATTACCCACGAAAGCTTTTACTTGCTATAATCTAGCCATATAATCTATAACTTTAACTAAAACAAAAATTAACAACAATAAGTATGTATACATTTTTTATATCTTACTTCATTTTATCGCAGCAAAATTATATATATATATATATATATATATATATATATATATATATATAATTATTAATTTAAATCATAATATTATATTAGTTAATATTTGCTTAGTATATATTGTTCGTATACTATAAATTTTGTAATATATATGTGTACAAATAGTTTTTTTCAGAGACGAAAAAAGTAGAATCTAAAGAGACGATATAAATTCTAAAATATTTATTCCTTCTGCAAGATACATTTATCAAAGAGAAAAATTCGAACGCCATCGCAGTTTTTCTCGATGTCTTTTTCTTCTTTTTTTATCTCGGTTCCTCTCTTTCTTCTTTTATTCTTGTTTCTTCTTTATTCTTATTTTTCTCTTACCTTTTTCTTTCTCTCGCTTTCTTTCTCCTCTCTCTGTCTCTCTCTTTCTCTTTCCCTCTCTCTCTCTCTCTCTCTCTCTCTCTTTCTTTCCTTCTTTCTCTCTCTCTCTTTCTCTTTCTCTTTCGTTTTCCTCTTCTTTCTTCTTTTTTTTTTTTTTTTTAAGAAGAAACATCGACCGCCTCTCGCTAGGTATCGGTTATCGATACTGTATCGCTGGTAGAGCTCGCGATAAATTACGCTGATACGGGCGTAAAACTTTTGCCATCTCGATTTCTCGACATTTCGACTTACGCTTGGGTATACTACCATAGTAAATATTCCTCCCTTGAAGAGAAAGACCTGACTGGTTGTTGGAATTGTTTCGTTAAAACCTATCCTTTGTTCTATACGTTTTTCCTTTTTCTTCTCTTTCACGTTTCGTTGAACATTAATTATGGACGTTGCACAACAATCCGCAAAACAATTACTGTATTTTTTTTTATTTCGTACTGGATCATGGTAAAGTAGAAAACGAAATAAATTCATTAAAAAGTGTGGATGTACTTGTATCGTTAATAAAATAATTTAAAATAAAGAGATTCACTTACAAAAGAATTCAACGTTTATTTTTTATCTGAAATATTTTCGAGAACGATTTACCGAAAATTCCAAATACTTTTTCACGTTTGACAAGAAAATAATTACGTTGAAAAATTCGAAATAAATATCAGGCATTATTTGTATAAATATTGTATATTTGCCAATGTCGTTATAATTATTATTAAAAATTCGTAATACCTTTCCGTATCGGATATTATTTGAAGAGGCAGCATTATCGGTGAGCTGATGAGTCAATTGTGAAAATCAGCTTTCCATTCATATTCCTGCCCTTCTTCTCTCCCTTGGTCTCTTCTCTGCATTTTTGGTGGTCTCTGTGGCCGATTGTACACGATCGATTATCTCTGATTACCCCATCTCTTTCCAACACACCCTTTCGTTTCGACCTTCCCCCAAAAGCGAGTTCGTCCGTCGTAAAATCCGTACTACCGACAAAATCCGGGCTCAGTAGTAATGCCGACGATATAGTCGGACAGCCGCAGCAGTGAAAAGAATTTACAATCCGAGTTTGGTGCTCCATCGAAAATCGACATCGGCTTACGAGCTTTTACGCCACACGATAAGCCACGCCCACTAATACAGACTATTCCTACATTTTTCCTGGTTATCTCTATTGCCACGTCATATTTTTTTAAAGATTCATCAATTACATTAAAATCGACGAAGGTATCCTTTCGTTTTTTAATTTTTATATACATAAATTCAAATTTGATTCTATGATGATATTATTAATACAGGTTTATTATATATCGTTTATTTTCTCTTAGTATGAAAGCATATATAAACGAATGTAACAATTAGAAATTGTTCTCAGTATCATCTACACTATCGTGGATTCTTTATTTTCGATCGAATCTCTATAGTAGATCAATTATTTTTATTGTTAAGTTCAATAATATCGTTCACATAATAAGTCTATTAACTTTTTGAATTCGTTTTTATTAGATTATTTATTAATTAACAATGATCGAATATCATCAATTTTTTCCATTAAAAATTAAACTCACTTGATTATTTATTAGTAAAAGAAAAAAAAAAGAAATACTATTTGCATAAACATGTATCTAAAAACGTTGGTTTATTTTTCGTAAAGTGAAACACATTAGTCCCAGATGCAAGCTTTATGCTAATAGCAATTTATGTGCATGTACATACATAATCTATGATCGTTCCATTAGTCTAATTTTACAATGTATCGCAACGGTAAGATCTTTACCCTTGACGAAGAACAGAACAACTATTTCCAAGGATAGATCAACGTCGTGAATTAGTTTGTCGTAATAAGATTAATATATTATTAATTTTGACGTCTAATCATAATCTTCAAAGATTATCGTTCGTTACTTAAAATTACATTTATTAACATTTATGAAAATTCTTTATTTTTATATCTATAATATCTTATTTTTCGTTTATAAATCTCATCAAATTTTTTTCGGAATCAATCAAAAGATTTTGAGAATAATTTCGATCTTTTGAAATTTAAAAATTCTGTAAATATTAAAAATTTCTAGGGTCGTTATGAATATAAGTAAGTATTTTAAATAAATAAAATGATTAATAACGAACGATAATGTAAATGAAATGGTATGATGAGTGAAACAAATATAAAAAAGAAAGAAAAGAAAGAGAGAACAGAGAAGAGAGTGAAAAGGGATCGATCAAGAATTCATACTGCAAGTAAAACCATTTAAAGCATTGAGTTAACTTTGAGAATCGCTTTAATCTGACGTACGTATGTTCACATGGACGTACACGTTTTCACAATGCAGAACGAATCCATTTTCTCTGTGGCAACGATTGTCGTTGACCACTGACCCGTTTCTACCTTTTATTTTGTCTCTCTCTCTTTCTCTCTCTCTCTCTCTCTCTCTCTCTTTCTCTCTCTTGTATACAAGACCGGTATTCTCCCTCTCTCTCTCTTCCATTTGCTTCTCGATCGAATCGGTATAACCCACAAATTCGAAACGGTCGAGCAAAAGCGGACACAAAGTCGGTTAGTGGCCAATCCTCCTCTTTCTCTCCCTCTCTCTCTTTCTCTCTCTCTCTTTCTCTCTCTCTCTTTCTCTCTCTCTCTTTCTCTCTCTCTCTTTCTCTCTCTCTCTTTCTCTCTCTCTCTTTCTCTCTCTCTCTTTCTCTCTCTCTCTTTCTCTCTCTCATTCTCTATCTCTCTTCTTCTCATGGAAGTTACCCAAACGCTTTTGAAATAACTTTAGGAGAAGCGACGAGACAGCATGTCGAGAAAATAGTTTTCCAATTTATCAGTAGCTATCAAGTTTATATGTGAATATTTAACAAAGCTTTTCTCGATTTCACGAGAATTCTAATAACTACGTTTGTCGAGGAATTGATTAACAGAATTAAAAAACAAGTGACCCATATTCTATAATCCGTTTTATTTTATCCATATAAATTTCAAAGCATTTTAGGTACTTGGAAAAAGGACGTTGGATTCAGAGGAATTTATGTAATTTAAGTTTGAAACTTTGATAGAAAAGTAAAAATATCGTTATGCATTTCTAATAAATCATATTAGTTTGAAAACTTGAAGGCCCAAAATCTATCTATTTAATATTTTAGTTGTATCGTTATAAGTCAAAGAGCATAATTTATATATAAAAAATGTATATCAAAGACAAAATTAACCGATTAGAATCTAGCTCAATGAAAATATCAAAGATATAAATAGATCTATTACAAAGAAGAATGTTGAAACATACAACGTTGTTTGTAAATATACAATGTAAATATATAACGAACTATATAAATATAGAATGATAAAAATGTTAGTTACAATGAGAATCAACTTCTAATGAGCTTATTTTAATGTATTTTAAATATATTGAACATTTATATGATCGAGTAACAACGATCAAAAATGTTTCTAGCACCTGGAGCACCTTTATTGATTCCGGAGGAATGCAGTGCCGAAAACAACAGCGTTACAGTCGCTTGGCAGCCACCTCCTGGACACGGAGTTATGGGTTGTGCCGGTCAAAGAGGTCCAGCCATCGAAGGATACCTTCTCGAACTTGATGACGGCTGTGGAGGAGAGTTTCGGGTGAGTATACTACCATCACCACAACTACCATTACCATCATCTACTCTCTGATCCCCACGAGACGTCTTACCGTCTTCCTATCGTCTTCAAACTTCTCTATCTCTATCTCTATTTCTCTTTCTTCGATCTCCAAGTTCTCGAGACGAGACAAGAAGTAGCTACGTGACCAAAGCTCATCGATCACATGCTTTCAAGAAAAAACAAAAGTAAAGAGAAAAGTATCGTATCGAAATAGACCTTGATATCGAGCAGTTCGGTCAGGATTTTTATACAAAAAAAAAAAAAAAAAAAAAAATAATAATAATAATAATAAAAAGATAAAGAAATAAAAATATAAATAATTATTTTGAAGTAAGAAACTATTGGAAATAACAATTCTTATTGTTATAGATTAAATTTATCCATTATGAGTATATCTTGTTCTATCGATTATATATTGATAATAAGTGTTATTAATCTTCAATAAGTCATGTAACTTGTAAGATTTATAAGAATACACTTATATACATTCATTTTTTTTTGAAAATTTTATTTCATTTTTTTTGCTATGACATTGTTCGTTCATATCTGAAACTTTTAATGTTTACAACGTTTATAAGTTGTAAGTTATAATTAGTACAATATAATTGTACTAGTATAAATTATAAAAAGAAGTTTGATTTATAGAGAGTTGATTATTTGGAATTGAATGATTATTATGAAATTTGATTCATAATTAATTACGATTAATATCATACAGTTACTTTTCTTCAAGATTTACTTTAGATAATGTTATTTTTATAATCATCGATACATATGGTTTATTGTATAATAGTTATACGTCTCGTTATATTAAATGATAGATTGTTTATAAATTTTCTAGCGTAACATTTGAATTTGGCGATAATAATACGCGTTATTCGTGCGATCGATCGGTCACGTACGCGCTTCTATATTTCAATTCAAGTTCAATATTAACTCGCGTGTAATTGGAAGATAATTGAACAGCAGTTGGTGGCGGAGGTGAGAGAGGACACGATAGAGGATCGTCGTTTGTTTCGCTCGTATTTCGAATTTAACAGCGAAATTCATCGGAGGGCGTGCTCGTTTCGACGTAATAATTAACGTGTTCGACGTTAATTACAATATACCTCGTTATTTGCCTAACAAGATTTCTACCAACTTTGGCGTACCAGGGAAAAGTTACGAATAAAATTCTTAACTTCTCACGCGTGAATTATCAAAGAGAACGTTGCCGAGAGTACGGACGTGGAAAACTTTTACTTTTAGCTGGACTAATTACAAAAAAAAATAAAAAGCAAAAGAGGAATAAAGAAATCAAAAGAAAAATATAAATCTAAAAAAAGGAAAGAACGAAAGAGATAGAAAAAAAATGGGAGAGAGAGAGAGAGAAAGAGAGACAGAGAGAGAGAGAGAGAGAGAGAGAGAGAGAGAGAGAGAGGGAAAGATAAAAAAAAGAGAGAGAAAGGGAGGATAAAAAGAGAGAGTGAAAAATGTAACGAAAAAGAACTTAAATTTTAAAAATTTTTCGATTGCCTTCGATTAATGTTATTAATAAACAATACTAGAAACGAAGTGAAATATATAAGGAATAAAAAGAGGAAGAAAATGAAAGAAAAATCTTGAAAGAGAAAAATTTTAAGGAAGGAAAGAAAGCTTGAAATTTATCGATTGGTTTTTATTAATGTTATTAATGATAATACTATGAGTGAAGAAACATAAGAGAGAAGAAGAAGAAGAAGAAGAAAAAGAAAAAAAGGAAGAAGGAAAAGAAGTGTGGGAGGCTTTCCTACGAACTAACCATTATTTACTACCCACTTAATGGCTTTTAATACTTCCTGATCTCACCGAGACTCTCTCGCGCATTAACTCGAAGTCGAGTCTTCCGGCCAATACGAGAAGTACGTGCCTGAACTATGTCGAGCACGACATCACTATCGATTCCAAGTACCTCTTTTCTTCTTCCTCTTTCTCCTCTTATTCTTTCTCTCTCTCTCTCTCTCTTTCTCTTTCTCTTTCTCTTTCTGTTTCTCTTTCTCTCTTTCTCTTTCTCTTTCTCTTCTCCTTCAGCAATCAAGATTAATTATATCGCTCGTTTTATGTATAGTAGTACATACAATCACTTAAACCTCACTCTTTCATTTAAGAATCAATAATCGTCTTTCGTTTCTCGTAATAGCCACATTCCGGAAGAAGAGCTCTTATTTACATTTTATTCCTTTTGAAAAATAAACATCATGAATATGCGATCGAGATATCGATCATAAGAGGATATTACACTTTACCAATTTTCTCTCGTTTTCTTTACGCTCTTCCGCCTTTTTCTTTTTCCTTTTTTTTTTCTTTTTTTTTTTTTCTTTTTTTTTCTTTTAAAGTGAAAGTTCTCGAATAACCTGTTGCAAGATTCGAGTGACGATTGACGACAAATTTATCATTATCACGAAAATACTATAAATTATTTGATGCTTCACGTTTGGCAAACTGGAGAAATATTAAGTCGAGACAAAAATTTGATAATACAATATTCGTGTCCGAAAGCCGGAATGAAAATATATCGGAATGAAATGTCATCGACTATGAAGCTTCGTTTTATTCTTCGTTTTTCGTCGATCCTTCGTTTGTATTTGAAAAAATTTGTTTAGAGATGGTTTTAAGTAGATAAGTACTAAAAAGAACTAAAAGTACACTGATATATAAATCTTCTCATATTTATTACGAAAATTATATATATATATATATATATATATATATATATATATATATCAAAGATGAATACAGTTTTATAATTAATCCTTTGAGAGATTTTTTTAATAATTAGAAAATTAATGAACTCGTAAAATTTTAATATTTTTTATCTTTGCAAAAATATTAAAATCATTCCTACATCTATATTTTATCGACCATAAATATAAATGGAATCAAATCTTTGAAAAGTAATGGCAATTCATACCTTCTTACTTTCAACATTAAAAATTATTGATTTAATGACCCGTTGCAAAAGCGATTTATGAAATAGTGACAGTCGCCTATGTACTTGTCTACCGTGTTATGAAATATTACAACGCGATCGAGATACGACGATTAATTTATAGTTATGAACCTTGAAATGTCTTTTGTGTATCGTAAAAATCTAAATAAAGATACTAAACGTAGATAGAGTTTTTTTGAATAATCGTAAAATATCTCTGATGAATCGTAAAATAAGATATGTATATATATATATATATATATATATATATATCTTATTTAATAAGATATATATATATCTATATATATTATATATATATATATCTATATATATTATATATATATATATCGTATTTAAGATATATATATATCTTATTTTACATACACACATTTTTCTTTCATTTTTCTAATATTTTCATTTTTGTAGAATCATTTTTAATTATTAATTTCTATTTAATAAACTTACGCAGTCAGTTGTGAATTTCGAATTCTAATATATCCAATATAATTACAAATAATATACACAGATATACATCTGTATATTCACTATGTACAAAAGACAAAGAGAAAAAATTAAATAAGAGATAAAAGAAGCATCGATCGGAAGACAATAAGATTTCTAGAACGTCTTCTTTCGTGAACGATAACGTCTCCTTGTTCAAATGAATCAAAAGAACTTGTCAGAAAGCTCGTTTGTTCGTTGACATGGAAAAATAAATAGGTGTTCTTTTTCGTTCCACGAATCAGATAAGAAAAAGAAAGAGAGAAAGAGATCCTTTTTACGGAACAGAACTTTCCTTTTACGATGCTTCCCGCGAATCCTAACGAAAAAGCAACAACGATCCGAAACTCAATTTCGCCGGCTTATCCGCCGATTCCACGACCTTCTTCCATCCTTCTTTATTTTTCTCTCTCTTTCTCTTTCTCTCTCTTTCTCACATACACTCACTCATATATGCACACATATACAAAGAGCAGAAAATTCAGAGTGTCGCGTAAAATTCTGTTGAAAATCTTCGTCCAAGGCGTTGGTAGAATTCTTTCTTGGCTCGACGACGAATATCTTCAAGGTAAAGAAGAGAACAATTCGAAGAAACGGGGGTGAAAAAGGGATGAGGTAAGACTGGTCGTTGAGAAAGAAGAAGAAAAGAAAAAAGAAGAAGAAGAAGAAGAAGAAGAAGAAGAAGAAGAAGAAGATGAGGAAAGTGGAAAGCGAGAAACCATGAGAAAGAAGAGGCATCGTGACGAGAAACGAGCTCGATTTAAATATTAAAAGCGAGACGATCGCGATGGTGTAGACGCGAAGAAGTCTCGAAGGAGAAGGTAAAAGAACGAAGAAGAAGTGGAATGAGAAAGGAAGGGAAGGAGTGAGAAAAGAGAATTGAGAAGGTGGATGAAGCTAGGAGAAAGATTTATACGCGCGATATTGCTTTGGTACGCTAACGAGCTGCACGATATAATGGTCCAAGCGACGCGTTATTAATCAGAGCACAAAAATGTAAGCTTTCTATCATTTACAAGCCGTTCCACGATCTGAGCCGATCCTGGAGGCGCTAATTATCTCACTCAGTTACTACATCGTCGTATGAGTACATTATTAGCGATCGACTTTTATTCTTCTTTAACATCGAGATCTATTTTGTGAGATCTTTCGATGATTCTGAAAAAGAACAACTTTTTTTCTTTCTTTCTTCATATGTGATGTTCTAAAAAGTACATTCATATATTTGAAAGTACAAATTTAAATGATTTCATACATATGTATTATTACGTATTAATATTAAAAATAAAAATTGAAGACCATAGCAAAACATCTCTTTTAAAACTCCGATTGTTAGATCTTCAATTTTAATTATTAAATAATCATACATATATATATATATATATATATATATATATATATATATATATACAATGGGCAGTTGTGAATTATTTGACTATAAAAATGCAATAAACGATTTGAACAAGACCTATATAGTTCTTTTTATTTTTATGTTACACATGTTAAAAACTAAATCGTAATAATAATAAAAAAAAAAAAAAAAAAAAAAAAAAAAAAAAAAAACCATTTCCATGATCCGTTTCTCTCGATTTCTCCCCTTCCTTTTCTTTCTTTTTGGTAGCAGTAGTCGAGATTTCCGTTTCTTGTTGATGCTAACCGCATGAATTTCGAAATGCGCAGGAAGTGTACTGCGGACGAGAGACCATCTGCACCGTCGACGGGCTGCACTTCAACTCGCTGTACAACGCAAGGGTGAGGGCATTCAACAGCGCCGGAGAGGGCGAATACTCCGAGCTGATCGGCCTTCAGACCGCGGAGGGTAAGTTCATACAACCCGCACTCTCTCTCTCTCTCTCTCTCTCTCTCTCTCCCTCCTTCTCTCTCCCTCTCTCTTTCTCTTTCTCTCTTACTCTTTCGTTCTGTTCAACCACCCCCACTATCCGCCTCACTTCTAGACTTTTTTCACCTTTTTTTTTACTTTCCTTCGTGGCAAGGATTCGAGTGGAAAATCGACGTTGGTATCGAGTGGAAGATGAACGATTGAAATTGGCAGCTCGGACTGACGTGTTTTCAACGAGTAGATCAAATGATCGGAGAGAGCCCATGTATTGCCGATGACAGATCCGATATTAATCTGTCGTTTTATGTCTACACTTTTACGCGCGGAAACGAAGTCGCGTGTCTGCTTCTTTTATTTTCTCTCTCTCTCTCTCTCTCTCTCTCTTTCTCTCTTTCTCTCTCTCTCTCTTTCTCTCTTTTTCTCTTTGTATTGTGTATCTTACTAAAAATAACTTTTTTGTTGTTTCACAATGATAAAGCTTTTTCTGATCGTACTCGGGACTATCGTTAGATTAATTTTATCCAAGATAAAGTATTTTTTCTTTTTTCATTTTTATTCTTTTTTTCCTATTTCTTTCAAATCGATACAACACGTAAAAGATTTTTCTTTTGGTTTGATTTTTGGTTCAAAGTTTGGCTAGAACTTTTTTACATTGTAAATGTAAAGAGGAAAACAAATGAATGAAGAAAAAAAGGATATTTTATTGGAATATTACCGCAAAAGCTTACCCGCATACGGTACCCTTCATACTTAACGATTCGAAGTGTTAGCATAATGCTCTATGAGAATTGCTAGTCTTATTTAGAATGATAGATTTTAACGTGTCCAAAGTGCACCTGTATGCGGGCTTGTTGAAATCGAACGATTAAGTATGCTTTCTATTAGTAACGATTAGGTATCTTTAAAAATGATTATTTTTTATTTAAATAGATATAAACATTGTCTTAGATTTTACTATAAATCTAATATTAAACGATTAAAAATTCAATTAATTTTAAAGCGTAAGAAAAATGTTTAAAAGGAGAAGAGAGAATGTTGTTTAAAAGTTTGTCTAAAAAAAAGAAATGCTAGTAAAAAAAGAAAAAGAAAAAGAAAAAAGAAAAAATAACGGTATGATCGAAAGATAACAAAATTCAATTGAAACAGTGGCGTGGTTCTCGTGGGCTACCGGTGCTACTGGGATACCGCAGGAAGTTTCGATTTCCGAGGACGCAATGAGCGCATCCTGCGAGGGTTACGAGCATCGTGTGGTTCTCTCTAGCGTTGGATTTTCTAGAGGCGTACATTACTGGGAGCTGACCATCGATCGATATCACAGTGACACCGATCCTGCCTTCGGCATCGCTAGAGCTGACGTCGTACGTGATCAAATGCTTGGTAAGCTCATCATTACAAGATTACCCGTATAGTATTCTTTCTTTTAATAAAATGAGGTTAACCATGTAAATTGTCTAAAAATTTTAGAAATTTTTATCGTTGAAAAACTTGACATAATTTATCTTTCTCACATAATTTACAAAGATATGAATTTCAACATATATTATTTATATAATCTTAACGAGACATTTTAATTCGATGTATATGATTCATCCTATAAAATCAAAGGAAATTCTAAAAATAATTTTGAACAGGGTGAATGATATAAAACGTAAAACATAATAATAAAAACAAATAAATGAAATTTTTCAATAATCTTCATCTTCAAACGTTTATATCCTATTTTATTGATCAGGACATATGATCATTGAACCGTTCAACTTGTTCATTAAATTTGCTATATTTCGAATTTTCAACCAGACAGCAAACATTTAATCGAACTCACTGAGTATACGTATATAAATAGAACACGATCAACGATCGATATTGTCTGATCAGTAACCGATTTGAAATTCCACACATAGGAGCATCGATTTGTGGTGTTCACAGGTAAAGACGACAAGGGCTGGAGCATGTACATAGACCGTCAACGATCCTGGTTCATGCATGGTGGTGGTCACGCTCAGAGAACGGAGGGTGGTGTGCAACAAGGCTCGACTGTAGGTGTTCTCTTGGACCTGGATACTACCCATACATTACGTTTCTTCGTAAACGATCAAGCCCAAGGTGGTGTGGCTTTCCGTGATCTCTATGGTGTCTTCTATCCAGCCGTCAGTCTTAATCGTGGTGTCACAGTCACTTTACACACTGCTTTGGACGTACCTCGACATTTACTAGCACCTCACGACGATTACCTTGGCGATATCGTCCAAAGCTAGGGGTACCTAAATGTTCTGAAGAAGAGCTTGTTCCAAGAAATGGCCTCGGCCGTTCCTTATAACATCTTTGAGCGTGGCACCAAGGATTCGGATGGTTCTACACAGGTCCAAACGCTCGAGAGTATCATCGAAGAAAGCTTCTGCGAAGCTAACTGTGGCTGATATACCGAAATGATTCTTCGGAGGATTCATCTTGATTCGCTACGTTATTTCTCTTGGAAGAGAAATTGCGCGAAAACTTTTTCGGACCTTCGATGTGTTCTTCTTCAAGATCAATGTTCTCTTATTATCTTTTCTTTTTTTTTCTCTTCTCTTTTCTTTTTTCTTTTTTCATTTTTTATATCGAGTACGTGCGTCAGATTTTCTCTCGACGTATCAAAGATGGTAGGGAGGAAAGAAACAATATAGCGCGTAACTTTTATCTTTGGACCTAGGAGCAAACGAAGTCACGACTTTTTCCGAGGATTGTCAAATGTACACGAGTTTGACACGTCGAATTTCGAAATTATTAATCGCGATACGTTCGACGATTTTTCTACCCGGGTCCTAACTTTATCCATATCGAGACGATTTATAAATGTAATGGTATGTATAGACGTTTAAGCTCAATAAAAATATATGATAGAGCGTATTTCGAAAGAAGAGAGAAAGAAGAATAGCAAAAACTTTCTCAGCTTACGAATAAAGATGCGAGTTATACGTTTTCTAGTCTCCCTATAGGATTCACATCGTCCCTGCCTCATCGTTGCATTCTTGTCGTCGTTCATTTTCAATGAAACGAAATATCATTCGTTCGTAAAATCTACGATGATTCGCTGAGCCATGGAAATTCGAGTTTTTAGATGGTCCGATAAAAAACAAAAAGGAAAAAAAAGCTAAAAAAAAAAAAGAAGAAACCAAAAAAAAACAAAAAAGCTTCCGACTTGACTTAAATCTTTTATCACTTTAAAGCTACCCTCTCGACTTCGAAGGAAACCAGGAACGAAGAGAAGGACATTTAGGATATAAAACAATCGATCATGCTTTTTTAACGCATTTTTAACACGTTGAGTACCGTAAGTGATAATTGTCTATCCAATTTCCAGACATTTCCGAGAATGTAATAATAAAAAGATTAAAATGTGTGTAGTCTGAAAAAGATGATAATACATTTTCCAGTGTTTTTATTTCCATAAACAAAATTAAAAAAAAAAAAAAGAAAAAAAAAAGAAAAAAAAAGAAAAAAGAATTAGACGTTATACATACATATCTCTATATATTTATATAAAATCAATATGGCATTCAACGTATTCACATGATTTAATGAATGTTTTCGATATAAAATAATACAAGTAAAGAAATAAAAGTACTCTACGAAGCGGAGTATAAACATTTAGAGAAAAAAAAAAAAAGAAAAGAAAAGAAAAGAAAAGAAAATCATACGAAAGATCAATAAGAAACTTTCAACATTCGTTGCAATCGGCTTCAATCACGTGTTGTCCCTTTCCTATATATCCTTTTTTTTTTTTATCAATTTGTATATCAATGTCTAAGGACAGAAATAAGAAGCGTATCGATCACGGAATTCGAACGTTTTAACGATTTTTCAAGAGAAAAATACATTCGTGTTTCATGCGTCTTTGATAAGGGAGCATTGTATATAGATGTATATAGAAAAGCATCGATTATATTGCCGATGAAAAGAGAAAAAAAAAAAGAAAAAAAAAAAAGAATTACCAATTGTAACGTTTACGACTGTATTCGACCAATAAAATGCAGAAAAAAAGAAATAAAGAAAATAACAAGGAATGAAACGTAAAAAACACCGATAGAGAGAGAGAAAGAGAGAGATAGAGAGAGAGAGAGAGAAAAAAAGAGACAGAGAGAGAAAGAGAGAGAAAGAGAGATAGAGATAAATATAGAGAGCATCTCGAAGCGAATACAAACTCGAATGTATATGCATCATGCTTTCAACCCTTTCTTAGTTTCCAGATTCTTCTCTCTTTCTTTCTTTCAACCCTTTGCGAAGCCCTAAGTCGCTTCCTGAACCCTTCCAAAAGTTCTCGCCATCGGTTTCACCGACGTCGGCTGTTGAAGTTCTGGACTATACCAGAGAGGAGAATATAGAGAAAGAGAAAGAGAAAGACAAAGAGAATGAGAGAAAGAGAGAGAGAGAGAGAAAGAGAGAGAATTGTAGAGAGAAGTTTCCTTTTCGATGATATCACAGCTGCTTGCAAAATCGTATACCTCGAACTCTGAAGAGGGGTGAAAGAAAGAAAGAAAAAAAGAAAGAGAGGAAGAGAGAGAAAGAGAGAGAAAGAGAAAGAGATTTGATTTATGACGAACGGTTCGCTTTTACTAAGCGCAATTAGTACGAACAGGTCTTACTTTCTTAACGATACTGAATCTTTCTTTCTTTCTCTCTCTTCTTTCTCTCTCTCTCTCTCTCTCTCTTTCTCTTTTTCTCTCTTTCTCTTTCTTTTTGTTTCTACGAGCTTCTCTTTTGCAGAAATATCAAGTTTATTGACTAAAGAATCTCTCGTTAAAAAAGACTGAAAATCAGAATTTACTATTTTTTCTTTTTTTTTTTTTTTTTTTTTTTCAATGTTCTCACAGAACAAAGATCTTAGAGATATTATAAAGATTGCATAGTTTATGCTAAAAATAGAAATTCTCAACGTAATAAGGCAAAATGTTTCGAAGAAAAAAAAAAGAGAAAGATATTAAAAACCTGGTATTGATATTAAAAAACAATAATTATTGAAACATCGATATATCTATCTAGATTATTATTGCGTTAATCAATAAGTAATGTTGGAATTTTTAGTGTTTTATATTTAAATAAATAACACTAATATTTTACTGATAATTCCGAGATTACTTATTGATCAATCTAATTATTATATACAAACAATATATATTATATTATATATTTTATAGATATAAAGTACTGAAAATTTCGACGCTGATCAATCTAATAATTTGCAATATAATAAATAACAATTATCATTGACTCAATGTACATACTTGCTTGAAAGCAATTAATCGAACAATTATTAAAACTTTTATAAGGAGCATATAAACATCTTTTAAATTAATGTAGAATTTCGATGTTAATGATCGGTACATGTAAATATAAAAAGTAACATATAGTTACAAATTTTAAGTTCAGAAATTTTTCTTCAGTATATATTCAAACGATAACGTAATACCTACAAGCAGCGGTCAAGAACATGGATTACTTCTGATTCTAATACGGGTTTTGTCAATATCAAAAATCGTTTTCCGATTGAAACCATTGATTTATTCTTTGGTAATCGTTCTATTTTTCATTCTAAAAATATAAAAGTACTTTTTCAACTGCGATATCGATATCACGGAAACATACGGAGATCTATAAAACGATAGCAACCTTATGGGAAAAGAAAATGTATCATCGCCAGAAGAAGGATCTTACAAAAGGATAAGTATTTTTTTTTTTTTTACAATTTATTACTTTACTTTCGAATAAAATGATATTTATTTAATCAAAATAATAATCGATATCAAAAATATACACAAGACGATCGTGTACGTAAGATCGAAGATAATCCAACCTAACTGAAAGACGATTTGACATACATAGGACAAGGGATTATTCTCTAGGGCGGTACATCACATTATATACATAAGCGTATATATGTATACATGTACCTATGTATGTATATACATATCCTGGTGGCATTTGCTCTCTGCATATAGGTGCATGTCTAATGACGCATGGACGTCAAGCGACAATGTTGCGCGCGTGATTTACGTCGAGAACGCTCGCTTGACTTGTCACGTTCGAAGCCAGGCTCGTTTAACTTGAAAGTGTGTTGATTAAACTCGATAGTCTGGATATATTAAAAAAAAAAAAAAAAAATATCAGATATATTCAACAAATTTCAGATTTTCCATTCAGATAAAAAATACGAAATAATTTATACGATTTTATTAAATAAACCAAGTATAAAATGTTAAACAAAAAAATTAAAAAAAAAAAAAAAAACAAATAAGAATTTAAAATTTTTTTATAACATCAACGAAGATAATTAAAATGTAGAAAATAAATTCTCGAGTAATGAATTTCATTTCAACAACCATAGCAGCTCAAATCGATATCGATTGAAAAACGACATGAATCGAGAGCAGATATTCCATAGGGATATTGGTAAGATGAAATACGCTCTCGACGAAGCTCCAAGCAAAATTTATGAACGTCGATATCGCCAAGAGCTTAAAAGCACTGGGTCGGTATAGGAACGTCGAGGATCCGTAGCGTTTCCGCTTCTTTGCCTTCGAAAGGAGTACCGAGAAAAAACGGCAAATAGAGATGAAAAAAGAGAAAAAGATAAAAAGAGAGAGAGAGAAAGAGAGAAAGAGAACAAAAAAGAGAAAAAGAAAAAAAGAGAGAAAGGAACATCTGTTAAAACGTCATAAATCGTTTCGTGGCCTCTTTCGCGATTTCCATGTAGTAATAGCTGGAATTGCGATGAGCGATGAGTTGAAAAGCAGACAGGAAGAAGATGAGGATGAGTTGAATAAAGATGGACGATGCTGGACGAGAAATTCAATCCCCAACAGTACTACCACGTCTTTCACCGAATGCGATTTCTTATTTACCCTTAGGGCATGAGATTAAGCGAATGGGCTTTTTCGGTACTCACGAGTGCTTCTTGAAGCGTAAAGCAGCCTGTAGGAGGGTCGTCCGATCGTATCGTCGTACGTGCCACCCCAATTGACGAGTCCATTAAAAAGGAACAAGAAAAGGAGAGGAGATGAAGAAAGAAAAAAAAAGATGAGTTACCACGGATAAAGTACACGTTCGATTCCTCTCTCTCTCTCTCTCTCTCTTTTCTCTCTCTCTCCCTCTTTTAAGAAAATGAAGCTACCACTTGCTTTTAAGACAGTACGCTTGAATTCATTGTGGCTAAACTGGAATAATGTTGTTTAACGTTCACTTTGATTAAATTAAGATGAAAGCAATTCAATGTGGGAGTAATAAAATGCCATTTGTGTGCTAATACTAGTATTGTAAATATAGGATTAATTTTTTTTTTCTTCCAATAGGAGGCTTTGAACGAGTCAAGAGGGGTGGTACTTTCAAATTGGAATTAAAACACGATTTGATTTTTTAATTCATATTCAGATTTATGTCATTTAAAAAATATCGATATATTTCATTAGGTGATTGAATATTAAATTTCTATACATATTGATTAGGATTAAATTAAAACCTATATGTTTTAACGTCCCTATATCCAGATAAGTTATTAAACATTTTACGACGGAAAGTCCTTATAAAATATTTTATAGGTCGTTCACTTTTAGCTCGCATAGTAGCTTTTATTAAAAGCATACTCATATAATTTTTGCCAATGTCAAGAAAGGATATGACAAAGATGAGTGATGCCATCATCCAAGCAAGTTTATCGACATTGATGCCTTCGACGTTCTATGAGTACGTTAAGACATTAAGGAGCTACTATGCGATAACAAAACGTGTTCTTTAACGAGCATAAGGAAAGAATATCATTCTTAAGATTTATAATAAATATTAAAAATAGACGATTTAATTGAATGCATATTATTATGATGTTAAAATCTTATCAAATGTATTTTAATTATTTTCAATTTTATATCATTTATGTAATAATTATTTAATTATTATAGTTCATTTAAAATTTACGCTATATTTATTATAAATCATGTAAGTAATTAATAATGGTACTTAATAATATTTTTTTTTAACAACGAAACAAATCCTAATGAGTTTTTACGAAGAAATAAACTTTATACTAACGTAATCTCTGCTAATTCGAAATATCAGTTTCCTAATTTCAACAAAAACTTCATTTTCTTTCTCTGCATCAGCAAAATTCTAATGGTTTGAAATTTTTGAAAGCTTCGGAAAAATCCTCTTCCTTTCTCTGCTCTTCCTTCTGGTAGGTCATACTAAAATTTCAGTTTCAATATTAAGCTAAAGTTCCCTTAAATAATTTAGATGCTTGAGCGTAGCGAAAGTTTCTCAAATGCATTGCCTCCCCCAGGCTAGAAGTACGGATTTCAAGTTCGTCCGGGAAATCCTTCACGTTGGAGCTTGCGACTAATTTGTTGGTAAACAATGTTCATTACGAAGAACGCTTAAAGCCAGGCTTAAGCGTAGTTTTGCAGGAATTAGCGAAGATGGCCAGCAGGGAGAGTGAATTGCACGCCGGCTTTCTATTTCTCAACGACAGTGAATTAAAAGAAATAAACTAATTTATTTTTTAATCTTTCTATAATATAGAAAAAAAAAAAAAAAAACAAACAAACATTGAATTTTTTTTCTTTTACGTTAAACAGTTCAATCAATTTATAAAATCATAAATAATGTTAGAATTAAATAGATAAAAACATATTACTATCGGTACACATATAAAAGTGATGTGTAAATATGCAATTTACGTTATATCATTTATATAAAAATTAGTAAATATTCTTTTGTATTGTACTTATAACAGAGATGATAAAAGTCGAAGTTTCACTTCAATATAAATATTTGTCGTGTTAATACGTATACGTAATAGTTTACTATTATGAAATATATCAAGCTGTAGAATTTTTCAATAGAATACGTTATATTTTATAAATGCTATTAACGTATCAACAAATAATCTTCATGAATTTGAAATAATAATAAATTTAAAATGAGGAATTTAATGAAATAAAAGAATAAAAAAATTAAGATATTTTCTTTATATAAAATGAATATATTCTCGTATCTTTAGAAAAAAATTAGCCATTTTGTTCGTAGAAGAGTGTACACTCTTATGTTAATAATTTAATACATTATCCAAGCAAATAAAAAAGTTTTTAGTATCGTGTACAGAAGGGACTAGGATTCATAAAATTTCGAGTGGACTAGACCGAAGCATTTTCTCTCTCTCTCTCTCTCTCTCTCTCTCTCTCTCTCTCTCTTCATCCAAAGTAGAACAGCATTAGCTTTTGAACAGCAGCCGTGAAGAATGCATGTCATGGTGTTAGATGTTCGCTCCACCCTATTAAGGGCACTTCGTTAGCGTTATTAGTACTCGACAGCGTCCGTAGTTTTCCTTTTTCATGCTTGACTTTAACCATCCTCTTCAACCATATCAATTCTAAGTTAGTTTCATCGGAAGTATGTTCGCAAAGCACTCTCAAACTATAAGTTTATTAAAATTTTCACTACTAAAAAGTGGACCACTCTTTTTAATTATCAGTCTTAGCCATCGTTATTTTATAATAAATATGAAATATTACAATTATATGCATAATTGGGAGAAGTAAAAAATTCAACAAAAATTCTTTTATTGGGATAGATTTTTTATTTCGTTAGTTTAAATAATCATTTAGCCTCTTTTTCTTTTTATCATATTATATAGATATAAAGAAAAACGTTATTTTGTATTATTTTGTATTATTTTGTGATATTTTAATTTCGATAACATAATTCTTTGCTCAATTTTAAGAGACATCATTTTGATATTGTCAATTTTTCTAAAACTTTTAGTAAATAAAAATAAAAAGAGAATGCTTTTAACAGGTAAATTTTAATTGATACTTCAACAAAAGGATATTACTATTACAACAGTTCCCACCAAGTACTGTCGTTTGTATTTAAATCGTGGTCATGCGGGCCAATTACGATTACGTGCTCTCCGTTTGGATAAGCATACAGAAGACTGAACGATTAGACTAAACTCTCGTATAGTCTCGTCCGGTCGACCCCGAAACCCTTTTCACATGCATTTAGAATATCACGGTTAAATCGAAACCAGCCAGTTTTCGGAACGTTATTTCCTAATTAAACTCACCTCTTAATTAACCCGATTATTTTCATTAAACTAACCGCCGTTATAACGCCTTCAACAAATTTGATCGTTCTATCTTTTTTGATTAAGTCACGTGATTATAAATTTGATATTGATTAAATCACATGATTAGAAATTTGATATGTATTTTTAATGGTCACAAAAATAACAAGAAAAAATATAGAATCAATTCAGAAAATAACTTTTCTGAAATTTCCCACGAACATTGTTATAGTATTAATTATTATTCCTTTTTAATTATTATTCCGTTTGCAATTATATGTTGGAGATTTGTATTTTTTACTTTTAATTGGAAAAATTAAGCAAGAAAAAAACTTGAACTGATTGTAACTATAACACGAAGATTATAACAATAACATTTACGTAATAATATAATGATTGTAATAATGATAATAATAGTAATAATGGTAGTGTATAAAGGAAATTAAATAGAACGTAACATCAGGAAAAAGTTCGCACGAGAATCAAAATGGAAGACCTCACGGAAATCCAATTTCTCTGCCAAGGAAATGTACGTTGAAAGTCTAATAAGAAATTCCTAGTGTCGTCGCATCTAATTTCGAAGTCTCATCCTTACGAAAAATATCTCTTTTTCAGTAGATAATTGTTATTATTATTATTATTATTATTATTATTATTATTATTATTATTATTATTATTATTATTATTATTACTATTACTATTACTATTACTATTACTATTACTACGCGTCGTTACATTCATGAGAATAACGATTATAGATCTTTATAGAAAATGTTCAAGCTCGATATTAGGATAAAACGTGTAAAATAATTATCGAGAATCGATGGTCCTAGTTATCACGTTAAAATCCCGTTTAAATCCCGTGGAAAAGTGGTAACACGCGCTTTCAATTAAATTTCCGAGGGCGGCCTCCGGATTGCTCTCGTTACGCACTAGATTGTATAATCGCTGATTCCCCGTGTTACCGATCACGGTGATCTTCAAAATTATCAGCTTGATGCGTCAAGCATGCGATTTACAGTGAGATCGATTAATCGAACCAATCATCAACCGATACTTTTTGACGAAAAAGAAAAAAATACTCGCTTGATAAATACAATAGGTGTTTACAAAATTTGTGTCGATATAAAAAAGCTAAACAATCATTCAAGATTAAATTGTTAAATTTTATTTTATATAAATAGTTAATGCAAAACGTTTGACGTAATTAAAAGATAATATTTTTAATTAGTACGAATATAAACTATAACTATTACGACTATTGTTGTTAATTCGATAATTAAAGTTTTAATTGCTGGTATATAAATATTATTAAAGTTTATCCGTTACTTTATTTTAATGTTATCACAGTTTTATACAGGAGTTTTATTCTTAAATAGGAGTTCCTAGACACGTAATATTAATCGTATCGAACGTAAAGTGGACAACCGAGACGACCGTCGACTTAAAGTTTCTGCATTTGAAAGCCTCTTACGGTAGAACAAGAGAAACTTGCTTTACTCGCCGATAAAGTTCTTTCGTGTACGTCGAAGAAAAAGGAGAAAAATCTTGGACATGCTCTCTCGTATGTATATAGGTATGTATGTATATATGTATAGGTACTTGCGTACGTACGATCTTAAGTATGGATAGCATAAAATCGACGTGTACCAAAGTATGTGCATATACGTGACATCGGAATGGCCGAGCTATTCTCGCTCGTGTACATTTAAGTACAGCCATATCAATAATTTTTATCATGCATAAAACCATAAAATAAATTGTATTACTAAGTTGATAATATAATTTTAATACGAAAGATTTTAATCATTTATAATGTAATATAAAATCACAAAAAATATCCAAATTTTACAAGAAATTTTTTTACAAAGCAAAGCACTTTATAATCTTTTTCGTGATATTGAGGAACAGTTTCTACGCAATCGTATATAGTAATTATATATATCCGAAGGCAAATAGAGAGAGAGAGAGAGAGAGAGAGAGAGAGAGAGAGGTACAAAGCGCTCTAGGCGTGTTAGCTTGTAGGAAGGTTGCTGTCCTGTTCCAGTTAATCAACATGTTTCCCTGTAAGTTCATTACTGAAGTGGGATTCGATTGCACGGCGCTCTGTTCGAGCCATTTGTCCGCTCCCTAGACTACTATTGTTTTGTATATACATATATACATATATTGTGTCTCTTTCTCTTTTTCTCTCTCTCTCTCTCTCTCTATATATATATATATATATATATATGTGTGTGTGTATGTGTATGTGTGTATGTATGTATATATATTGTTAAATTTATATAAACATCGTAGAATTAAACCTTATCATTTTTCTGAAAATCTACCCACTATGTTCGTATTTGTACATTTGTACTTGATATAACATAAATACGTATATATTCGAGATAAAAGCAATGATCATTGAAACTGATGCACGAATAATATAAACGTGTTCTATCTTCCGTCACTTTTGGCACGATTTTTGTTATCGTTTCTGTCCATCTACATGACCAAAAATTCATTCAGAGGCAGATGCTAAAGGGAATGAAAGGGAGAAAGGAAGGAAGAGAATGAGAAAGAGAAGAAGAGAGAAAAGGAAATGAAAACGAACACTCGTTTGTATGAAAGCGTAACAATATCCTGGCGACGATAGAATGGTATCCAACGTTGAAGGTATGTAATTTGAAAACAATTTATTTGAAAATGTTGAAACGAATACTTTCCTTTTTTGATGTTCATCTAAAGAATTTTCATAATTTTGTATTTTAATAAAAAATTCTATTGATATTTTTCGTTAAAGGCATTAAATAATATTTTTCGTTTAAAATATCATTTCTATTACTACTGAAAAATATTTTAATATTTTTCTTCATTAATTTTTTTTTTTTACAGTAGAAAAAGGAACACATGGAAATATAAAATAATATGAAATTTCATGTATAATATTTTTTTTATATGTTAAATAATACATGAAAAATATTTAATACGTAAGAAATTCATTGATCGTTGTTTCATGATAAAATCTTCTTTTAAATAATACATGATAACTCAGTACAAAGGACAGAGATAAAAAAAAAAAATAAAAGAACAAAAGTAGATTCGAGAAGATATACATATAATTATTCGTTTAATTATTCGTTCGCTTGTTTGATGAAACCGCTCTTCAAAAGAGGTATTACGTGACCCGGCATGATGCCTCGCTAATGAGGAACCACGACATTATTTTACTACCCGCCTAACTACGCGATGACTCGCGGCGAAGTCGAAAGCCTGACAAAAAGGAAGCGTACGTGTTGAAGGGAGTATGGCGGATAAGAATTGATTTTATGTTGTCAAAGTTTCTTATTTGCAAAATCTAAACCATAAGTTTGTTTAACTCATCATAAATTAGAATTTTTAACAAATTCTTTTCGTTCCTTGCAAATCAGTTTGATAAAAAATATGATTACAATTAAATAACAAATATATCTTAACAATTGAAAAATGTAATTATAAAAATGACAAATATATATTTATATAATATATATATATATATATATATATATATATATGTATATAATACAGATGAATAATCTATCGATTATTTATAGTATTTATTAGAATTGTATTATTTATAATATGTATTAGAACTTCAGGATGGCATTTCGGAAAAAGGAAATACTAAACACATCTCATTTACTCTTGACAAATAAATGAGTAGAAAAGAGAATAACTCTCACGTACAATGCAAATGTATAATATGCGAATAGGAAAATTTAACGAGACCCTCTTTACCACAAGATCACAATGTGGAAATCTCAATCGTACTCTCTCTTTTTACCTACTATTCGTTCTTCCCTTCTTTTGCTTTTCTTCCTTCTTCTTCTATCTGAAAATCAGGAATGCCCTTGGGATAAGGAAAGCTGCGAGAGCTGTTCTGTCCTTTATAAAGCCCGCGTGCCTCCTCTAAACGTCGTAATTGGAGTCGACCACCTCGGCCCTTTTCTTCTTCTTCCTTCTCTCTCTTCTATGCTTATTTTCCTTCCTATTTTTCCTACCTTTCTCTCTCTCTCTCTCTCTCTCTCTCTCTCTCTCTCTCTCTCTCTCTCTCTGTATATATATATATATATATCTTTTTTCTCTATTTTTCTCTTGTTAGCTGATAAAAGATATCAAACTAAATTAAGAGAGAAAAGAGAGACTATAATTTAAAAATTCTCTATATCTCAACTTTGTAAATATTTGTTAATCTTTGTTAATCTATACTATATATATACAGGGTGTCTCATTTCAAATTGTATAGTCAAATATCTCTGATCCTACTGTTTTTATAAACAAATGCTGCAAATAAAACTTGTTAGGTTTTAAAGGAAAAATGTAATATGTACTACAGCTATTTCATAAAGAGTTCTGTGATGGAAATCATAACAACTCAAGATATGGAAGTCATAGCAATTTTTTTTAATGGAAATCGATATTTTAAACCTTATAAAAACTATAGAAAAGACCAATACGTATTCGAAAAATATCGACAGTGTACCTTTTCATCCATATTTCAACGATTTATGACTCCTGGATAGTTTAACAAATTGTGTACTTATAATTCAATTTTTCTGTAAATATTTGACAATCAATGAATTTATTAATTAATTTTGTTTTTATATTTTATTTAATTATTCATGTTTGTTCGGACATTTTTTGCGCAGCTGTTCTCTTTAACAGTCATACAAAATTTTATAGCAATAATATAATATGTATATATAAACATAATATTAATTTGTCATTGTATTTTTCTTAGAGAATCACAATTTTTCTCGTATCAATCATATTATATCGAAATATGATTTTGATTTAATTTCAAAGACAGTTTCTGTCATCGAATCATTCTTTATTTTTTATCAATCAATTTCTTTTTAATCTAATGAATGATACGTCCCTCATTTGTCTCAATATTTCTTTCTTGTCGTCGTCGCATCATCCGTTATTGTTTCGTGTGTTTCTTTCCTTTCAATAACAAAGTTAACGAAGAAAAAGTATTCCGGTCGAGACAGCGAGTATCGACCAAGGGAAGAGTTCAGCCGACTTCAACCACCTTTTTCATCTCCCTCTCCCATTCACCTCCGCTCGTTTTGCTTCGCGAAAACATTGGACAAATTCTTTCTATCTCTCTCCTACTTTCTGGAAGTATAATATAGAAGGATACGGTACTGTGAGACAGGCTGGATAGTGAGTCTCGATATCTACGTGTATCGAAATCTACTTTTATATGACTCGATATTACGCACATATCGAAGAGAAATAGGAGAAAGAGGGGAAGAGAAGAAGAAGGAGAGGGAAAGGGAGAAAGAGAGAGAGAGAGAGAGAGAAACACAGATATATATATCTACAATGTAATGAGTAAACATTTCTTTTTTATATTATTATATAAAATCATATATCTCTCTCTCTCTCTTTCTCTCTCTCTCTCTTTCTCTCTTTCTCTCTCTCTCTCTCTCTTTCTCTCTCTTTCTTACTGATGTTAATATTTATACGAAACGTTTACATTATCATTACTGGTATTATTTTTTTTTCTGTAGTAATAATAATAACAATAATAATAATAATTGTCGTAACATAGAGAGAACAAAAAGTAGAAATCGGAGAGTAATAAATGGAAAAGTTAATTCGATACATCAGAGCATTATTGCGATAACATTGTTAAATTTATTCCCGAAGGTAATTAGTGATAACGTAATAGACCCTTAAGGCACACTGTCTGAAGACTGGATAACTAGAAAACATGAGAATGTTGATCATTTTCCAAAATAAAAAGAAGTTTGATGGAGCTTTTTAGTATTTATTTCAGAATAAGCAATCTCTTTTCGTGCGTTTGATAACTTCACTGTGTTCGATAGTTTTTATCTGCATTGGACTTTATATTTATAAAAATTTAATCGACGAGATTAAAAAAAGATTTTCCTATGAAATCTTGTTATCTACAATTATCTTTCAACATATATATATGTATATGTTGATATATATATATATAAAACTAAAGTATTAAAACTCTTTTCAACACATACACACACACACACACACACACACACATATACAAAATTTATTGAAAATATTTTCAATATAGCAATTCGTATATTTTACGAAAAGAATACAAAACAATTGCAAAGAGCTATATTAGAGCAAAGAGCAACATTACGATAATTTCAAGTCCGTTTGCAACATTAATGGATTATTAATGGAGATGCATTAGTGCATTATTGATGCACCTGAGACAGAGTTGTTGAGCTAACGTTGGCATCGCCATCTTCATTAGGAACATTAGAGTTAATGAAATTCCTATGTTGAGAGACATGTCGAATGTCAGTTTTGCTGATCGAAAATGTATGTCTAACAAGACAATTAGATATATCTCATAGATTCTACAATATTTAGAAGAATAAGAAAGAAAAGATAATTATGATTATTCTTGCCATCAACGTAAAATATCGAACGGAATTATCCTGTCTAGACTAGTTTATAAATGATCGATGAACACGCCACTTTCGATTCGTTAAGGATGAAATAATAGAACGGTTTATTAGAATCGACAAACGCGTTAACCTACATGCAACATTTCGTTTCGGAAGATGCGAGTTCATCGAACCGCAAACTATCGCGTACGATCGATATTTAATTTACTCCCTAATCCAAATTTAATTCGTTGTCACTGTTCCACTGGTGAGGGAAGATATTAAGTTCGTATTAAATTATCTGCCACATGCAGAATTCCCACCGTGAGTACAAGGACTCGGTCCCATCTTCGATATAATATTTCATACCGATGCCGAGATAAAATCAAGAGAATGCCCTCGACGCTTGATTTAACACGAATATGATAGCTATGTAAGAAAAGATGATTGGTACTAGGATTTTTTATTTTTATCTTTTTCTCTTATAATTCTTCGAGGTTGAATAATTTATTGCATTATCGTTCTGAGTACTTAGTTTCAAACGTCCTAAATAAATCAAAGATTTTTTTTATCAATAAAAAGTTATTTTTGTGATCAAATAGTTACCATATGTCTGACTATACGTGAGTAAATACTACTACTACCTTTAAGAGAATTAAGAATAATAAATTGCACGATTTATAAACAAAATTAATATTATGTATATATTAAATGACTTGATGATTGCTCGTATAAGTCATTAATCCGATATTTACATCTAATTATACACATGTTATATATTATAAGAATAGATAAGCTTTGAAAACTAATCGAAAAGAAATTTGTCTGATAAAAAAGGGTAAGATTAACGTCGAAGGAGCACTATTTCATAATTTCCTTCAGTTTTTTATGATATAGCATTTTTTTTTTGTTGGTCACGATCATACCTATTTACATAAGTACATACTTCTACATACATCTCACAGTGCCTTCTGCAGGAGCATTCAACTCGATCCGCGTGCAGAACGTTTCGTATAATCTGATTTATCGTCCCTGCAGCCGGTGTTTTATGAAAACCGTGCTCGCTTTCGATGCACGTTTTTATTATCCCTATATTTTTCTTTCTTCCTTGTTTCTATCTCTCCTTTTCTCTCTCTCTCTCTCTCTCTCCCTCTCTCCCTCTATATCTTTCCTCCCTGTGGTCTCGCTATGAGCAATTTGCTAAAATGTTTATATAAAGGCGATAATGGAAGTAACGACCCCGGTAATGAGAGCGTACGATCATTATTAACACGAAGACGGTGATAATTCATCGTTAAAGCGTTATAGCCAACCAATGAATTGATCCCTGGCCTTTCCGTTTATACCGCCTGCAGCTTATCTCTCTTTCTCTCTCATTTACCAATATCATCCCTTTCGCTTGGAATATTCCTGAATTTTTTCTTTCTTTCCTTTTTTCACTTTTTTTCTTTTCATACAATCACTTTGCTTTTTATCTCCTTTAAGAAGTTATCATTAGTTTATGTATTTTTAGTTACTTTTTATTATTACAATAAAAAATCATTGCAAAAAATTTATTATATTTACGTACTATAATATAATGTACATTTTTTTTTTAATTCAAAAACATATATATGTACATAAATGTATATGTTCGTATGTCCATTATAATACATATATGTATATTCTTATTTAGGTATAATCATTTGTATAATAAATATAGCTACTATATATATATATATATATTTATATAGATAATAAAAGATAGTTAATTGTTTATATTTAATACAATGCATCTTCAAGAAACAAAATCGTATATCTCGGAAGGAATAAATTAATAAAGGAGAAATATTTTTTTTATTATACGTAACCACATTTATAACGAATGCCTACAGCTATTATATATTTATAACAGATAATAAAAAATAAATAATTCTTTATACTTAACATAAAATATCTCTAAATAATCGTAGAATCGAGTATCTCGGAATCGTAGACACATTCCAACGTCGATCGTTCGATCTCGATCGAAGGAACGCGAGTCCTGTTCGCGTGATCTGATTTATCGTTCGTGGCTGTCCAAGCAGTTCATGAAAGTGGATTCGTGGCTTACCGAGGCAACCGATCGTAGAAACGACAAAGAGAGGAAAAGGGAGTTGAAAGAGAAGGACGACGAGGAGAAAGAGAAAAGAGAGAATAGAGGAGGCAACACGAGCTTTATAAACCGAACCAACAAACGAACGAGCGTGTTGTACATAAACGTCGACCAGTTCGATTCCGCTTTCACGAATGCAGTCATCGCGTCGTTTACCAAACGTGAATTTCGAAAGAGAAGTCGATCGGCGCCATTCCAAACGTGCCGTTCTCTTGGCGCCAGCCAATTAACGCGATAGTACGAACACAACCAGATAAATAAGCGGCGTTATGCGTGTCTTGTGAACGCGTTTTCGTCCTTCTTCTTTACTCGGCTCGATTTAAAAGTCATGATCTATTATCTCTCTCTCTCTCTCTCTCTCTCTCTCTCTCTCTCTCTCTCTCTCTATTTATCTGTCTCTCTCTTACTCTTTTACTTTTTTCTCTTTCTTTCTTGTTTGATGTTGGTCGATCGATTCGCCGGATTGATTACGTACGTTGTTTAATTTATTATCTATTTATTCGAACCAACAACATTACGATTTATATCTATATGTTGTATCCTATATGGGTAAATCATGTAGGTATGTGTGTTAAAGAACGAAAAGGTTTTACTCGTTCGAATGATTTAACGAGCTGTTATTTATATGTCTCAGACAGGTTATCGCCAATTAGGTAGAAAATTATATAGTTGGTAGTATTTGATATTCAATCGTTGCGAAAAGTTCATAGAAATTTTTATTAGAACATTTATCATTAATATTCTTTTTCTTAAAATAATAATATGTATGGATCATTGAATCTTTATTAATAATTTGTTCTCATATTTCTCGAATAATTTTTAAAAATTTATTATATTAATTCCATATCGATTCATGTATCATGTTTTGAAAATAACGTCTGAAGGGTAAGATTTTCATGCTGGTAAAAACCTCGGAGAAAACACATCTCTGAGAATATTTCTTCGTCTTGAACTTTCAACGGCAGTCTTGCAAAGAAACTAAAAAGGTCCAATAAAAGGTTTGCAAGAAGGTCCTATCATAACGTCTTTTAGACGTTAAGTAAAAGCTCAATCCGACGACAGAGATGGACGTAATATCCCTTTTCTATCCTTTCGTGAAAATTCATCCTTCTCTCTTTATTTTCTTACGCCATTTACTACGCTCGAGTCACATGACATTCGTAATTTTTCTTGGTACAAACGTAAATAACTGAGCCATTGGCTTTTCTGGTAGCCATTATTTTTAATCCTTTAAAAGAGTTGATATTCGGCAAACTAACATGCTTCTATATTGATGCTAATATTAACAATATATGAAGGAAAGAGAGAGAGAGAGAGAGAGAGAGAGAGAGAGAAAGTTTAACAACTAAACATTTATGTTGGATAAAATAAGAATGATTCATTTAATAATAACATAAATATAAGTAAGTAAAGCATATGTAATTAAGAGAAAATAAAAGAAAAAAGTGATCAGAAAAAAAGGATCGATACCAATCTCGATTACTTGCATACATTTTAATACATATCTACATATCTATCGAATAATCGTACCTACTGACCTATTTAGTCTTCCACCGATCAATAATATAGACTCAATTAAGCTATAATGAGACTATTGTTTCTACCGATATCGTTAGGATCAATTTAGCCAAAAGAATAAAAATAAAAAGAAGAAGAGGAAGAAAGAAAATACAAGCGGTGGTAAAATTAATTCGAGACGCGTGCGATTATTAAGGTGGTTTGAGAGAAAAAAAGATAAAACGAAAGCCACGTAGTACCTTGTACGTGTTCAGGGATCGAAGGAAAAAGAAAGAGAGAGAGAGAGATGGTAAGAGAACCTTTATAGGGCTTGTTGTTTCGCAGTGCGAGGCGTTAAGTAAAAGCCATCAGGCTGATGAATATCGGGTTTTCGCTGTGCCAGAAAAATTCGTGTAGTGTACGGAACCCAAGCATGACTCTCGACTACTTTTTCAACGTTAAATTTTTCACGTTCTTAGGACACACTACATACAAAGTCAAGTTTTGGTCTCTTCTTTCTATCTTCTTTCTCTCTCTAGTACATTCACTAATACACGCATATATATATATATATATATATATATATATATATATTGTAAGTATATAAGAGTATTTCTCCGTTAATAAGACTGTAGAGAGCGTAGAGTGTGGAGAGGATAATTGATAGGAGATATATAGAAGCTGGTTACAACAGGAATCAGCGAAGTATTAAGTAAAAGCCATCATACTGATGAATATCGGCTTTTCGTATAACCGTACTATCAATTCACTTATATTTTATTTTCTTTTTCTTCTTATTTTATTCTTTCTTCGACATGAATTTGCCAAGGATGACGACGAAACGATGCGTCTAATTATTATAAATTACGTAGAAACGACAGGATTCAATGATTTGTTTGAAATTTTAAAGAAACAAACTTTCACCATACCGCAGAAAATGTGAGCAACATCGAAACTGACAACTCGTGAAGCAAATATAAAAAGATTTATGGTGGTTGGTGAAGATAATCTATACTACATTTATTGTTCACAATAAAATCTCTATTATTTGAATAATCATTATAAAAATATTCTTTTATTCTAACAAAACTTTTCATCTCATAAAATGTTATATTTTCTTTTATATCTTTTCAGACACATATTTTAAAAGATTTTTACTTCCTTTTAATAAATAGGTATAAAAGTAATATTGAAAAGAGGTGTCTTGAAGGATCTATTAAAATGATTGCAAGTGCACTTAAATATATCAACGGAACAATTTAATTTGCGATTAAAAATATATATTACTAGTATATTACTCTGTAAAGCATAACGGACAGTTAAGGCTTAAGAAAACATTTTTGTTCTTTTTTTTACGAAATAATATATATATATATATATATATATATATATATATAATATATATATATATATATATATACATAATAATATATATATATATACATAATAATATATATATATAGCATTCGCATTAGTTCAGATCGTATATTACGTTCTATTGATTCGCAGTGTAAAAAAATAAACATTTTTTCACAGACTGGACTCTATCGTCAATTGTTTGGGAAAGTGTAAAAATTTATTTAAGATACTATTTGTCAATCGGAAAATCGAGAATCTCTGGTATTTACGAAATAAAATTTTTTTCCACGGCAGGATTTCAAATTCTGTCGTGGAAATAAAACCCAGTCAGTGGATCCGTACAAAGCACGCTGCCGTCGCACCATCCGTATATAAACAGAACAGAAAAGTCGGATCACAGATCACAATCATGAATCACTCAATCAATGCATTTCTAGTGTAAACAATTCTACAATTTCCTTCTCCCACTTCTCCCCTCCTCCCTCTCTCATCCGTTTAAAGATTTCTAGCCTGTTTTATAATTAATATATCCGCAAGTTAAGTAATCTGAACTTTCAATCGTACCATGAACAACAATTATACAAAATATCATTTGAATTGGACAAAAATAATAGAAGTTATTTGAGTAATTATAAATATATATACAATTAATATTATTATATTAATAAATATCAATGAGTTATAAAACCGATGGTTCTATTTATAAAAACAGAATTTTAATAAAGATTCTATTTTATTAGTATCCTATTGTCAAAAGAATCCTGCTAATCTATGTGCGACATCATGAATGACAGCCGAAGGATCTTCGTGTTACTTCTTCTTGAGTGGGCGAGAAGCCAAGAAAGTGGGACGATGGTAGACCAAGCTTGGGAGTTTCGTCTTTCACCGCAAAACTGAGTCTATAGGAAGTAAAGTCAGTCCTTTTACTTGTCGGAGCACCTTTAGAAACCGACCAAGTGGTTTCACAATTAAATGAGGCGGTGGTCCAATCTTTTTTTCACTGGAACTTCGCTTTCTTTTTCTTCTTTTTCTTCTTTCTCTTCCTCATCGTTGCTTTCTTCTATATAACAGTACGTTCAGAGATACCGTTAGTTAGACGATGATATCGTAGATAGAGACTATAGAGTATTTGAATGAAGGTTCAATCGTAGCTAAACGTAGCATACTTTTAACAAAACGTTCTTATTTAATAGGATTTTAATAAAGAAAAATATTTTAAATATATAATATATTTTTTTTTCTTTTTTAAAAAAATATATTTGTTGATTTTCAGATGTTTATTTAAATTTTATCAAACACTAAATAGGAAGGTACTTTACGATGAAGTATAATCATGATAGGTGTATGGTATTAACGTATTCAGTGTATCATTTTCCATGATACATACAATGAAAAACTATCTAATTTCTCATTCGTAGATATAGATGAAATGACCGCACGATCCTTTCGCAAACCGCAAAATGTTGAAATTCACGAAATATCTCTCGATAGCTACAACATATCGTTTCGTGTGTCGCACAGATAATGAACGTTTTGGACGTGCAGATACGGCCATTACGATATAACATATTTGATTTCAAATAAATGAGGGTATTAGTCGGGCAATTAACGGTTCGCACGACGAGGTCGCGTTAATGAAAATTCGATTAGCGGATTTTAAGCGAGCCGTTGACACGTTCGCTTCGAAATGAGAATGTGGAGGTGAAGGATGAAGCTGTGGAAGTGATTCTGACGAGCTTTACGGAAGCGGACGGTTTCGGTATTCGATTTCATGGCGTATATACCTGACGAATACAAATCACCGACACAGATCAGTCTCGTCTATCTCGCAGATTGGATTCCACCTCCATTTTTATAGAATTTTTCGGCTAGAACGAAGCTTTCGTCAACGTGCTATTCTTTCCGACGATTAAATTTCGATTACCAACGATAGAACGGTATCGGAACCGTCACCTTCCTTCCGTCCTTGAACGAGAGAACGAAAAAGTGTGAGAGAAAGAGGAAAAGAGAGAGAGAGAGAGAGAGAGAGAGAAGAGAGAGAGAGAGAGAAGAGAGAGAGAGAAGAGAGAGAGAGAGAAGAGAGAGAGAGAGAGAGAAAGATCAAAAATCGAACAATATTGGGATAGAAAAAGAAAAGAGACAAGTTCATCAAAACGAAGCGAAAATTTCAATAAGATTTTTTGTTTATCCAATTTTTCCGCTACAGGATACATTTATAATGTAGACTTTATATAATCAGGTGATATTTTAGGACTTTTCGTTGAAAGAGTTTAAGACTGTTGATATTGTCTTTTTTTCCTATTTGTATAAGAGCACTATGAAGGGAAAAAATGTCATAATTGGTCGAAGACTTTGAAAATAATTCTAGGAAGAATTATCTCATACGTACATATATACATACATATTGTTGATTATCGTTCGATAAAGATCTAATAATAATAATAACAACAATGACAATAACGAATGATATACGACATTTAGGAGGAAATGCATACGAATCTTGAAATTCAAGCGAAAATTTGCATACAAACGAAGGACAAGTGAACGTCGTCGTGTTAAAGGAAGGAAGCATGTCGGTTCGGGCTCGTTTATCCTTCAAACGGCGTAAAATCGGTGCTAGCTCGGAGTTCCGACAAGCCACCTAAACCGCTGCTGTGCCGCTTTCAACGTAGAATATGGCTTAGACACGGACGAGTAGTTGCCGCTATAAGGAGCTAACCACCAAACTTTGGGATGAAACTATATACCTTCGTTCCTCTTCCCTTCTAGACCTTCCTTTAGCCCTTCCTTTCCTTCTCTCTGCATCTACCATCTGAGTTAGATATATATATATATATATATATATATATATATATATATATATTGCTCTTCAAGGTTATCTTCTCCTTCGTTCATTCTGCTAACTCCCTTCTATCGACATCTCCTTCTCTTTCGCTCTCTTTAGGTCTCTGAATATGTTCATCCTTCTTTCTTTAACGCAACACCCATCCAAAGAACCCCCATCCAAAGGATCGGCTCCTCTCGTCAGACTTCCACTTAATACTAATGTAAGCATCGGCCAATTAACGTAATTGTGTTATGGCCCGAGTAAAGCACAGACCTGAGCTGTCTCACGGTGACCCTTTACATTTCCGATCGATAGCCAGTGTACACTGTGAAAATATCTTTACGCAAGTTACACCTTTTGTAAGTTTCTTTCGTGGAATTTAAAAAAGCAAATGAAAAGATCGCTTGCTGTTAAATAAATATAATAACTAACAGATATTATTTATTATACTTATTGATAAGAAACAAGATGAATGCTTATGCTTTTGTATTAAGATAGTTTTATTAATATAAAATCAAAAAAAAAAAAAAAAAAAAAAAAAAGAAGAAAACGAAAAAAAAATAACCTAGAATGATAAATATTTTTCTTTAATGATTTTATCGAATCATAATTTTCTTTCTTCCTTTCTTTTTCTTTTTTCTTTTCTTATTTCAAGAAAAGTAAATAAATAACTTAGAAAAGCACACAAAATAATTTAGTTTTGTATTTTCGAGTCACTCATCTTATTTCTGTGCACCTTTCGAAAGTGAGAAATGTTATGTCGTCACGGAATCCGGTCGAGCGTAAAACTTAATCTGAGATCAGACCGCGGATTAAAGGAGACTTAGCGTGTCCAGTGAGTGCGGCTGGCGATTTGTCGGCAAGAACCGGATTAACGTATACCGCATAAACGCTGATGGAGAGCCCTCTTCTCTTTTGAGACCTCTTGATGTCACGAAGTTCGATAACTCAAAGGAAAAAATAATAGTTGAAATATATCAAAGGATACGATGATCAATTCCGAGTCTTTTTTTCATTTCTAAACGTTCGAAACTTTATTCATTATTTCAATCATTTCTAATATATCTATGGCGAAATATGGAAGTCAAATAAAAAATTCTTTCTTGAATTTTATTTTCTAGCTTTTTATTGATCGATATATACAATTATTTTAGGACTTTTTATAGCAGAAGAAAGAAATGTAATAGCCACATCGGGTATGTCCAAGTGTATTTTTCAGATATAATATCTCTGTATCGATTGCTCGTCAAATTCGAGAATACGTATTAATAAAAATTGGAAATATTTGTAGGATCCAGATAGAAAAGCCTTCGGAAGAAAAATTATCAAAAATCGCTTGAAGAAAGTCATTTTAAGATATCCCATATACTATATCAGAAGATATACATATATATAAGTATAATACCCATATCGAAAATGATCAAATTTATTTTTCATGTAGACATGATCTAATATCGATTGATCGTAAAATTTAAGAATACAAGTTGATAGAAATCGGAAAGATTTATAGAATCCAAATAGTAAAAGTTCAAAAGAAAAATTATCAAGATTCGTTTGAAGGAAGCGGTCGTTTTGAACAATTTAACGATCGAGCAAGAGAAAAATGTAACAAGTTCGACAATGAGAAGCGTAGCGTGAGTGACGACAGGGTGGTTCAACGACTCCCTCTGCACCCTCTTCACTTCTCTAACTCTCTCCTCTCTCTCTCTCTCTCTCGACGCGCGTGGAATGCAAATTTACGAGTGTTTTATGCTCTCTGCGGCCAAGAGGACGAAGTGGGTTGAGGGGGAATGAAATCCCAGTGCTCGACGTAAACGCGACGCGGTACAAAAGCGAACTGAATGCGCGAAACGAGTAAGGGAGAAGGGAAAGAAGGAAAGAGGAAAAAGGGATTAGGGCTGGCCCTACGAATTTCCACGCTACTGGGGGCAGCCCTACTGGCTAAAAATTTTAAATTCATATGGACCGTGTAAAACTTCGACATCCAAGAGAGAAAAAGAAGAATAGTGAAAAGTAAACTGTTCACGGAACAAGCGGTAAATAAAAACTACCAAATTGAGGTACTAACAAATTGTTCTATTATTTTTCAAATATTTTTCTTTTATTTCTTATCAATTATTTCGTCTTAAAGCACGAAATTCTATAAAAGCATGTATATGCAGAATTGAAATTTTCCTTATATCTTTGATTTCTTTATTATATCTCATTTTTATCTTCCTTTCTTTGATTTCAAGTGGCTGATTAGCGAAACACTTCTGAAGCACATCTGATCCCATCAAATTCTAGAATCAAAAGAGAATGGAGACGATTAGATCAAATTTCACCAAACATGCACGATCTAATATTCGTAATGCCGATCTCATCTTGAATGCGAAGTACGTCGATATTCCGTCGATTCTCGTTAACAATAACATTTGATTCGATCGATTGTAAACAGAGAAACAGAAATATAAAGGGAGAGAGAGAGAGAGAGAGAGAAGTCATCTTCGAAACTCGACACGTCATGTCAATAATTAGTCGGCCACGAGCAGCCTACCTAATCCTTCCTCCCCTTTCCTCTTCTCTTCTCTTCTCTTCTCTTCTCTTCTCTTCTCTTCTCTTCTCTTCTCTTCTCTTCTCTTCTCTTCTAACTCATCTTCAGGAACAACTATCGAATCACAAAATAATGGCTACGTTTCATGTTCACCAAAGAAGAGTGAATTGGCTCGAATGCACTCGACTTATGCACGGCATGCGACGAACATATCGTACCTATACTCTTTTTCGTTCTTTTAGCAATTCTTATCGAGAATAGAAGACAGAATGGTATATTGCTCGAAGTCCAGTGACTTTTAAGAAGGATTGGAATGTACAGACGACTCGGCTCGGTTTCACGCTCAAACGAAGACTCTATTACTTTTAGAATCTTGTAGTAGAAAGAAATTTCAATTTTCGAGATCGGAAGAATGTCGTACGTTCGATGAAAATCGGAAAAAAGTAATGTAATACAGAAAGTATTTAATTAGTATCAATATAATTCTATAAGTTTATTTTTTGGTTGCTATAAAAAATAATGTATCTTTATCGTTCGTTCTAATTTTTCTCTCTTTTGAATTTTCAGAGAAAAAGTTGGAAATAAATTTATAATAAATATGATTAAAAAATTATAGCTTTTTTAAATATTTCATATATAAGTAATCTAACAAAGTTTGCATTGGAAAAGCAAAATTATTCGTACTGCTTCGAACGAAGATAAACGTTCGATAATTTTTATCACGACGTAGAAAGTGGAAACAGAGGATTTAAAAGTTTAAGCTTAGGGGATCGTCCAACGTTAATCGTAGGACTTACTCCCGAGGAAGTTTAAAGTAGGGTCGAGAAATAGTCGGACTCTCTCTTTCTCTCTCTCTCTCTGTATTTAAACTGGTCGGCGTTCCCTTGTCTCCACTTAAATCGCGATGTTACTCTAATTTTATGTGTAACTACGAATCGAGCCACCATTAAGAGCAGTCCCGTCGCTGCATAAGAGCTCGTAAATTTCCGGAACGGCATCCGAGAGTAAGATAGGTACATACATATAGATATATACTATAGGCCTTTCTTGAAGACGTGATAGGACGAAATACTGGTTAAATATAATTCAATGACCGATTCAATTACGAGCTTGAATAACAATTATTATTAATATCGCATTTTGTGCCAGTAAATAGATACATACATATGTATATACACATATACATATATATTATTAGAAACTTTTTCCCCAACCCATTATATATATATATATATATATATATATATATATATATATATATATGTATGTATTTTATGTGTGTGCGTGTGTATATTCAGTAATTATAATAACAGCTTATACAATTCTAGATATAAAATTATTTTATCTATTAAATATTCGATTCATTTCTTTCTTTTCATCGGAGAAACTTTAATTAACTCTTCTAGAAAATAAAATATTAAGATTTTCACTAGAACGAATTTATTTATCAAAACTATGGTCAACTTATGTTAATTTCCTTCTTTATTAGCAATGATATTTTAACAAATAAAATTTTCCATTATCAAGAAAAATAGGGATGATATTTCCATTGATTCGACGAATATAATAATTTCATTGTATAAATTTGAATGGTAAATACTTAAAAGCAGTTTCGCTATGATACTTAAGGTATTTTCTCTCGAATCTCTGAGATTTCTCGCGTCCTGCACGGAACAAAAACGAATTCGTTCTCTTTCCTTCCTATTTCTCTCTCTCTCTCTCTCTCTCTCTCTCTCTCTCTCTCTCTATCTATCTATCTATCTCTCTCTCTCTTTGTATTCTCTCGGATTCTAACGAAAGAAGAGAAGAGAAGCAAGCAAATGTATTGTTCATGAAAGAAAGACAAAGTCGATGCGACAGTTCTGTCAGAAAAGAGGACGCATAGTTCTCTGTCAAGGTATATTCTACTCTCGTAATATCAAGTTGCACAAAACTCGTTAAAATTCCGCAACTCCGCTTTCCTTCTTACGTCTAGTACAATGCGGAAATAATTTGAGGAGCTTTTGCGTTGCTCGCATGCTCTTCTATCCACTCCCCCATCCTTATCCCCTTATCCTCATATTAGTTTTAGCGTTTCTATAACACTGAAATTTCTTGTCATCATAACATCGCATAGTTTTAATTATATATATATATATATATATATATATATATATATATATATATATATATATACATTTTGTAATTAATTATTAAAGTATGAACAATTTTATAATAATAATTTTAATTTGTGGACTTAACAAAAGATCTCTATCTATCTTTAAATTTTACTATCAGAATGTATACATAATGTATTTCGGTATATATAGATTCATACGTATTCGTGTGAACGCATATATGTGTATACATATATATAAGCTCACATATCAGCTTTAGTTTAAATGGTTGAACATAGTTGAGCTTGAAATTTATACGAAGTTACATCCTAGGTCCGCAAATTATTTCAGTCCAATTTTATTAAATCCGGTTTCAAAATGGTGGAAATTATATAACGGAATTAAATTGAAAGGAATAAAAATTACTGAGAGATATTTAAAATAGTGTTAACCATTAAAATGAACCTCATTGATTGTGTTTATTCTTTTTTTTTTTTTGAGAAAAATGCTTATATGAAAAATAGGATTAATTTAATTAAAATTTCTGATATAATTAAAACAACTGATCAAATTTAAATAAAGAAAAAAGACAAAGGCAAACGAATAGACATATTGGAGTTTTCGATGTCAAAATATTATGACATCGATACAATCGCTTTTTGCGATTGATATCAGGCAGAAAGATTGAAATTCCGTCCGGTATCCGTGTAGACAACAGTGAATGCCGGGCGGAAATAATTACGAACGGGCAATTTGGTCACAATTAGTTTCTCTACGTTGCGCGGATCCTCGCATAGCGTGTGATCAGAATAAACACGTTGGAGACCTTCAAAAACGAATACGATAATTTTACAACCGCAAACATTAATTTCCCTATTTCAAAACGTTTCATCTTATCCGCCAAAGTCTCGTTTCTGTTTAAAAGTTCGTTTCCGAGTAAAAGTTGACGAGACATTTTTGACACGAATTATCATACATACTGTATACACTCACATATTATACATATATACTTATACGCAACGATCTCGTGGATTTGTGTTATTTCAAACGACATGACATTCCGTTAAATCGTATATGATTTAGTGCACGTAACTTTGACTACGTGAATCCAATAAGAGTTTAGAGCTCGTTTTGTACTCGAAAGAATTCAATATTCCATTCCCATCATTCTCAAAAATATCGTATTGTTCGTGATCGTGTTGAGCGCAATAGATGAATGGATAAACGAAGAAAAAAAAAGAAAAGAAAAAGATGAATAGATTCGTAGGAATAAAGTGGTGAATAACAATCAGGAAAAACCGAAGAGTTTTCACAAAAGTGAGCGACCGAGCAAGCGAACGAACGAACGAACGAACGAACGAACGAACGAACGTACGAAAGGGAAATTTTGCATTCTCGATAAAATTCAACCTGTAGAAATGGCGTCGAAGGAGACGACGAAGAAGGTTGAATTTTTCCCGTATGATTCGTGATCCGGTGTGAGTGAATTTAGATTTTCAAAGTCGTGATTTCAGTGTCGAGAAGGAACGCCTCTGAAAAGGACGTCACGTATAAAAGGAATCGTAGAATTCTTGGATGCTTGTCGACTACTCTCCGGTTATCCTTTCCTCTTTTTCTGATTTCCTGCTGAGAATATTGACGTTATATTAAATCTCGTAGAGTCGGAAGAGTGATTTATCGCTCGATTCAACAAAAAAAAAAGTAAAGGATAAAAAGAGAGAGAATGGAAGCAAAAGGGAAGAAAAGGACGAAGTATGAAGAAAGAGAGAGACAGAAAGAGAGAATCCCGTAAATTCTTCCAATCGCCGACAAATGTTACCAATTTACTGACGAACAGCTGTGCTGAGATTTCGTATGAACGTACCGATACACTTTCGCTTGTCTCTCGATGCCTTTTATTTTCTTCTTTTTTTCCTTTTCTCTCTTCTTTTTTTCCTTTTCTCTCTTCTTTTTTTCTTTTTCTTTTTTTGTTTTTTTGTTTATTTTCTTTTTGTCAACTCGATAGATTTTTCCCTCGAACGATTTCTCTCGAACGTTATAGACTCGCTCACTACGATGTCAACGATGAAATACTCGTTATCCTTTCCTTCTTACTTTTTAGTTCTATCATCAATTACACTGCTCGATGGTTACATTTCACTCTTTCGTCGTCGATACGTACAGACGTAAAAATAATATTCGATAAAGATCCGCTTTCACTCGGTCTTTTTCTCTTTTTCTTTTTTCTTTCTTCTTTTTCTTTTTCTTTTTTTTTCTTTTTCTTTTTTTCTTTTTCTTTTTCTTTTTCTTTTTTTTTTTTAAACCTTCATAGATATCGATTTCACTCGCGTCGATTACAAAAATGCAATTTTCAGGAAATTCTTTCTGCAAATGTACGTTATTTGATCGAAACGCAATGTTTGACAAAGTTTCGGAAGTTCAAACAATATCGATCGGATAAGAAATTGAATGCGTCCATCAAATTCATATCCAGACACGGGCAGCCCTGTGCTCACACGCTACAGACTCGTTCTTTCATTTTTCATAGCCGGATTCGAACGGATTTTATGTCGCGTCAGCCCCTTTGAGCCATGTTCAAAACGTGAAAATTCAACGGTGAACGAACAACGCTGAGGGACGACGTTCGATCGGGTTACATCTTCGGCAAACGATCGTCCGCTCCTTCTACGATGTTCGATCTATCGTTTACTAAATCGATCTCCATATTATTGTTTTTTTCTCTTACGTATTCTTAGTTTCTTAATTTAGTTTTGATTTATTTGTTAATAGTTTCAACATTTACATTAAATCGTAGATATTTTATAATATATAAAAATATTTTCAATTTTTACATTTAAATACTCTAATTTTTTCATTTAATTTAAAAATTATACATAATTTATGTATAATCAAAATTTCTTGTTCCACAATCCAGAATTCTATTAATTTAATTCATAAATAAATTTTTATTATTATAAATCCCTTAGAACGAAAATTATTCATAATTTAACTCAAATATTGTAATATTTGTTTAATCTGTAATCTTTCTCTCTCTCTCTCTCTCTTTCTCTCTTTCTTTTTTGAATATATCTATCGTGTATCCTGTCCCGTTTTGCAACTCGCGATCGAATTCCATTCCGGTTGAACAAGGTTGAGTTTGAACCTTGGTAAATCGAGTCGCGGCTTTCCTCTTGTGCGTTCTGGAATCGAAGACGTTCTTTTCTGCAGATTACTGCACTCCAGGAGACCGATTTCTCTTCGTTCCTGCATTTATCGGAACGAAATTTCCGTCCTCATTTCCATGCAAATTTATCCGTGAAAAGAAGAAAAATAAGAAGAAAAAGGATTTGGTGGAATCGTTCGATCTTAGACGAAAGAGAGCTTCCGGTACAAACTCGGACGGTTCTCCTTTATGATGAAAGTCATTTCGATGAAAATTTCAAATTTGATTTTCCGATCGAATTAATCAAACACCGATAAAATAAAGTATTTTCTTATTTGGTGAAAGATATTACAAAAGTTTCATGGGGAATTTCTTATTATCAGATAGAAATAATAAGAAATTAAAAAACTTTCACGAGAATCTTCTAATAGAAATAATTTTCAATATTTATTATCGTATTCATCATTTTTAATTGCTAATATAAATATCAAACGATATAAAAAATATTGTACGAAATGAATTTAAATTCTTTATCTTTAATCCAATATCCTTATAGTCAGAAACACGAAGTTTAAAATAATCAAAAGAATATAAATTTCGTCCTAGACATTGTAAATTGTATAAGATTAAATATTATTTATTAAGAATAATACTTGTAAGAAAGTGATCGAATAGAAATATTAATATTACTGAGATCGCTTACTGAGATATAATTCATATTTGTTTATTTGCATTTCAATTGTCAATATTTTTAATAAATATGAATATATTTTACGACAAAAAAATCTTCATTTTCGCGAATCGATGTCGTCACTAGTATAAAACATCTCTTTCGTGAACATTTTTTTATTCTCCTCAATATTCGATATAACAGTATGAGCGGTCGCAAAAGAACAATATTCTTATGTCCTCTTATCACAAGACATAAAATTGTCGTCCGGTTTTTACGAGAGACTTTATCTCGAGAAAAGCAAGAAAAAGTGAGAAGAAGATTTGCATACGGCACTGCGACTCTCTCAAAACAATTCGAAGCGAGTATGTTATGGGAAAAGTCGATATCCTAGCTATAACATTTCTCTATCAAATCTGTTATCGCATTAAGATAAGAAAGAAGTTTTGTGATTATATATTTATTCATACCGGAAACGTGCACAAGCCATATTCGTCGGATGCTTAATGATACATACTCGTATTTATTCTTATATATAAAATAATATAAACTATTAAATATTTGACGAGATAAAAATTGAAATTTATTACTATAGAGATAAATGAGATAATTTAAATTGACATTAAATAACAATTAAATAATACTTTCGAAATAAAAGTACAAATTATATTAATATAACGAATAAAAAGAATCATAAAAAAATTTTCTATATATTCCAAAGCTACGATGCAAACGAAATATTTAATTGATTTTTTCGATGTAATAAAAATAGATTTTAAATACGCTATTTAAAGTTTCTTTTGCTTTAATTAAATTAAAGATTCGTGCTTCTTTTAAATCATTTTAATACGTATTTTACGTCCCATGGAGATGAAATGATTTATCATCTCCAATCATAGTCATAAAATACTATCGAGCAAAAGTGACTATATGATAACATGAAAAGAAAAAAGTTCGATAAGACAAGAAGTCGTTTTCGATAACCTCGAAAATAACTCGCCATCGATAGTTGTTCTCTTGAACCACAATCTGTGGAGGCTTCTTCAACATTTTCTTGGCTTTATGCCCTAATCACTACTTTAAAATTTACTCTAGATAATATAACGAATTTATTACAAAGCGTAATTAATTTCTCGTGCGATTAAGTTTAATAATTTGATCGAAAAAATATGAAAAATATACAATATGTATGAGATTTTAACTTTGTTTATAAATAAATAACAAATCATTAATGTACGTAAAGAATTAAAGATCCAACAGATTCAAATATTTTTGCTAATTAGACAAAAATTAATTTCTTAATAAATACAAAAACTTTTAAACTATTTCATATATCTCCAAATATGTAATTGCAGAGTAGCTATGAAATAAATGAAATAATTACATTTCAAAGTATTTCAAGGTCTTGTGAACATTTTGTTTACATCTAAATACGGAACTTACCATTTATGATTAGAAACTCAAATAGCCAATATTTTACCTACGTATCTATACCTATATTTAAAAGATTCCAAAACATTATACCAATACATATACTTCATAATTCTCACACATATGTTCAGAAAATAGAAATTTACATCAGAGATATATGTCTAGGATATCTGCATCATCCAGCTTAATAAAAGCTTCATATAATTTCTTAACTTATTAGGGATATCATAATCGATTGTTAAAATTAATTACCATTCCATAACTATTATTTTGAGAAATCTACTAATACATATTATTATACGATTCTAGTACCTAATTTGTTTATATAATGCTTTTCTTTATTATACCAAACTGTTTGATACACTATATGACGCATTTTTATTTATCTTCTCGTGTTTACGATATTTTGATTCTACTATGCATTTTGTAATTAACAGTCTACAATTTAACAATGAATATATAAGAATATAGAAGATACTCGAGGCTCGATCATTAAAGCTATAATAGTCTCTAAAAATATGAATCTTACCTGCACCAAATGATCTTCATCTATGCGAATATAAGAATTCATATATAGAATATATCATAATAGAATATATGCATATATAAGAATTCATGAAGTAAAAGAGGGAGAAATAGTAAATCAATAGTTAAAAAAGTGATTAACTTATTATCGAGGCCTACGGGCTAATGATTCTTGTTTTGCCGTTTATAAAATATTAACAATACTAATAAAAAGAATTTATACTTATTTTCTTACTTTATGTTGAAAGTATATTTATATGAATTTTTTAATGAATTTTATATGAATTTTAAAATGCAAATTTTATGTTTATATATTATTAAAAAAATTTCTTTCTCCAAGCAATTGTTCTATTGTAATTAATTGAATTGATTATATTTTATCACTCTCAGTCTAAAATCTACCCATCGCGGATGTTCTCTTATCTAGTAAATATTAATATCTTTATGTGACTCGCATCTACGAATACAAAATATGTTATATATATATTTTATATATTTCTTTAACAAAATCGAATGATTAAAATTCAAAAGTTCTTTTCTATTATTTCAATAAATCTAAATAGAATCAACAAAATAAGTAAATTTGCAACATTTATTGATTATTATAACATAGAAGCGTTCAGACAAAAGTCTTGAACTGATAAAAATGAGCATGCAGGATGAATAAACAATTAAAAATATAGACAAAGAAAAATGTACCATTCAAGAGAGGAATTACTCTTGGTCGTGTTCAGCAATAATTTATATCAACAATTACAACCATTAATCCATGTTGATTTGGATTTTTCGTTCTCGGCACGATGGATATCAAAGAAACTTTAATTTCTTCACTTACTACTTGTAAAATTCTATAATGGTTCCAAAACACTCGTTGTAGGTTGAAATTGATATAGCTTGATCCAGGTTGAAATTGAGAGTTTAATCTATAACAAATTGAAAATGGGATAAGTCGATATCGAAATTGATTGAAATAGCTGTTGATTAAAATCGTTTTAAATTAATATGAAGAAATAACAATGATGATATGAAAAATAATGTTAAACCAAAAATCTTATATAAAATTATTGTCACAAAAAGATCATTGAAAATTTTTTGTTATGAAATTTAGAACACTATACCAATTATACTTTATAGAAGAAGGGTACTATCATCTTTTGATGATATACTAACTCTCATACGAGATAATAATTTATTAATTTAATGAGTTAACACTGAATTTAATTCGAGGCAATTCATCTAAGACGACTTTATTAAACAAAACTAAATGACGAAGTATTCTCAGTCATGAATGTAAACATACTGCACCAGCTTTGTTTTCTTTCTTTTAAACTCTTATACACACACACACACACACACACATACATATATACATATAAAACATACACACATAAATGCAGTATATTTTGTTATTTCGTTGTAAGATTACACGTAGCACCAATACCTTCCTTTGCTAGGGACGCTTAGGAAACGTAGTTACAGCACACGTTGGTGTAATTAACTATCTATATGTCTAATCCTTTGCATGACGAAGTCGTGGACAAAGTGACAAAGCACTCTCTAAGCTGTTTCTCTAGCGTTATCGCTTACAATTCTACAAACCTGAACAATTAATCATCTTCGACTAGACTATATTCCGTTCAACGAGTTGAATAAGAAGAGATAAACAAAACATTCACGTGATAGATGGATGGAATTCTAGCTATTAACTGCCGAACGGATTGCCGATGAATTGTTGAATTCAAGAGAGAATTTGCATAGATCATTGTTAGAGCAAGCTTCGACTTCCCTCTCGGAAAGTGTTACAGTATGTTAAGGTTGTGAATACATTCCTGTTCCGATCATGACCCAATTACGTACATTTGTTTATTTCTCCTAACTAGACTCATTGAACGGAATACAGATGAGGCGTATATTAAGCTAAGATGACGAGACTCTCTACTGTAAGTTTTTGCACATTAACATAAGATATATGTGAGAATCATAGATGTATGTATTGATATAGATACTTTACCAATTTTTAAATATAGGGATAGATAGACAGATACCGTAGTGTATATATATATATATATATATATATATATATATATATATATATATGTCTCTGAGTTATGCATAAGTGTGTATAGGCGATAGGCATACGTTATTGATAATAAAATCAATAATGTGATAACGAAATCAAATATATGTACCGATAATGAAAAGGAACGATAATATTAGATTATACATAGATATGCGTAGAACAAATGGATCGTTGATACGTGAAAGATATCCATTTTATCCGAGTTGCACAAAGAAATATTACAACTTTTGTAACGGAGGAAGATTCGTTCGGTTACAAACGTTTAATATTTGAAATTAATTACGCGCTGGAAATGTTTCAAAGAATTATCCAATTGATATTGGAAACTTTTGAAGGAGCAATATCTTTTATCGACGATATTGTTGTAAGTAGCCGAACCAAAGAAAAACTTGGCGTCAAGACCAAAGCCAATACTAGAAAGTATTAGTCGACAAAAGAATAAAACTAAATACATATGTGTTTAAAGAAAGACAATTGTATTTATCAGATATAAAATTTCAGGCTATTGATATCAGCCATTGAAATTGAAAGTAGAAGCAAAACTTTCATATTTCAAGAACCGTTGAGTTTTTGGAACCAGTGAATTTATATAAAATTTAACGATAATAAATAAAAAACAACATCAGGCATTTTAAATGTTAAAATTTTATCTAATGCAAAAATATTAAGAATATATGATGCAAAAGAGAAAACGATAATTATTTAGAGTAGACTTAAGTCTGGTAGCTATAGCATACATACTAACATAATTAGATGATCAGAACCGATGGAAAGTAATACATTACGCTCGTAGAATTTTAAAACAGACTGTAAAAAAATATACTAACGAACTAAACAAATAATTTTAGGTATACGTAATGTATGCATGTAAAAGATTTTATTGCTATTTCTATGATATAGAATTCGAATTAGTAACAGATAATAAAGCGCTAGAGTATTTGTATATATATTTCCCGAAATCAAAAGCCCACTGCAGACGAACGGTAAGTGAAATACGGGATTTTATCGTCCGTCAAACGTGCGTTGTGACGGACGGTAAAATGCCATACGTCACCATGCTTCAGTTGACGATCGTATTCGTCGCTCCTAATGTGAGACTTGAAAGATGGATGTTACGTCTATAAACCATTTTAAGAAGTATAAAGTAGTATACGGAAAAGGAAAATCTAACATAACTGATATATCACGATTAAGTGTAGAAGGTAAACATACAAATGGAAGCAAAAACGATGAAAGATATATCGCATAAATAGAGAAAAAAGTAACACCACGAGCAATGATGATAAAGGAAATAAAGAAGAAATTGAAAAAAAGATAAGATACTTTCAGAAGTAATATGGAATAATAGATGGGAGGTATTAAGAAACAGTACGAAATAATAGATAAGAAGACATCAAGAAGCAATATAAAATAATAAGTAGAAAGCATAAAATAATACGCGATTTAAAATTCTTAAAGATGAATTAATTATTTATAATAATTTAATATTAAGAGAAATGCGCAAATTGTTATTCCAAAAGTTTTATAAAAGGGAAATCTTAAAATTGGCACACGAGAATTATCCGGGAATTCTGACAATGAAAAATCGATTGAAGATAAGTATGGTGGAAAGTAAGGAATAAAGACGCAGAGAATATCGTTGAATCGTATAAAAAATATCAATTAATTCAAAAAAGTGTAGAATCAAACTTTTCGTTGTAGGGATTATATAATCATTGTTGTAATGGATTGACAATTATTGACAAGTAAAAATATTTAGTCATTACTGATTATTATTATTGATATTTCGAAATAATAATATTAAAAAACCTAACAACAAAGATTATAAAAAAAAAACATTTATTTAAAATATTTGGCAGATATGAATATCCAAATATTATAGTTTGCAATTTACAAACACAGATTTAAAAGCTAGACCGTGTAATAATAATATAAAAATAGCATATACAGCTCGATATTCATCGCAAATAAATTGAAAAATAGAAAAACAAAATGGTAATATTCTAAAACGACTAAAAATAGCATATGGAGAAGTATAGAAGTGGCGCAAGGAATTAATAAAATATTTGTTAATATACAGATCAACGTTGTATTCAGTTATGGAAGTTTCACTTGCAGAAATGTTATTTGAAAGAAAATTAAGAATTAAATGACCGGAATTGAATAAAAGTATAATATATCTGTAGATAAGGAGGTAACAAAAAATGATACGTAAAAGAAAATTCAAGGTAAAGGTTATTTCGATAAGATAAAACGAATGAAAAAAAATACCTTAGACTAGGAAGATAAAGTTTTGATTAAGAAAACAGAAGAAAATGAGTTAACCACAAATTTTGATCCAGAGAAATTTACAAGTAGTGAGAGAGAGAAAGAGAGAGAGAGAGAGAGAGAGAGACAGAGAGAGGGAGAGGGAGGGAAAGGGAGAGAGAAAGAGAAAGAGAAAGAGAAAGAGAGTTGATCAGAAAGAGAATACAATTACACTAAAATCAAAAAAAAAAAGTATAAGCAAAATTTGACACAAGTTATGATACCAACGAAGAGGAAAAGATTAATGATAAGAAGAAAATGAGTAAAGATGAAAAATTGTCGGATAGCGAGCATAAAGTTAGTAGAAAAATGAAAGAGATTAAAAAGTTTTTCAAATATATTATGTAGACCAAAACAGATAAAAAAGATATCACAGAGATATGAAGATTATAGAGTATTTAGATAACATTGAAAAAAAAAATAGAATAGAATAATTGTAAAGTAGAAATAATTAAACAAGCGAAGGGAAATGTGTATTAAATAATTATTTAATAAGAGAAAATAATGAAGTAATTATATTTTATAATTAAATTATTCTCAAAAGTATTCTCAATATTCATTTAAAAGTAACTATGAAAATTTTTACTCTCACGTCAGACAGCCGCTGAGATGCATTTGTTTCGAAATAGTAATTGATAGTCATTGTTCACTATTCTGTAATTCGTTTTAAAATAAGTCTGAAATAATTTCGTTCAATATTAAATTTATTTCATATAACTCATATTTCTTTCATTTTTTTCATAGAGACATTTTTGTACTGTTACTTTCTGATAGCTATTCAGAGTACGAAATATACGTATTTTTTATATACATTTATATATTTATATATATATATATATATATATATATATATATGTATTTCATTTTTTAAATAGGAAATGTTCTAATTTATTGCTTAAGCCACGAAGTAAGAAGTGGATATATGATGAAAAGAACCTCATGAACTATGACTTAAGAGAGCAACTGAGTTATTTTCGAGGTTATCAAAAAAGGAACTTATGATTTCTTATCAAACTCTTTCCTTTTATTCTTACACGTAGTGACTTTCGCTCATCAGTAGTTTATCAGTGGATTTCTGTTAGAAATGATGGATCATTTCATTTCCTTAACACGTAATATATATGGCGAAATAAACTAAATTCTAAAAGATACACGTATCTATATTTATTATTAGAATAATATGAAAGATTCATTAATTTTTTATGTTTCGTCATTTAGAAATTACACGACACATTGCATAATTACTTGAAGAAAAAAAGGACTGTATTGCAATGGAAAACAAGAAATAAAAGAAATAGATAAGTATTTTGATACTAGATATTTCGATTGTGACATATTAAAAACTATTAACGTGCTCTTATATTTTAATTATAGTATTCTTTATAATTTCTATTATCTCAAATAATCATCGAGAAGATAAACGATGTCCAATCCTAATTCTAATAAAATATATTGGTATATGGTATAAAATATAATTGCGATAATTGTATAAGAAAAAGAAATGATAAAATTCAAAACAATCCAGTAGCAATAATATCGTCGGAACGAAATTACGTTCCGTTAAATACTTCGCTGAATTCTCAATGGAAGCCATCTCATTTCGATTTTTCCCTGGAGAATCGAATTATCGATCGGACCAAACGTCCGAAGGCTATCGTAACGGCTGCGATTGTCGCCAGGCCTCAGGACACGCGAATGGCTCCCTTGTGGCACCCCTTAGAACGCGATCTACCCCTATAAAACGAGCACGCACAGAAAGATCGTTAACGAACGATCGTATTCTCTCTTTCTTTCTCTCTCTCTCTCTCTCTCTCTCTCTCTCTCTCTCTCTCTCTCTCTCTCTCTCTCTCTCTTTCTCTTTCTCTTCTTTTCTCATTACGAGCACCGTAATCGCCGTGGCGGAATAAAACTCAAAGAATCGACATTCTCTTTGCCAGAAGACAAATATCATTTCGTTTCTCGATTTCATAGCGAAACTTTTCTCCTGTTTGATTCGATCCGCTAACGAAATAAATTCTTTCAATTATCATTATCGATCCGATACAAAAAAATAATTATAAAATACTGAATCACTCCAAAATTTATAATTATATATTATATTATTATTATTATTACTATTATTATTATTATTATTATTATTATTATTATTATTCTCATTATTTATCCTTGCATGCTAATTATTTTTAAATTATATACATCTTTTAAATTAAATTAAAAAGTATACTTGTAAAAAATTTTAATGTCTTGTAAAAAATTTTAAATTATAAGTTTTCTTTCTTCTTTTTTCTTTTTTCTTTTTCTTTTTTTTTTTTTTTTTTTTATAATAAGAAGGAAACGAAAAAAAGGTGTTTCCACTTCATAGGCAATTTTTTCGGACAGGGAACGCTTATCGAATTCAGACGTTATAATGATTATGGCGATCAAATGGTTGAGTAGCCAACAGCATCAACATAAAGTACGTCCCAGAGGACGGCTTCATCAGAATGAAATACTGCAAGGAGAAACTAATATCGTGCATGCAACATGATCTCCGTAGTTCGCTACGATTTGTATGCGATTTCAGTAATCTCCGTCATCTTGGAAATTGCATGTCTCGCCGTGTCGTGAATGAACACCATGAGATAACGAAGCTTTCGAAACGAATCCCTTGAGTATTTTAAAGAAAAAAAAAAGAAGGAAGAAAAAAGAAAAAAGAGAGAAAAAAGAAAAGGAAAGACAAAGAAATTGATCCTTTTGGACCATTAATTTCTTTTTTTCTCCACAAATCTGACGAGAATCCAAACTCTCAAGTCCGTATAAAACTCATTTTTATTGAATTTTATCTTAAATACCTATCTTGTCTACTCTTTTATAAAATAACTGATACGATAGGAGAATTTCTTTACGGATCAATTTCCAAAAGTCGACAGCGTTATTCTCTCGCAACAAGTGTATATACATTAAACCAGCAAAGATCGTCGAACTTGGCACAAGAGAAGCCTCTCGTTAGCTTATCTTTTAAACGAAAATTTTAAATCGGTACTTTGTCCCGGGACACCGTATCCCCGAAAGAAAATCTTTTTCTTTAGGTACGAACATCGTCGAAGACAAGCTTGTACCTTCATCATGATATATTTCTATTCCTTTTAGACCTTGTCAAATGTATCACTTTTACCTATAAAAAAAAAAGAAGGAAAAAAAAATGAAAAAAGAAAAAATATTGATGAAAAATTCAAGAAAAAGTAACCAAAAATGAAGAAGGATAGAAAAATCATAAAAGATATCTGAACAACTTTCGTATAAGAGAAGTTATCGGAGAACGAATTTACGCCGTAGCCTTTTACCTTCTCTTCATTTTTCATCGATCAAGAAGTCGCATTTCTCGTTTCTCTTCGATAATCTCGCATCTCGTAGACCGTACTCGGACGAGCGTAAATCCGATTTCGCGAGGGATATCATCGTTCTTCGAAACACGTAAAAGAAGAGAAATATCGTTCGGATACTCAGGTGCTCGGAAGTCGAAAAAGAGGGGGAAGGAAGAGAGAGAAAGAGAGATAAAGAGAGGAAGGGAGAGAAAGAGGGAGAAAGATTCGGATATCGCTTCCTGTACTCACGAATCCACCCTTTTTCTTTCTACCCCGGCGCTGACGTATCGGGAACAATTTTTCAAAAGCAACTCACGTAGCACAGATGCGATATGCTTTTTAAGCGACAAAGCTACGATCGAAGCTGCGTGTGTTCGCACGAAATACCCTGCGTTTCGTTCGCTTGCGTGTCTCTCCGTGACGTACATACCTATTTCACTGTGCATGCTTTTATATATGCGAACTCACATATATGCGTGTATATTATGCTACATGTATGTATATGAATAGGTGCTCGGTAAAGTTAGAAAGCACTCAATTTGAGTACGTCTCCAGGATATATGGCCATGCACAGATAATCGGGAAAAAATCGTACGGTAATACGAAATCCATAAGAGACACGCCAGTCTTTACGATTTCTGCCATGAGAAACTCCTCGAAATCTTCTCGATAGATATTTATGATATCATGATAGGAGAGAGAAAGAGAATAAATCTTTCGAAATACTGTAATCAACTACAACGTGAAATTTTAATCGATTCTGAAAGAAAAAAATCGAAAAAATAAATATCTTCCTTGTAAAAAATGTACAATAACATATAAATATATAAAAAAACATATATATGATTTTTTTATATGTATATGTCCATCAAATTTCTTTTTTTTTTTCCAAAGATAACCAGTCTTCATTATCGATGATCAATAAAATCACGGCAGATAATTTCATTAAAAAAAAAAAAATTTATTAAATCTTCGTCAAGAGAAAGAAACAGATACTTACCTTTTATTCGCATAGATTACAATCAATCAATAAAACCATGGTAAGTAGTTTAACAATCAGACAAAAAAATTAAACTTTTCTTGAAAGATATTTGCTTATGTTATAGTTTTGTCTCATTTCTATCTTTTTCTTTTCTATTTATTAATTTCTTTTTTTTTTTCCTTATGACTTCCACATTCGACTTCAAATGCAGTCCTGACACTTAAGACATAAACACGTAGTCTAGACGACAGGTCTACCCTTTCCATTCTCTGATTGCATCTAAAGAATGCAACCACGATCTCGTCAACGTAGCCCTTCGTCGACTATCCTCACGCACAACAATCGGGAAGACAAGTGCCTCTTCCTCCTTTTCTATTTTTCTTTATGCTTTTCTTTTTTTTTCTTTTCTTCTTCTTCTTCTTCTTCTCCTTCTCCTTCTCCTTCTTCTTCTTCTTCTTCTTCTTCTTCTTTTTCTTCTTCTTCTTCTTCATTTTTCATCTCTCTTCTCCTTTCGTTCTTCGTGAATAACATCTACGATATTACAAGAGATTTTCTCTTTCTGTTTCTACATGTTTCTTTTACTTTCGTTTTTATTCGTAATTTTCAAACGAAACAAATTGGCAGAAAAGAGAACAGCAAATATATTCCCGTCATTCTCGAATGAAAAACAAGAATCATGTGTATGTGTGTGTGTGTATTCAGCTTTGTACTATTTATATCTATTATTTTAATTACTTGTCAGAGAAAAATTATAATGTCAAGAGTGATATATACTTTGATGACGAAAAAAAAGAAAATCCTTTGAAATCATTTTTTTTAAAGTAATATACATATTAATTTGTAAATTCGAAAGACATTCAAATAATTTTGTCAATTCAATTTTTAATCCACTGTATTACAATTATTTTCTTTTTAATTTATTCTTCATCAATTCTGATTGAACTTTTTCTAATTTTTATATCTCATGTCTTTACGTACGTATACATATAGAATGTCTTAAAATAAGTAGAAAATATTTCAAGAGGAGAAAAAAGTAACTTTAGCATATTTAAACAATGAAAAAAGTTCATATAAACGTATGTCCTATTTGACTTTGTTTTCGAGTTATAACGGATTTGATTTTCAACGGACTCTATCTGCTTACTTTTATAAGAGACGTTCAAAATAACTTTCTTACATCTGAATATAAGCAGACGTCTTATCAATGATTATTTTATACTCTCCATATGTTCAGGCGTTGCTCGAATTTTCTAGAAACTTTGCTCAGTTCTTTCATAAAAAATAAAAAGTTTCAACATACATAGTCAATAGATGTTCTATACATAATAGATATCGTCTATCTAACGAAAGAATTATCGTGATATATAATTCGCTAATACTCGAAAACAAAGTCAAATATGACATATATTTAGATAAACTTGTCTTTTATTGTTTGAATATGCTCAAGTCATTCTTAAAATGTTTCCCATTTATTCTAAGACATTTTATATACTTTAAAAGAAATTTATAAATAAAATTAATTCCCATAGATCTGTATTATTAATCAAATAAAGTGTCGTGTTGGAGTTGACTTCAAATAAAAAAAAAATATAGCGTTATACTAATAGTTAGCAATGACATCATAGTGCAAAAGGTTAAAGATCTGTTGAATATTTAAATAAAACGAGATAGTAGAAATTAAAAAAGAGAGAGAGAGAGGAAAATGGAGTAGCAGAGTAAGAAGATGAAGGAGAGATAGGGAAAATAAGTCTTCCGAGCATATTTACTCGCGATTCGAAGGATTTAGATTGAAATAACATCGCGTAAGCGAGCGACAGGATGGATCGACGGGTAAAGCCCATGGAACGAGGTCGAGAAGGGAAAAGGAAGGAAGCGTCAGCGTCTCTTCGAGAAAATATATATATATATATTGACTCCCGCCAAAAGACACCTCGAACATTTTCAGCCACGATGGAATAGCTTCAAGATTGCTTTAAAGAGAAACGGACCTTAAGCCAGTCTCTATGGCAAAAAGATTATGTTTTATATTTTATTATAATGAAAAATAATACGAATATCTTACGAAGTAATTAAAGATATAAAAATAATAGAATTGTCAATGGTTAATAATTAAAATGAAATAATAAAGAAAAAAAAGAAAATAACGAATAAATACATAAGTATGTGCGTACATACATTAATTCCGTGTATTTTCATGTGTAACAAGTATAAAAATTTTGTATGTAACAAAAAGAAATTGTTAAATGTTTTTAAATTGTTAAATGTATTTATAAAAAATTATCGAATCCGTTATGAATTACATAGATGTATCTGAAAAGACAGAAAAATCCTTTGTAAGTTACGTTCAAGATCGTTCGAGAAAAGCACCATCTTCGAAGAGCTCTTATTTCGTACCTACTCGAAAGATCCTTTGGGTTTCACCCTCGTCTAAAAGAAGGATCAACCGTTGACGTTGACGAGTATCCTTCGAATTGGCTGACAAAATGTCCAATATCATTTTCCCTTTAATATGTCAAAATATAAAAAACGTTCTTTCGTGAAAATGAGACTACTTATATTTTTTATTTTTTTGTCTATTTTCTTTACTTCAAACTTTTCAAGTAAACACGAGAGTATTTTTTTCTTTCCAGACGTCGTTCGTTATTCTTTTAAAATAAACTCGAAGATCCATGAGATTAAAGGAATTCGTTATAGTTCGTTTCGTGCGTTTGAATAATAATTAGCGTAACTTCATTGATAAATAAGAACCAAGGAATGAAAAGCCGACTCATACGTTCGATAGAATCTACAAAAATGGACGGTCTCTATATTCAATGAAATAGAGACTTGATTTTCGGTTATATATCACGGAAGCTCACGATGAATCGATCGAAAGTCAGCCAATGGACGAGATATATTTACTCGAGAGTATATCCATGATGACACGATATGCATCACTTATCGTCTAGATACGATAGAAATGTTCTGATGATCATCTTTGAATTTTTTAATACGAATTGAAAAATTCGAAATTTACGAAACCAAGAGTAAATCTATTTGTCTTTGTTTTATTTCTATTTCTATTTACTGTGATTTAAAGTATTTATATTGTTATATTTGTCATTAATATATAAAATGTTAATAATTATTAATTAATTTGTCAATTATTTAATTATTATTATTATTATTTTATAATTTTTAATTAATTTATAATTACGTTCGAAGTTCACGTTAAAAAATAAAACTGTAAGATGTAGGAAGTAACAGAGAACACAAACAAAAAGAGAAACAAGTTGATGGGACAGAGATTGTAGAGATTTTTATTATTAAAATGCTGACCGTAGTAACGAATCCGTCTAAAAGGAACAACGTTGCAATGGCCAAATGCCAACGAACGAATATTCCATTATGGAGACAGCCAATGTCTGAATCTCTTCGTTTCAATGTCGCCCTCTTTTACCCTCGGGCATATGCAAAACCCTTCATAAAGAAATTCTCTCGTTTGCTGGCTAAAATAGAGGATAGAAAAAGAGAAAGAAAAGATTTGTGTAAGAGAAAAAGAATTACATAAAAAAAATTTACGAATATTAATCATATCGAAATATCATATGAATCATTTTCATAAATGATTCACACACACACACACACGTGCGCGCGCATACACACACGCACACTAATAAATATTAAAAATATTAAAATTATTATTTAATTATTTATTCAAGAAATAGAACTGGATAAGACACAACGATGAGTATTTTAATTCGAAATTTCTAATCGTGACTTAAGAAGAAGACTAGATTTTTCTCGGAGAGAACCTTCCTAAAATACGACAAATGAAAAGAAAGAAAGAAAGGAAAAAGTAAAGAAGTAGTAGTCGGAATCGCAATATCCGCGAGTCACGCGTAACGTTGCTTTCGGCGAACGAAGAAAGAAATAGACCAACGATAAAACCAGCAAGGTAGATTTGCTTGTTGGTAGAGCTTCGGTTTAATTTAGTTTAGCTTGGTCAATAGTTTGTCTGTTATTGCACTTGAACGACCATGGCTGCCGGCATTGCTGTTGTTGCTGTTGTTGCTGCTGCTGCTGCTGCTGCTGCTGCTGCTGCTGCTGCTGCTACTACTACTGCTGCCTGCGAGCGTCGAAGGACTACCCTCTTCATTTGCATACCGGGTGTACCCGCGTAAATACGACTTGGAAAAGTCTGCAGCCGGCACATCAAAGGGACGCGGCTCGAATTAAACCCACGCTGGCATTGTTCGCAAACAGCCTGCCCAAGAGATATCGAAGCTTTGCCATCGACAGGATCGATCGATACCATTCGACCAGGTTTCTAACTGTATTAAACTTTAGTTCACACATTTTTGATCATTCTATACCTTTTTGGTAAATCGATGAATCGTAAAGAGATTTATTTTTCAAAGTTCAATTAAAATTAAAATAAAATTCTATTCCTTTTTATTTTCTTCGATATAATCAAAGCAACAAGTAGTTAATATTAACAAACACAACACATGTGCTTATCCTAAACTACTCTACATTTAATATTCGTAAACTTTCGACGTAAAGTTATCCAAAAATTATTTTTCGATTGACAAAACAAAGAAAAAGATCTAAAAAAAGAAATTCACCTAATGAATTTTGACTTTTCTTCTTATTCTCCGAATGGAGAATCACAATTACAAATAATTTTATCACTCTAATAATATACATATCTTTAACATCAGGTGTCACACACTTTTGCAATTCACTGTGTACGGTTTAGAAAGTATCACATCGAAAATAGTTAACTCTGTGCATAGCTATACATATGTATATATATACATATGTATATATATATATATATATATGTATATATATGTATATATATATATGTATATATATATATATATGTATATATATGTATATATATATATGTATATATATATATTGTTTTCGTATATATACGTCACTTATACTTATATTTAACATAGTTACAAGTAGCGAGCAAATGTTAATACGATAAATCCTTCGATATTATTATCCTCGCATAAAATTGAAGGAACAATCGGAGGAATATGATTCGACATTAGTTCTCATTGCAAAAACTTACGTAATTGCAAATAATATGACCTGAATAATTGGAACGAATATCACTGCATTAATAAAAATAATGTGTCTGAACAGTTAATATGTTGAATATCCAAAGTTAAGAATTATGTAATATTTTGTTGAAAGCATTATAAGATGTTTCAAGATCAAAAATAAGTTGTCTCACTTGTGTATCTGACAGTTCATCTGAAGCAGACATATTATTCAATGTTTGTAACCATTCTGCAACCTTTTCTTTTCCATTAAAATCGCTGGGTAATATACTAAGACGATTCATTGTATCCATTAAATCTCTCAAATCTGGATGTAATTGATCCATAGCTTTGATTTCTAATCGAAGTTTGTCCATCAAGGTAATGAATAATGAAACAATATCTGCGATACACTTAGAAGTATTTCCTTTGTCATCTTTGATCGTAATTGGTCTATCTTCTTTAATCCTTTCCAGAGCTGCTGGACAATCCAAACGAAAAGCTCTTGCAAATGTATCTATTGTAGGAAACTGGTCGCTTTGAACCTAATATATAATATTTATATAAGATAAAATGAATTATAAATAATATTGGCCCTATAAATATCATATCAGAACATATACCTGCTTAAATGCTGCCCTGTATTGAACTAACAATTTACTGCATGCTGCTGTATACTCCTTTGGTGTGACACAATCTCTGATATAAGCCTTTTCTAAATGTTGCAAAGTATTGACCACCGCATAAAGATCAGCTTGATTGTCATGCTTTTCTCTTTCCCTGGCATTTTTGTATAGCTTCACTTCTTCATATAATTCTGGACGATCTTGAGCAACCGACATTATTGTGTATAGAATAATAGAAGAGTGAAACTAAAATGAAAAGAAAAAATATTTGAGGTTAGGTAGGCAAATAGATATGAAAGATAATTAATATATGTTAAGCTTTATAAATAATAAAATTATAATTCAATTTTAGTATTTATATGAAATGACAAAAAATTTATTATCTATAATTTCCTTATCAATTATCACATCGACCTATGACACATCAATCTCTTAATATTGACTGTGTATAAAATTCGTGTTATTCGATAAAAAAAAATTATAGTTATACACTACATACCTAAATAAACTTTCGTCGCACAAGATAGCCTCAAATTTCAGTAAAAGTATTAAAAAGAGCAATAATTTCTAATTGATTTAATTGATACAATAGACAAAAGGACTTCGAATCCGCGTGGACACTAATGCCATCTACCGGACAAGCTATAAAAAAAAATGGATTCCATACCATCCCAGTATGTTTTAAAAGATTTCAAATTAATTATTTTTACAGCATCTTCCATTCATTATTATTCGATAATAAGAAAATATGGGATTAAAATAAAATATATATAAATTTACTTTTGTAACAAATGTAAATTTATCTAAAGATACATAACAGAGTAATCTAATGATGAAGAAATGGATATAATTACAGCATGTAAAAAATTATATGATAAACAAATTATTAATATCTGTTATATACATCATATTACAATAAAAGAATTACAATCTAACTTCGTAATTTATTTTAAAAGTTAAACATTTCTTCCATCACATCAAATTTTTTATTGTTTGATCTTTCTTTGCAAGAAGGAAGTATTTTTTCCACTCCTAAACACGAACAATGAAATTCTTTAATAAGCACTTTCTCTCTTCTTCTCTCAGGTATCTTAATTTTGTTAAGAATAGTTTTTCTTTGCTCATTCGAAACTATTTTAATATACGTTATGTTTAATACCGATTTGGATTCATCCATTATATCCCATGGTGGATAGATATTTACAATGCTTTCTGATTTCATTTCAATCTTACCTACGATATCAGGTATAATAATCATAGTAATCATTTTATATGATATTTTTTCACTTGATGATTCAGATAAATTAGATTTTCTATGATTTTCATTGTTATTTAATAGATTAAAAGAATCGTTCAAGACAATTCCTTCTAAAAATTGTCTGTACAAATGCACTGTACATTTATCTACATATACGACCACGTGTGGCATAGACGTACCATCTATATCTACTTGCTTCATTTGATGCTGCCACATACGAACAAATGATGTTTGTCTATTTACCAATGATTGCAATTTTGCTGCTAAACTGTTCCTAGAATAGAAATAGAATTATTATGTTAATATATAAGAGTTATCATACAAGGAGATTTTTAAATCATTAAAAATATTTACTTTTTGATTCTGCGCTTTTTCTTACAAGAGTCTAATATTTGTAAAGACATAGCAGGCCAGCTATTCGTTCTTACTGGAGATGTAGCAGTACTTATAACAAAATTTGTTTGACTTAGTCTACTATCTATGCTTTCATTAGAAAAGGTTGTTACTTGTGATATTTTGTCCAATGAATGACCATTTTGAAATATAGATGACGCAGATTTCATGGATTCTACTTTAGACAACAATATTTCATCTGAATCTTTAAAAGATTCTATAGTCCATTCATTTGCGATTTTATGGGGAAGTTTATTCTTA
>NC_140810.1:6312500-6345000 GCF_050613455.1 Vespa mandarinia | reverse complement strand
AAAGATATAGTATCGTTTGAAAATATATACAAAAACATATATAAGTATTAAATCATTTCTGTTATCTTTCAGTTATTACTATTACTACTACTAATATTACTACTACTACTACTTACTACTACTACTAATAATAATAATAATAATAATAATAATAATAATTATTATTATTATTATTATTATATATATATGTAATATATATTTAAAATAATAATAATAATAATAATAATTATTATTATTATTATTATTATATATATATGTAATATATATATATAATTTTCATATAATATACATTTAAACATATAATACACATGCACACATAGATATATATATTTAAATGTTAGATTAGAGGCAACTGCAGTCCCACTACAACCACGGAACTGTGTAGATGCATTTTATCTGTGTCAATGGGTATTTTTCATATACATGTATACATACATTCGTATATATTATATTATGAATTGGTTAGTGAAGAATATATGTAATAATAATAGTTATGTGATTACTACAACAAAAACAATAACGTATCTATAAGACGAGTTATTTTTCTTCACTACTACATATAATACTATAATGTGTAGAAGTGTAGTAAAAACATTTTTGCTTGGATCACATCGAGTGGGCATCACACACAAATACATACACACATAAAAACACAAATTATGTGTATACATTAAATATCCTTGATTCATTCTTCGATCGACTTAAATAGAAATTATGAATAAAATAAAATAAAATTTTTTTTATATGTATTCTTATTATCAAAATTTTATTTATCATCATATTAACGAAATTTCTGTTTCATTAGATTTCTTTTTATATCTGTTATATACTAACAAAAAAATGTATAAATGTATATATTTTTTGCATATATTTTTATTGTAAAGATTCTTCAAAGATTTTCTAGTTTCTTCATTGAATTAAAAATAGAAAGATATAAAAAGAAATAACGTTATCTCTTTTAGTTATGTCTTATCATTTTATGATCTTCTGTTCAAATAATTTTTCTTTCTTTCTTGTTGTTGTTCGTTTATTGTATTACTTTGCAAATTCATTAAGATCTTTCTTGGAATAGCGTCGCAAAATCCGAATCGTTGACTATTCTTATCAGAATAACGCAACGAAGAGTTATAAACAAATAAACGATATCGTAATAATTTTGATTTAATTGTTTATACAATGGAACCTTCACTTTTGTGCGTTAATTCGGAACGAAAACATCGAAAAAAAAAATATGGAAAAATCCTGATAAATGATATTTATGATATTATGATAAATATTTTTTCGGCGTCGATAAATTATATTGAATTAATCAAAATCACTGATCGTAAATTATATTACACGAAATTTTATTATTATCACAATTTATTTTTTTAATTAAATATCAATATCATCTGCAACTATTTGACGACTAATTTCAATATAAACAGAATTGCACTATGATCGAATAAATATGATAATTTAAATTCAACAATAATATTGTTGTTTACTCTCTAATATTATCATTTATATTTATATGGACGATAATATAGTAATATTGCGTTTATATTTATTTAATAGACCAAGTGATGTGATATCTTTGTAGATACACCGATATCATTTGAAAATATTAAAATGATAGGTCGTTTGCTCCCGATCGATTAATTTTTTTTTAACATTGACCAAGTTCTCATTATTACTGCGCAACTTTGACGTAAAACAACGAGCGGACTTATTGCTAAACGTCTAAATCATCGGCGATATCGTGACAGTCTTAATTTAAAGTCTACCAGCAAGGAATCTTCTTATTCTTCTTTCCTCTTCTTCTATCTTTCTGTGTCACTACATATATACACACAAATACGTAAATACATATACACATGCACACGAATGCACCAATGCATTGAGTTATATCCATCTCGCTATGCACTTTTCAGTCTCACTGCATTTCTACGTGCACTCGCGTCTTATCTCTCGAGTCTTTATTTTTTTCCTCGATTTTTTTATCGATTTTCTCTCTCTCTCTTTCTCTCTCTCTCTCTCTCTCTCTCTCTCTCTATCTCTATCTCTATCTCTTTTTTTCTCTCTTATTATATTTTCGATCGATAAGAAACAAAAGCTAAAAGGAAGTTATGCATAATAAAATTTTATAATCTTTGAAAGAATGAATTGTTTTTAACAACAATAGTTTTGTTTATTTAATAGACCGATGTTTCGTACCGTTACAGAAACGACATTTGAAGATTCTTCGAGGTATGTTCTCTCAATGTAAACTTAAATCTCTGCAGATAAAGAATATTTCTGAAATGATTACATTTTTTTTCTTATCAAGATAAATAAACATTAAGATGTATACTTTATTAAGTAAACATATTATCATTAATTTCGTTTGTCGCAGTTATGAACAATGATAAACAACTAGAATAAGAATAAAAAATCTACTTAAATAGATATCTTCTTATAATGTATTAGAATAACGATAAAATAATTTAATAATTCGATATAGTAGGAAAGTTAGAGAACGTCGAAAATTAGACGGAAGTTCGTTCACTTTGATTTGATTTTATGCATTTGGTACAGTTGCCTGACAAATTACACAATCTGTTACAATTTCTTCCTTGTAAGAATACAATATAATTTTAAAATAAGGAAAAAAAGAAATTAAAATTTTTAATTCTTAATTAAAATAGAACAAAAATTTATGATTAATTGCGATAGAAAAAAAATATTTATTTCAAAATAATAAAAGAAATATAACATCAAATGAAAAACATATTCAAATAGATAAGAGTTATCGATCGACCAATGCATTTTTCTATTCAAATTTATCTAAGTTATTTAAGCTTTCTCCTTTCGCTACATATCGATGATCATTAAATTCATTACGATCAGAGATATTGTGCCAGCAAATAATATTTGCGAAGCGGACGAACAGATAGGAGCCATTTAAATGAATGATAGAGGGAGGGTTACATTATCACTTCGCATTAGCTGGCCACAGTTTCGCAACGCTTCGCTCTTTCTCTCTCTGGAGGAATTAAAATTTTGGTTGAATGATTAGAAAATTGCGTTCTTTAACAAAAAAAATATATATGTAGTAAAATATATATATATATATATATATATATATATATATATATATATATAAAGAAGTAAAAAAATTCATAACAATTTTTTCATTGTAATACATCTTTTCGTGTTCTCTGTGTGTGTGTGTGTGTGTATGCATGTATGTATGTATGTATGTATGTATGTATGTATGTATGTATGTATGTATGTATGCATGCATGTATGTATGTATGTATGTATGTATGTATGTATGTATGTATGTATGTATGTATGTATGTGCATAAAAGATAATTTTAATATAATTTTCACTAACATTCAATCACATTAAAAGGAAAGAATAATTATCGTACACCATTTATTGCCCCTTTCGATTCTCTTAGTCTCTGACTACTTAATAGTCGTCGTAGCTCGTATTAGAATCGTCACGCGACACACACGCGAGTCGAGTTTTAAATGAAAACAATAAAAAGGCGTAGAGATCTATACATAGATACATATGTGTATATATATATATATATATATACCTATATAAACAGAGTGCGAATCACGCACGAGAAATGTCTCTAATTTACGACGCATTCGTACGCGTTTACGATTAATATTTACGAATGATAACTTGATCTAAGATGTAAGTTTATTTTCTAATATTGATAAATAAAATCGTTTTCGTTTAAGTCAGATCAAAGAGTCCTTTTCTGACTTAATTTTAACTAAAATTTTGACTTTTAATGTCTTTTGATTTTTTTTAATTTGTGCAACACGTAAGAACATATATTTATGCAATCATGATTAATTGTACGATTTATCTCTCGCCGAAAGCTTTAATTTTTATTACGTCTTGCAAATTAGATCCTTTAACATTCCAAATCATGATCGTTAATTTAATGTTCAATCAAGAGGTATGAAAACAGAGAATAACATTAATTTGCATAACACAATGTTATGATTAAATACGTGTTAAATTATTGGCATTAGCCTCTATAACGTAGATGCTTTAAAAAATTCGAATTTTTTTATTTCTTGATATGAAATATTTATTGATTGATAAAGTGATATCTCTAAATATTTTAATTAAACAAATTGAAATAACCAGCCGATAATATCTTCCATAATATTTTATAGAAAAAATATTCACTACAATATTTTGTAGATTGAACGTCGTATATCGTATATTTACGTATATCTGCAATAAACTCTACAATAAGGTTTATCAAACGATTTTATATTTCCAACCTAATTATAAAATAATTAGGTTATTCTTTTACTTAAGAGAGCAATAATAGATTTTCCAAAAAGATTCACCCAATTAGAAAACTTTGAAATTCTTAATTAACTAAATTTGTTGTCCTCAGAATCTTCTCTTTTATCTGACATTAAAATGAAACGCTTAAGAAATAGAAAGAGAAGCAGAAAGAGCAAAAGAGAGAAAGAGAGAGAGAGAGAGAGAGAGAGAGAGAGTAGATGAGGGTTGTAAGAATCTTAGAAAAATAGGTTTATAGAGTAGAGTACCTCTGATCAGCCGGTCGAACGATCAAAGAAACATAGGAAAAGGACGATTTGCTTTCAGAAAAGCGGAAGAGCGACGAACGGGCTTTGCTTACGTTGGAACTGAGGAACGAAGAGGAGAAAGAGGAGGAAGAGAAGGAGGAGAAGAAGGTGGTAGTGGAGGTGGTGGTGGTGGTGGGTGTCGGCAGCCACCGAGACAACGTCATCGAAGATGATGCAGGAGAGAATCAGAAGAGTGTCGGTCTTCTCCGGTAATGGTTGATTTGTAGAAGCCGCTTACGTATAAAAAGAAATGCACGCGTTTTTTGATCATTGTGCGAACAGGACAGCTCAGCTCTTGACTAGGCACCAATCGGAAATCGACTTTGTCTTAACTCGAGATCCTTAGCGCGTACGCGCGCGCAACTCTCGATCCTTCAAGTTCGATTTTTTCTTATATATATATATATAAATATATCTATATATATATGCACACACATATATATATACGTATCTTTGCATATATCTGACACGTGGAAGCAGTGCAACAACGACAACGACGACGAAAAAGAGAAAAAGGAAGAGGAAGAAAAAGAAGAAGAGGAAGAGGAAAAGGAAAAGGAAGAAGAAGAAGAAGAAGAAGAAGAAGAAAGACGAGGACGACCTCGACAGACGACACTTTGATTCACCAAGCATAAAGCTCAGCCAGCCGCGTATTACACGTCATGAGATATCGCGAGTGAGAAAAAGCAAAAATGACCGAAGTGACCTTCCTTTCTCCTAATTAAAGCAGCCGGTGAGTTTACGTTGGAATTAGAATTACTTGTGTTTGTTCTTTTTTTTTTGTTTTCCTTTTTTCTTTTTGATAAGTGTGAAGTGCATTCTCAGATACGGCATCTCGCAACTCATTAGTGAGATCGATCTAAGAAGAGATTAATTTTTTATTTGATGAATTTCGAATTCTCTACGAGATGTTTCCTTTGATCTTACGTATTGAAATTATCATGGTGGGTATCATCGATAGAAATAAATAAAATAGAAGATAGTGGATTATGGGAGAATGAGCATCGATCGACGTTTGTTCGTAGATCGTCGTCTCAAAGCAAGAAGTAGAAGAAGAAGAAGAAGAAGATACATTCGTTCTTGCGTAGAAGAGTGTCTCGAAAGTAGACGAGACCGAGCACTGATCAGACGTGATAGCTAACAGCGTTCGGAGCTTCCCACGGGTTTTTTAATTCTTGATAAAAGAGTATAAAAGTTTGATTTTTCTTAGAATTCGAAATGAGAGATAAAAGGCAAGAGAGATTTCGAAGGAATTTGAAGTTTTTTCTAAATTCGAGACGTTCCCTCGACTTTTTTACAGCGAGTGCTTTAAAAAAAAGCTGAAAAAAGTATTTCCTTCTCGATAGAGAAGATATCGTAGAAAAAAAAAGAAAGAAAAAAAAGATAGAAGGGAGAGAGAGAGAGAGAGAAAGAGAGAGAGAGAGAGAGAGAGAGAGAGAGAGAGAGACAAGAAAAACGAAAATTGTTCGAATCGTGTGGCCATCTTCGGTATGAGGATGAGCTACGGCGGTCATGCCGTGTAATTCGAAGGGACACCACGTGAACCACGTCTCATCGTGCCGAGCTATCCTCGCCGTTGTCCACGTCGTCGTCGTCGTCGTCATCGTCACACTGACGCTGTTGAAGCGCGACGGAGTGCCAGCAGCGTTGGAAAGATGAGCTCGATCGACTTCGACGAGGTGCTTTTACACGTGGGAGAGAAGGGCCGATATCAAAACATCATGTATTATCTCCTATGTATACCTGCAACTCTTCCGGCTGCTTTCCTGGCCTTCTCGCAAGTAAGTACCCTCATTTAGAACTTCCTTTTTATTTTATATTTATCATTTCGTTTAATAATCGAACGAACAAATTGGATTATCTTGATCCACACAAAATTTGTTCGATTAATTCCTTTATTTTTTTTTTCTTTTTCTTTTCTTTTTCTTTTCTTTTTCTTTTCTTTTTTTATTCTCCGCCAGAAGATCTTTATATATTGTTTCTATATAAAGTAAATTTGTTTTATACTTTAATATAAAGCGATCATGCAAACATGATATATAAAATGTCAGGTTTAAATTTTCTTATATCTCATTTTTATATTTCTTTATTTCATGAAATGAGTATTGAAACTTTTATTAATCAATGATGATATCTTTCTTTCTTTTCAATTTAACTCCGACCGATTTTACCGTCGCCTGTCGAACAATATCTGATTTGCCCTCAATCAATCCAACCGTTAATATTCAAGCTTGATATTATTAGTGTTTTTACGTAAGCAATGTTAAATATCCTAATCTACGTCGAAGGAAATTCTTCCAGGCTAAATATAGTTCGATATATCGAATAGACCATATCGATCACATGCGTCTACGTTGTATATACAGTTGTATATGTTCTAGTTTGTGTACTAGCTGAAAAATATACTTATATTTTTCCTTAAATTTCAGCCGAAAATTCGCAACTATATCATTTCTTATTATTTTTTGTATATAAGCCAATCGTAATAAAAAAATATATAGATATAAAAAAATTGTTGATAACAATATTCGTCGTAAATCATATTTCCATTTACATTTCGCAAATTATTTATTTTAATTTTATTTTCGATAATGTTTGCAGATTCGATCGTTTCTCGATTAATCTTTAAATAACGATGTACACATTTTTTATTGAACAAAAAAGGACAAAGAGTATTTTATTATTATATTTAAGAAATATGAAATTACGTTATCTTCCTAAATAAAATGATGTTTTTTTAAATTGTCAAATGTAAAAAAATCATCAGAGATTTTTCAGAAAATTTTCCTCATTATTTTGCTTGTCTTTGAGTATAATGAACAATGAATAAACAACAAAAAGAAGAAAACTTGCAAACGCGAATAACCTTTTTCCAATAGTCGTTACTCAAGCGCAAATCTCATTGCTCGAGACACAAACTAGAATTAGAATCGTCTCATCGATGCATACGATATTTGAAACGTGCCGGCGAATGCTAATATTTTTTTTAGTAGCAATATTTATTTGCACAGCTGCATCAGACGTTGCACGCTTTCAAAGAGCTTCATCGATCAGTCGCATGAGACTAAGAGATATAATCGTTTCGTTTAATAAACTATCCTGTGTGAGAGACTTATCTATTTATCTCTTGAACAGTTCTACTTCCTTTGAATTCGTAAAGATCAAAGATTCACGTGGAAAAAATTCAAAATAAGAATATATGGGATGATTGCAACGTATAGAGGATAAACAAATTATTTTTAACGAATATATAGTATGTACAAAATAGTTGTAGATATTACATAATATTTTTGAAAGATTATGATTGAAGATCGTAATAAACGATTAAAGTTAATGATTAGAATCATTTGAAAAAATAACATCGTTAACTAGAATTAGAAAAATTCTTTTAAATATTTCTAAATAGGTGTTCGTGAGTGCCTCGCCAGAACATTGGTGTAAAATACCTGAATTGGAGAACTTGACGGGTCTGATGACCTTGGAAGAGAAGAAAGCTCTATCTTTGCCATACTCTATGAAGTCGGACGGTAGGAGAGTTTATTCAAAATGTCAAATGTACGACGTCAATTATACAGAGATCATCGAATCGTGGTTGCGACGTGGGATATCGCAAAATTCTAGCAACACGATGGACTCGCATTCGACCACGTCACCTTCCTCAACATCTTCCTTTCATCCCACGAACCGATTACCACCACCTCCTGTCAGTGATCCTTATTGGCCAGTCAACAAATGCCAACACGGTTGGATTTATGATAACAAGGATTATGACAGCACCCTCGTCACAGAGGTAAACTTGACTTTCTCTCTTTTATTAGAAATTTCTTTTGGTTCCTTTTTTGATTTCATGGCATGTAAATTTTACAAATGACATCCTTTTTAATCAAAGTATGAATAAGTTTTCTCTGAAACCGTCAGTAATTTTCCTTTCCAGGTAACATTTATATCTTCTGAGTAAGCGTAATACTAAGTAATCCCGATTAACGACTACTAACGAGTTAATCCGAAGAATAATTTATTAATTGAGTAGTCAACCCTTTTAGATTATGGTCATTAGACCATTAATTATTAAATGATTGTCGTTATATTTTATGAAGGTACATCATGGTAAATATAAAATTGTGAGATGAAGTTGGTTGACTGCTTCTTACTTGGTTTCTCGTCGTTGGTCAGTCATGCTATTTGCATAATACTCCTACCACGTCTTGGTAATTGTCAACGTCAAATTTCTTCGCCGTAGAGCATCGGGTTTCACGACCTACTTTGCCTTGGCCTTTGGCCTCATTGTACTTTATTTCTCTTGTGAACATCGTTGAACATCTTTTTGAATATTCGTAAATTATCGATAAATTATTTCACCTTAACTTGATCGAATAATAATTAAACAAATTAATTAATCATAATGATATACTAAAATCATATGATTAAAATCTTCTGTTTATCAAACAAATATTTTTATTTTCTTCAACTTTATATCATGAGAAAGGAACAAATAAGCTCGTTGAAATGAAAAAATTTATGCAATTAAAATTTGTAAAATTAATTCAGGCTTCTCCTATCTCGAACGAAATATTAAAATTTAAATAAGAAATAATAATAAAACTTAAAAGAGAAGAAAACTTAAAAGAAACCTTAAAAAGAAAACTTAAAAGTGGGTCTCATCACATTTCGTGCATTTAAATACGTAGATACATTTTGAGAAACTCCATGCTTAAGAAAAGTTCGCGGTCACGTGGCCATATCTCATAAGTGTCTATTAACGCGGTTATTAAGTTGTCACAATTAGACAACACACGGTGGCTACAAGCTATTAGCGCAACAAGAAATATAACTCGCGGGGTCGAGGATCTACGACTGTTCTCCTTTTCTCTTTCTCTCTCTCTCTCTCTCTCTCTCTCTCTCTCTCTCTCTCTCTTCCTCTCTTTTTCTCACTTTACTACATTTTTTGCTGCGTGATCGCGAAAACTCGAGAGATAAAGATATTTTCTAAATGTCAAGATGGAATCAATTATTCCAACTGCACCGTTCTCATATTCGCATCGTTCAAAAACGCGTAAAATTGAAAAATACAAAACATCATTGCACATATAATCCAAATTTATACACTTTATATTCTAATTAATATATTACTTTTCCACAATACGTTTTTCATAAAATTCTATATGAACAATTCACGAAACAATATAAAAATATAATTATCAATGTATGTACTAAACAATGAGTAAGTAATAACTTTTAAATGTTATTTAACACAGTTTAAAGATTCAAAGAATAAGTATTCTAATATCGACATTAAAAACAAATATGTTATTGGGCATTAATAAGAGCGAAAAAGAGAAAGTCACAGAGATAGAGTCAGATCGATGTAAAATTCAACAGGTGGTCAATGACATCCACGAATGCACAAATGATACTTAGAAGAAGTAACGTCTAACGTTAGCTTACGTTGAAGATGGAATGTCTCGTTGATTATAAATATGAATGAAAAGCAATGAAAAGGAAATTTCTAAAGAAAAATGAAAGATAGAAAGAAAGAGAAAGAATGTCAACAGGTGAACAAGGTTGATGAGCAACAGAGTGACTGGCCGATAGGTTGCAGCTCTGGTGGCGTCAGCAATTGCCGACCAATTTACCTACCCCCGCATCCGGTCATGTGATATGTAACATCAAACGCCTCGCACAACGCTGCTTACTACTCTCTGCCTATGTCGAGGGTATATGTCCCCACATATTTCGCGTGATACTGCTTTGCCATAGCAGCCAGACTGCTAGACGCCAATTTTAAACTTTCGTTAGATACTCCTTTTCGTAGAAATAACAACTGATAATTTAACATTCGTCTTTAAATTATTACAATGAAAATTATTTTTCCATATCTTTTTTCTATTGCAATATAATTATTAAATAAAAAAGAAAAATATTAATTCTTATTGACAACAATTTGGGACGGGAAGGGGGATGTACTATATATATATTATTTATATAATGATATGCTTTACATGAGAAAAAGAGAATATCCTTCAGAAACATTGATAAAAATCTTAATTTTTTTTTAATTAAACGAATGCACATTTAATTTTTACATTTAATGAACGAAGATTAAAAAACATTTGTTAATTGTTCTATTATATAGATCGAATATATCCATGTTGATGAATGAAATTCGAAGGAACGTTTTTTCTTTCTTTTTTAAATGGATCGTTTAAAAAAAAATGGGGCCGTTTGTTCCAGTTCGTGGTAGGTGAATTTGCTAGCGCTAACTCCTACCGGCTCTAGCAATGCAGAGGGTATATTACCGCGTATTTACACGCTCCGGATTTACGCAGACACATGACGCAAAGAGCCATCGAGGCAAATCCTGTCCTTCCGTTTTCCGTTCTTCATCGCTCTCACTTTCTACCGTACAAAGTGCTTCGTGATACGTTAACCACCCCTTCGTAACGTTAAACGCATCGCTTTCTTCCTTCCCGCATTGGAAAACGATCGAAACGAAACGTTAATCATCTTAATTAATAACGATCAACTTGACTCGTTCGTCAATCCTTTCGAGGTACGAAAAAAAAATGACCAAGGTGCAATTGATCGGTTTAAGTCTAATTGTAAGTTAAGATCGGTTACGAAATCCAATAAAATATCGTTTGCGAGAAACGACGAGTTGTGCAACAATTTACACTTTTCTACATTCCAACCATTTTATTAACGTACATACGTGATTGTGCTGATTGAAACCAATTTGACGAATGCTTATACTTTAAACAATTTTTGCACGAAATTACTCGTAACGATTAATCATTGTTATGAGTTCTTAACTTAATTAGTTTTTAATAATTGTGATTTAATATTTATATTTTTCGAATCAATATTAATTTTGTTATATTTCTTAAAAACTTATAGAATATTTAAAGGTATGTAGAAAGAACTTGTAAGTCATCATTTAGAAGTCGTCATTCGGTGAGTTTACCGGCCACATGTCGACACACGGAAAAGACAATGACCCTTTCCGCAGTGTCATGCTGGCTGAAGTAGTTAAAGCGAACCTCCTAAATCGAGTACAATAATAAATCATCGGATCGGAAGCAATGCTCAGAGGCAGACCAGCCCACACGAAATGTCATTTTGACGTATCGGTCATCCTTGTTCTTTCTTCTCTCTTTCTCTCTTCCTTTCTAATCTTTTTCGATGTCTTAGAATGTAGAATAACTTAGAAGTGAACTTCATTTTCTGAGAATTTTACGTGGAATTCATATTACCTATACAGAGTATTATGAGTAGTTTAATCGCAAACATTGCGGACATCGAACAAAATAAATATACGTAATATTTTGAAAGTATCGATCATGATCAATACGTAATCTATAGAGACGCATTTTCATGGGGATCGCCTTATGATATACCTACTCGCGGTCAAATCAATAAAATTTTCGAAGTATGTCAGGGTGATAAAATCTACGTGTGTGCATCATATCCCATCGTCCTTTACGTGTACTCGCGTACGTTGCCCTTGACAATAATTCAATAGCATATTATTATACGCGAGTGCTCCTGTCTTCCCGACGCAATTTACCTTTTGCGTTTCACGCAGACATTAAAAGTCCGTGAGTGGCAATTTGCTTAAATCAAAGTTCGTGTTAAACCCATTAACGCCCACCGGGAAACTTTATTTGCTGGGGTCTAATAGACACTCAATTAAGATTTGGCTTATTTGAATATGTTTACCGACGAATAAAATGATATTTCTTTGCTTGAATGTGCGAATGCAGAAAAGAGTATGTTATATTTCATGAACAACGTTGATCGTCCTTCTTGGATTATAAGAGAGGACAAAATTTTCTTTCTCTTTCTTATAGAAATGTTATCCGATAATAGAGATCATATTTTTGTTATAATAAAAAAATCTCTTTAACACTTGAAGGGCCATACTTGAGATAGCTTGTTCTTACTCATTGTTATTATATGTTATATATATTTATTTGATATTGTAAAATATCGTTAATACTTTGCAATTTTATATTTATCATAAGATATATTTGATATCTATACTATTAAATGTTTTCCTAAAACATGCAAAAACAAGTATCAAAATTAATACAAAGCAAAGAATCAAGCAGATTCTTGTTCATTATTATTATTCATTATTATTATTTATCATTAAATATCGTTAATATTTGATATCAATTTAATTATACTTTCTTCTAAAACATCATAAATAATACGTAGTAAAAGATCAAATAGATAGCTCGTTCTTTTTCATTATAATGATTACATATTATTATACACTATTAATATCTGATATCAAATTAATTATATATTTTCCTGAAACATATAAAATCAATTCTCAAAATTAATACAAAGCAAAGAATCAAATATCACTATACTATACATAATAATTTAATAATTTAGTTAAAGACGATAAACGAATAACTATTTAGTAAAATTTCTTTTTCATATGTCTAAAGATGTGTTAAGAAAATTAACTAAACTAATTGATAAATTAATTGACAAGAAAATATCGAAAGAGAAAGACAGAGAAAAAAAGAGAAAGAAAGTGAAAGAGAGAGAAAGATAAAGAGAGTTACGCGAAGAAATGATGGCGTGCAAACGTGCGAGCCGCGAAAGAGTCGATCGAGTTTAGCGAGAAGGACAATAGGGAGTTTTGAAAGGTCGACGGCGAGGGGTCAGCGAGGCAGCGGCCGAGGCACGTTCCTCCTGTCAACGGAGGGTGATGGACACCTCTCACTGTGGGAGCCTACCGACACAAACACACAAAGAAACACACCCACGCACACACGCATACATGGCGTCGACGACACCGCGATCATCCATCGAGCTTTCGAGCGCGCGTGCACGCGCGAGCCGAAGCAGACGCCATTGAAGAGAGGATCATCCCCACTCCACCCTCGCATCATCAACCTCTCTCTTTCTCTCTCTCTTTCTCTCTCTCCCTTTCTCTCTCTATCTCTCTCTATTTCTCTTTTGACTCTCCACGAATCGCCGCGAATCACGGCGTTACGCCGCATTGACGATCGACGAATGACGATGCGTGTGACGATCGAGTTCACACGTGTGCCTATTTCATTCTCTTTCTATACTTTGAATTTTTCTTGTTCGTTCAAGATGACTCATTTTCTTTTGTATTGTGAATATTTTTGTGCAGTAATTTGTCAATCTCATTAACAAATGTAAATATGAAAAGAAAACTACAATATATGATTGATAGCCCTTAAATAATAGAATTAGATAATAATGGTGTGTAGTGATTTTTGATTGTTTTGTATAATTTTTGACCCTTGATTTTGAATGGTTTTAGGAAAAAGTGTAATTAAGTTGATAACAATTATTAAGGATTTAATAATATATAATAATAACAATGAGCACGATAGAACAAGTTATTCATTTGATTTTTGTTTTTCACTAATTTTGACATTTGATGTTGTAAGAAAAAAATGTAATTAAATAGGTATCAAATATAATCGTACGTGACTATTTGTTTTATTATGAGAGTCTAGAAACGTTTAAATTATAACAATATTTTGTTAATTACATGGAACGTTTATAGTTATATACGTACATGCATGTTCGTATATGTTTATTGCAAATAAAAGATAACAATCCAATTAAACTAATCCAAGCTGTTGACAAAGTATGGTTAAGACATCTGTTCTACAAATTTTTGTTAAACGAATTTCTATTACAATATTTAAAGCATGAGTTGTAAAACTCATTAAAGAATATAACTGATTTACTTACTGATCCTTTCTAACCCAATCGAATATTGAACCTGCCCAATATTCCTCATACTTTAGCGAACAAGCGATCGAGCTGGTCTTATCACTTGTTTTATAGCAATAGGCTCCTGACATACGGGTGTGCTACACCATATGCAGAAGAGAAAAATTACGAAATCATAAGGGTCAATGACTCGTGTCCTCTTTGCTGTTATATTACATGCATGATAACTGGAGTCTTTGATACATAAATTTTGTAAAGTAAAAAAGAATTGATTTGCCATTAAAATCTAATCAGTAAATATATATATATACGTACAATAAAATATAGCGAATCGTTAGGTATCTAAAATATTAAAACGTAATTGATCAAACATTTGGACATAGCTGATGAGACATATCTTAGAAGAAATTAATCAGTTGATTAATATATATATTAGAGTCAGGATTTTAACAGTATCGTGCATCCACATAGCTAGACCTGGTATGCGACAACAGTTGGTGGCCTTCAACGTCAACGACATTTTTCTATGTTGGGAGCCTCTTTGGTAATGTTGTCTTTGGATGGATAGCAGACAAATGGGGTAGAAGAACAGCCTTCTTCGCCATTCTCTTCTTAGAAGTTATCTTCTCAATTGCTACAAGCTTCAGTCCTAACTATGTTATCTACACGGCGTTGAGGACGGTGAATGGCCTCTTTTTTCCTGCTATTTATCAGATACCTTTTATACTTGGTAATAAAACTAATTGTCCCTGGTATATTCTATTCAACATAATTATTATTTGATACGCCTTGTATTTCTAGCTTTAGAATTAATGGGTCCAAGATATAGGACTTTTGCTGGTATGGTGATCTGTATGTTCTTCGCTAGTGCAATGTGTCTTCTTGCACTTCTGGTAAGTTTTTAAATACAATGAAAATGAATTTTTATTGTTTATCATGTAACATAAATTATTTCTATTCTAAGTATTATTTCATGAAAAAGAAAAGATAATTAAAATCTTAACTCGTTAAATTTGATTCGAAGACAAATAATAAAATTCTTCGTAGACAAATAATAAAATCGTACAATTATTAAACAATCTCACTAAGATTTATGATCGTTTATGAACGTTTCGTTGATTAAAAATGTTTGACGAATGTAAATAAATCTTTTGAACTAAATGAATAAATCTAATGAACAAGAAAATGTTGAAACATTATTTACGTCTCCTTTTCAGGGTTACTTGTTAAGGCATTGGTACACATTGTCATTAGCAACGTCGGTACCCTTTGTACTTCTCTTCAGTTATTACTGGATCATTCCTGAATCTCCAAGATGGCTTCTAAGCAAGAATAGGATAGACGAAGCAGAGGTGATCGTTCAGCACATGGCCAAAGTCAACGGCAGAACGGTACCGTCCAACTTTCTGAGGCAAATGGAGGTAATGCCAAGATGGAAAATAAGCAAACTAAAACTCTTTAAAAATCTCCACTTGTCGATTTTAAATATCACTTCAAATAATCAATCCAAAGATCGTCAGACATTTTTCGTAGACGTTTACGATGTTTCCAGGTTGAAATAATGAAGAGACAAGGTATCTCTTGCAACGGAAAAAACACCGAAAACGTATTAGATATTGAAGCGGAAAATAGGTCGCCCCCACCTTCCGCCACACCGATGGACCTCATCAGGAATCCAAATATTAGAAAGAAATTCTTTATTCTTGCCTTCGATTGGGTAGCAAATGCTGTCGTCTATAATGGATTATCTTATAATACGACAAACCTTGGGGTCTCCGATTACCTGGCCTTCTTCATCGGTATAGATATCTTTTCTTGATAATTCGTCCTTGATATACGATCGTGCTCGTTATCACAACGACAGCGTTCTGCCTGTAAATATATTTTTATCATACATCGTTGCGGCTGATATTGCCTGCATAATGCGATAGCGTCTTCAACGACGACACACGCGTACCCGACACTTGATTGAAATGGACGCGAATTCATCTAAACGGTGAACGCACCGAGCAATGTATAAAGGGGTTCACCGAGAATCAACACTCGAACAATTCTCTGGACGCTTCGTCGTTATATACTATCATTTGTTATCAAGTAAATTTTCTTATTTAGAGATAATCAAGTATTGAGATACCCCTGCTTATCAAGTAAGATCTAACCATTTTATTTGATTATTATAAGTTATTCAATTGAAGAGTCTAATCAATTTCTATAATTGCAAAACTATTTGATGATTTAATTATAAAATAAGTAACATTGTAAATAGGAAATATAATAAAACAGTAATATAATAGTATAGAAAATATAATAAAACATTTAATATGTAGATCAAGTATCGATGGTTTCGATACAATTTTTTTTATTAAGACATTAATGTTTTAACATTTTCTTTCTTATCGAACCGTAGATCTAACTGTTTTATCTAATTAAAAAAAATTATTTAACAATAATTAATAGATCTTAATTAATAAATCTAAATAGATATATATATATATATATATATATATATATATATATATATATCTATATAAATAGAATAATAGATCTAAATTAATAGATCTGTGTAATTAAACAATTATTGTGTTGATTCATAAATAATTATTGTTAGAAGTAAAGAATCGATTACAATAATACGGCACTTATTTATGAATTAATCTAATAATTATCTAATTAATGGTATCTACTAGGCTGATAAGACTCTAATAGACAGTAAATACAAAACCATGATTAATAGGTTCAATCAATTTCGTAATACTCTGAAAATAAATGAGTAAATTCTGTAGAGATCATTAAAAAAACTGTTCAAATCGATCTTATAGGTGGTATCGTGGAGATCCCATCATACGTGATCACATGGTACGCCATGGACAGGTTGGGTAGACGATGGGTCTTATGTTTAACAATGCTCCTAGGTGGAGTTGCCTGTGTCTCTTGCATGTTCGTGCCCGAAGGTACGTCTTTCTATAGTTAGATTTAAAAACCAGATTTTCTCAATGAACACTGTACACTCGTTGACCTCTGTCACAGTAGACGCTGTTTGGGTGACAGTATGCTTGGCGATGATTGGAAAATTTGGCATCGCAGCTTCCTTCGCCGTTTTTTATGTGTTCGTTGGTGAACTTTTACCAACGGTGCTAAGGTCACAAGCGATGGGAATCGCCTCTTTCATCGCTGGTATCGGCCTACTCACTTTTCCTTACATCGTTCATCTTGCTGTCTACTCCAGAGTATTACCATTGATCATAATGGGTTCTTTGAGTGTAGCCGGTGCTCTTACGTCCGTCTTCCTTCCGGAAACACTCAACATACACTTGCCACAGACGATCGAGGAAGGTGAACTCTTCGGCGCCGATTTTAAACTTTGGTCCTGTCCAATAATACCAAAGTTAGTGTCTATTCTATCGTATGTGTTTGTGCGAATTAATTTATTTACTTAGATAAATTTTATTGTAATCATGCAACAGGATAATTGGGTATCTTGTAAGTCTCAAATATATGTCCATACATCTTGAACGTTTATAGAAATAATCGTATTTAATTTTAATCGTATAAATTCAAATAATTAATAATCTTCAGATTTAAACAATTTCGTATATCATAATCGCCCATCTAGATTATTATTTTAATTATGTAAATAATCTGTGTATGTGTATGTATTATAATTGTAGATTTTGTGACACAATCTTTTTAGTATATTTTTTAATAATACATTTAGATATAAAAAATTTAATTATACATAAGATATAAAATCAATATATTTTTTCTTCTAGGAAAGATGCAAAAAGAAAATCAGAATCTATGCCACTTAAATATCTGGTAAACGGAAAACCAGAAAGAATTTCGGCGGCAACAAAAATGGTGGAAACAGAAAAGGAAAGTCAAGAAGCGGAACTAACGAAACCGATAAAGGATGACATAGAAAAGGATAAGGATGATATAGAAAGAATATCTGAGTCGTCAAACGAAGAGATAGATCGTCTGAGAAAAATACAATGAGGACGTTTTCCTCTTTTGTTCTTTTTTTTTTTTTTGTTATTCCTAAAAGAACAAAGCTTCCTACAACTTCGTATTATAATTTGTCTCGGTATAGGCACACGCATTGTATTTATTTTTCCATTTATATTATATAATGCGTTTCATTTGTAAAGTCTGTCCCGTGTGCCTGTCCTAATTTTCGTTTCTGCGTTACAAAGAGATCGATCAATTTGTCGATCATCTTCGATACAAAGATCGATGTCTGTTGTTTTCAGAAAGAATGAACTGAGATCATACGTTCAACAAAATAAAAGAAAAAATGAAAAAGAAAAAAAAAACTAGAGGGACTTCGCGATATTATACTAATATAATATAAAAACTGCAGTTATTATTATTTATCGTAAATATCGATGGAAATTGTCGAAGGATAACTCGGTTTATTCGCGGAGTTGCTCGACGATTAAATTCTTTTATATATGTATATATATATATATATATATATATATATATATATATATATAAAATTTAATAATTAGCAAAAAACTTTTCTACGTAAACGTAAAGAAAAAAGAAACGTTCTAACGACATCGACTCGTCACTTATGTGTATAGAGACATTATAGACCGTTAGATGATTAGTTAGCCATCGCGATAAATAAGGAAAATTCGTATTAAGGACTTCGACTCACACTAACGTTTATAGCTCTTCAGTTTCGTCCATATTAAAAAGTGTGATAAGTTATAACTTTTTAGAAACAATTTTTAACGTTCGAAAATTGCTTCAAGAGTGATTACCTATACGAAAGACAAACTTCCCTTACATTTTTTTTTCTTTTTCACGACATCAAATGGATCAAAATTACAATGCGAGGAGAAAATCATCGAACGAACGAGCTATTTTCGATACTCTTCATTTGTAATACTTAAAGCGAGAATACATAAGAAGAAATCTAATAACCCGTTGTAAAATCATTCAAAAACTCAATGAATCATGCCGCATCTCGTCCATGGAATCCTTTTTTTCAAATTACCGTCGCTAAGGAGAAACAAACAGTCGTCTGTTTGTGTTTGATCTGTCATTTTTACAACACCTATTCTTTCCTTGTACTTCCTATCGATCTTTGGGACCATTTTCGAAGAGAACATCTTCGATTTACTCAACACCTCCTTCTTTCATCCCTCCGAGTGATTCGTTCAAAATTTCAAAATGCGTGAAATTGTACATATTCAAGCTGGCCAATGTGGCAATCAAATTGGCGCCAAGGTTTGTCATTAAAATCATTAAACTCATAATAATTCATTGTTATAAATTTCAAAGCATCATCTTAAAGTTTTCATTTACACTTAAACTTATCCTTAAACATATTAATCGAATTAGAAATCATTTATAAATTATACTTGACATTAAATATAACCTCGATTTAATTTCATCCATCGTTATTAAACAACTGTAACATATGACAAAATCGATATTTATTAATTTATAGTTTTGGGAAGTTATCTCCGATGAACATGGTATCGATAACACAGGAACTTATCATGGAGATTCAGATTTACAATTGGAACGAATCAATGTTTATTACAATGAGGCTTCTGGCCCGAAATACGTACCTCGAGGTATTCTAGTCGACCTTGAACCTGGTACAATGGATTCTGTACGTTCCGGTCCATTTGGACAGATCTTCAGACCGGACAACTTTGTTTTTGGTCAATCAGGAGCTGGAAACAATTGGGCCAAAGGTCATTACACCGAAGGAGCAGAATTGGTAGACTCTGTTTTGGATGTAATAAGAAAAGAAGCAGAAAGTTGTGACTGTCTCCAAGGTTTCCAATTGACACACTCTTTGGGTGGAGGAACCGGATCAGGCATGGGTACACTTTTAATATCAAAAATCCGCGAAGAATATCCTGATAGGATAATGACCACTTTTTCTGTGGTACCATCGCCTAAAGTCTCTGACACTGTCGTCGAGCCCTATAATGCTACATTGTCCGTTCATCAACTCGTCGAAAACACTGATCAAGCTTACTGCATCGACAACGAGGCACTCTACGACATCTGTTTCCGTACTTTGAAACTATCCACACCTACTTACGGTGATCTAAATCATCTAGTGTCTGCCACGATGTCCGGTGTGACTACTTGCTTGAGATTCCCAGGACAATTGAATGCTGATCTAAGAAAACTGGCCGTCAACATGGTACCCTTTCCACGTCTTCACTTTTTCATGCCAGGTTTTGCACCTTTGACGTCTCGAAGTAATCAGCAATACAGAGCCTTGACCGTACCTGAATTGACTCAACAAATGTTCGACTCGAAGAATATGATGGCTGCCTGTGATCCTAGACACGGAAAATATCTCACTGTTGCTGCTGTTTTTCGTGGTAGAATGTCGATGAAAGAAGTCGACGAACAAATGCTTAATATTCAAAACAAAAATAGTTCATATTTTGTGGAATGGATTCCGAATAATGTGAAAACAGCTGTATGTGATATTCCACCACGTGGTCTTAAAATGTCAGCAACTTTCATTGGAAATTCTACGGCCATTCAAGAACTTTTCAAAAGAATCTCAGAACAATTTACGGCAATGTTTAGAAGAAAGGCTTTTCTTCATTGGTATACCGGTGAAGGAATGGATGAAATGGAATTCACCGAAGCAGAGTCGAACATGAATGATTTGGTATCTGAATATCAACAGTATCAAGAAGCTACGGTTGAAGACGAAGGCGAATACGACGAGGAGGAGGAAATCGAAGATAAATAATATAATATTCAGCAAAACTGAACATTAAATGATCCCGATCAGATAGGAAAACAAGGAAACTATATTCAACGAAAAAACATTTTATATTTTTGCCTTTTTACTTTTTGATATCTATTTTATTTTTGTTATTCATTTACTCTTTTTTATTATTTTCGAATTTTTTAAGAGATTTATAAGTTTTTATATACGATTTATATGAAATTATAAGAGATTTGTTAGTCGAATAGATTATTTATCTCGAGTAATTGATTTTTTATTGAGTTATAAAGAACATCTATGAAAAAGGTAAGGATGTATTCGTGCTAATAATCAATTTAAGATTGGATTGGTTTAGTTAATAACATTTGTATTAAAATCGCTTATCACGCGCAATAAAATAATCTTAAATATCTAATATAAAATGTTAACGAAACTGAATACGTTCAATGTTGATATTTTGACCAAATTAACGTGAATCAAAATCGATATTTTAAATATACCTGTTAAATATAATAATATGAGTAATCATAGACATACATTCGTATGACCAACACTCGAACGTTTACCGCAGCTCGCTATCGAACTCGCTATCGTCCTTCTGGTCAACTGGGATTGATCAAGCCAAGGCCTTGACAAAAATTGGTAATCACGTATTATCTCGTCCGAGCCCCGAGGACAAACACTTTATTATTGCGTATCATAGAGATTGTAGTTCGTTGTACGTCTACGTAGAAAAAGAAAGTGCAATTGAATCACTTCGTTCAATTATTTTTTGCCTTCGATTTAGGATCAATAAATCTTTCAATATAATTACAAAGTTTTTTAAATCTAAACATAGAATTTTATTTAAAGGATTATTTAATGATCAAGAAATTCATTTTACGTTAATAATATTACAAAATTTTAAAAAAAGATATTTCTAAAATTTTATAATATTACTGCAAAAGTTATCGACAAGTAACACAATGTTGCCTGAATCATGCAATGAAAGAAATAGAATCGCTTTGAAATATAAATCTAATCTTTACCACAAAATTAAAAAAAATGTTATAATTCGGTCTAAAAATTGTAAGTCACGCATAGAACAAATCGTTATAATCTTTAAAAATTTTATTAAAAATCACGATGAGAGAAATCGTACACATCCAAGCAGGACAATGTGGAAATAATATTGGAACTAAAGTAAGGTTATGTTAATTTTTACCTTTGCATTTTTATATATTAAGAAAATTTCTTTTTTTTTTTTATTAACGCTCAGATCGTTTTCTTAGTTTTGGGAAGTTATCTCGGATGAACACGGACTGACATGTGACGGAATTTTTCAAGGAGAATCGGAACTGCAATTGCAGCGCATAAATGTGTACTTTACTGAAGGATCTGGTATTGATAATTCGTCAAATAAAAATTTAATATTACCGATATTGTTAATATTAGATTTACGTACATTAATTATATACTTATTTTTATTAAAACCCATCGTATTAATATAAAAAATACACTAAATATTTTTCTGTTATAACATAAGTTCATATCATTACATCAATCGCAGTCAACATAAATTATTAAAAAATAATACTAATGAATTTTGTAACTTTATACAGTGAAATTTGAAGTCCGTCAAATTTATGGATTACGTAAAATTTATTAAAAAGTAAGCCTTGTATCCTGTATTTTTAGATTACAAGTTTATACCCAGAGCCATTTTAGTCGATCTCGATCCAGGTAGTTTAAGTTCCACGTTATCCAGTCGGTATGGTAGGCTATTTAATCCGGATAGTTTTATAGCGGGTCGAGCTGGGACTAGTAATAATTGGGCTAAAGGTTATTACACCGAAGGTGCTGAGTTAGTTGATACAACCTTGGATCTTATTCGAAAGGAGGCTGAATCTTGTGATCTAATGCAAGGTATCAAACCTTCAATAAATTTTGTCTAATACAAAGAAAAAAAAAGAAAAAAATTAACAGAGAAAAAAATTCAAAAGTGTTTACAATTTATCAGGAATTCAATTAGTTCATTCTCTTGCTGGTGGCACCGGTGGTGGCATGGGTTCCCTTTTATTACAAAAATTAAAAGAAGAATACGCAGATAGAATAATAAAATCTTACATCATATTACCAGCTCCAAAAATGTCTGACATTGTTGTGGAACCCTACAATGCCGTTTTATCTCTTTATCATCTCATAGACAGTAATGATGAAACCTTTTGCATGGACAATGAGGCCCTACATTACATTTGTACCGAGACCTTGAAACTCGCCTCTCCTACTTACAGTGATCTAAATTATTTGATATCCAATTGCATGGCTGGCATCACAACTTGTTTCAGATTTCCTGGACAATTGAATACTGATCTAAGAAAACTTCTAGTAAACATGGTACCTTATCCAAGATTACACTTTTTTGTGCCAGGTTATGTGCCTCTCACGTCAAAAAGGGTGGCCCCTTACAGAGTACTTACGGTGCCTGAATTGACTAAACAAATGTTTGATGAAAAGACAATGTTTGCTCGTTGTAATCCAAGGAATGGTAGATTCTTAACAATCGCTGCAATTTTTAGAGGTAGAATGTCAACTAGGGTAAGTATTAATTCTCTCAATCTTTTTTCCAATAAAATCTAGCAATAATTTCGATCTCGTTATGATTTCAGCATGTGGATCAGCAAATGATGAACATTCAAAATAAAAACAGTTCTTATTTCATCGAATGGATACCGAATAATATAAAGACAGCGATCTGTGATATTCCACCACGTGGACTTAGCATGAGTGCTACAATGGTGATGAACACCACAGCTATTCAAGAATGTTTTAAAAAAATGCTAAATATTTTCGACGGGATGCTTAAAAAAAAAGCTTACCTTCATTGGTATACCAATGAGGGAATGGAATTGTCCCAATTTTTAGATGCAAAGAACAGCGTTTATGAAATTGTTTCAGAGTATCAGCAGTATCAAGAAGCACCTGCTGAAACGGTCTTTGAAGAGGAAGAGATAATTTATGAATGAACTGAAAATTCATCAGGAATACAATAAAAGTAAATTAATGATTATATAACTCATAAAATGTTAATGATAAATGATATCAACTCTTTTACATTTATTTCTGAAATATTATTGGTATTGTTTATATTTTCAGTAGAAACGCAGGGATAAAATGGTCTCATCATTATTTTTATTATAAGTATTATATTTTAATCGGCTTCCTTTTACAATAATAATAATGAAACTAACAGCAGTTCGAACGATTACGAATTTCTTTTTTCGGTGATTTTATATATACTTGTATCGCAAAGTGATAAAGATTATATAATATGCACCTACATACCACCCTAACAAACCTATATTCCTTAAAATAAAAAAGTTCAAGTTTTGTTCGTAGAAATTAACAAATGATTCATAAAATATAAACTACCAGGCAGGAAAAGATAAAGATAAGCATTGTCGTTGTACGAGAAACGACGTCCTTAAAAAATCGTATATTACTTCTTTTTATTCTTTTCTTTCCTTTTTTAATAAAAAAAAAAAACCGCAGTACGTCCTAAGCATTCCTCGCAATTAAACGATACTTGCGAACATATATTGCGAACATATAAAAAAACGAGAAAAAAATAGAAAGAGAAGAAGAGAGAGAAAGAGAGAAAGAGAAAGGAGCATATTTTTGTCACTTTTTTTTCTTTTTGGTAAGATCGCTTTGGCGAACGAAGTACGATTACATCGGTGCCTTATATAAATTTCATATTTTATTTAAAATCTATCGCACGAATTTGATGTTTCTTTGGGAATAAATATAAATGAATTAATCAATGGTCTCGAATCAATATTGTTCGATCGATCGATAAATTCGAACACAGAAAATACATATAATATCTTAAATATACATAGCATTGTATTAAATCTTCTGAAATTGTTTCCAAACATTATCTCCGACAACTCTGATATTATCGGGAATGAAATGTACGTCTTTTAGGATAGTTTCAATCGTTCATTATTAAAAACGTACGTAATCGTATAAAAGTATCAAAAAGGTGTCATGATGAATGTTTAAAAGTATCAAAGAACAATTTCTTTGACATTTTTACACTTTCATTCGGAAGAAGAACAGTATAAAGAAGAAAAAGGAAAAATAGGAGAAGGAGAGGATGAAGATAAAGATGTAAAAATATTGGAACACTCGCATTTTATTCCTGTTCGCAAGCCTCGAAATCGTCAGCGCATTCTTCAGCTTCAAAATCCTCTTCGGCTGTAGCTTCTTGATATTGTTGGTACTCAGAGACCAAATCGTTCATGTTTGATTCGGCTTCGGTAAATTCCATCTCGTCCATACCTTCTCCCGTGTACCAATGCAAGAAGGCCTTTCTCCTGAACATAGCAGTAAACTGTTCGGAAATTCTCTTGAACAATTCTTGAATAGCTGTGGTATTTCCAATGAAGGTCGATGACATCTTCAAACCTTTAGGTGGTATGTCACAGACAGCGGTCTTCACATTATTCGGAATCCATTCGACGAAATACGAACTGTTTTTATTCTGTACGCTGAGCATCTGCTCGTCAACTTCTTTCATTGACATCCTACCACGGAATACAGCAGCAACGGTTAGATATCTTCCATGTCTGGGATCACAGGCAGCCATCATGTTCTTAGCATCGAACATTTGCTGCGTTAGTTCGGGTACCGAAAGAGCTGAGTATTGTTGCATAGATCTAGATGTTAAAGGTGCGAAACCAGGCATGAAGAAGTGGAGCCGAGGGAAGGGTACCATGTTGACAGCAAGTTTCCTTAAATCTGCGTTAAGTTGACCAGGAAACCTTAGGCATGTTGTTACTCCAGACATAGTCAGCGAGACCAGATGATTTAGGTCACCATAGCTAGGATTGGAGACCTTCAATGTACGGAAACAGATATCATAAAGAGCTTCGTTATCGATGCAATAAGTCTCATCGGTGTTTTCAACCAATTGATGAACGGATAGAGTCGCATTATATGGTTCTACCACAGTATCAGAGACTTTTGGCGATGGCATAACCGAATAAGTATTCATAATCCTATCAGGATACTCTTCACGAATCTTAGATATCAGAAGAGTTCCCATACCGGATCCAGTACCTCCTCCAAGCGAATGGGTCAGTTGAAAGCCTTGGAGACAATCGCAATTCTCGCATTCCTTCCTCACTACGTCAAGAACCGAGTCCACCAATTCGGCTCCCTCGGTGTAATGACCTTTGGCCCAGTTATTACCGGCACCGGACTGCCCAAAGACGAAATTATCCGGTCTGAACAACTTCCCGTATGCTCCGGATCGTACTGCGTCCATCGTACCTGGTTCCAAGTCAAGAAGAATCGCTCGAGGAACATATTTTCCACCATTCGTTGATGTGGCCACTGTAAAAAGAAAATGAATCTAATTAAATACCTATTAAAAGTTTAAAATCGAACTTTGAACACAATCATTTCACTTTTTTTCGCTTTTTTGTTTTTGGATACAAATTAATGGTTCTTTCATATCCGAAAATTAATATATTGCTAAGTTGTATTTATACTAAAGCTTTATATAATTTTTTTTTAATTTTTGTTTTTGTAGATATGAGAATGGATTATTGATGAACAACAATTCTATCTACTATTTTTATTTCCAATCAAACTATTTTATTAATTAATATCTTAATCCAGTTCATGACCTTCATTTATTAAATGAGTCTTAAAAATGAGTCATCGCAATTACGGGATGTTAGTTTCTACATATTAATTCACAAACCTCTATTATTATTCCACCAAAAACTCCTATCAGAGACTTTAACGGTCGACGGAAATGCGTATACGGTTGGACCCGTGTGCCTGCATCGTTTGCAAATGAGTCACCGTTCGATTGCGTGCGAGATATACAGGGTGACTCTTTTTTTTTTCGTTTTATGCAAAAATTGTACCGAGATATAATTGATGAAAACAGACAGTAAAAGAAAGAAAGAAAAAGGACGGGGGAAAGAAAGAAAGCATTTTATTAAAAATGGAGTATTCTTAGAACGACACACGCATACATGTGTATATGTATCTTGAATTATAAATCATATATTTGCACCGAACAACTTCCCCTAAGTTAGCTCCAGGTGCGTGCACTTCTGAGAACGTACACGTGCGATTTATCGAGTGGGAAACTCTTCCATCGACTGATTAAACCTGCATGTACGCGTTACGTGACATGCTTGCAGGCGACACGAATGTCGAATCCCTTAAAAAAAAGTTACAACTAGATATTTACTCGGATCTATACTTGGGACGATAAAATAGAATAAAAATAAATAACAGTAAAACAAATTATTTTCGACATTTAAACATATATGTTTCTTGTAAAAAAAGAATTATTTAATGGATATATTAAATCGAAAGATTCATCGTTTGATTTATAAGATTATTTTGTATAATTAGCAAGATACAACATAGAACCTGTTTTAGATATTAATTTAGCAGAATGAAACGCAACAAGTTTTTCGTTAATTCGCTGCGCAACATTATCATGAAATATGTAATTAAAGGGTATTATGCTTATAATGGGAGCACTAAAACGTAAAATTTTTACATGAGCAAGAATTATCGTTTGAAGATATCTAAAGATACTGTAGAATTTCCCATATAATATAATTATTTAAAGTAAATGTGGATAAAGTTTTTGAGTCAGTAAGTATACGTATTAATAGTAAATCGAGTTTCATATGCTTCCATGGCTTCGTTTCTCATTTGATAATGTGAAATCTTTAGTAATTAAATTCTATTGGTTACGGTGCATAGGATCATAATTAAAACTTGCTAAGCAACATCTAATCGAACTCCCGTGAGAATTATTTCGAAACGATATTTATTATTAACTGTATTTTGAATATCATCGATTGTTAACAAATCATCGTCTTATTTTTAATGAAACATAAGAGAGACGTAAGTATTAACATGACTTTGAACATTATAGATTTTTAACGAAATGAAAATATTTAATAAAACATTATCGATTTTTAATAAAACGTAACATATGGGGCTGAAAAATAATTGCTGAGAGGAAGTTTCGTCTCTCTTCAAAATGCAAGGAGTCGTTTTGTATATAATAAATAAAAACTTTATGAATAAGCATGATGAACGTTCGATCGATTGACGTCCATAGTGGACACGTATCAAATTCGGCGAATGAACTGTGAATATTCAGAGAGGTTACACTATATTTGGTCGACGTATCGAACGTGATGCCTTTAAATAGATTTCAAACGTTTTCTTTTTTTTTTTTTTTTAAGCTTTACGCCTGATATTAAACTCTAATTACATTAATTCATAATGATTTAAAGAAATAGATATCAATCGATTTTTAATTAACTCGTTAATGCCCGGAAGAAAAGAAGAAAATTTAATTAAAATGCGTCCTTTAATTAAAAAAATACACACTATTAAAACGAAGTATCTTGAATCTTGTCACTCGTAATATATTTAATTTATTTTCATTTAGACAAGATTAAATCAATCATCAGTTCGATAAAAAGATATTCCTGAAGATAATTATGAATCTAAATAGGAGTCTCGATAAATTTCATCGTAAGAATGAACATATGTATCCACATATATATTTATACTGTTATTTTAAATATCCAATGAGCAGTTAGATTGGATATACTGTAAGCTGTTACGAACGGAATACCCATGAGGAGACGAGTCTATGCATGTACATGACTGTCCTACAAATGTATCAAATATTTGCCATGATTTTCTACATACTTCCTTACCTACTCGTAATTATGCTTAAGAAATTTAATTGGCATGTAACATCGATATTAATCCTTAGAATCAAAACTTAAAATCTTCAGAATTCAATTTATACAAATAATGATATCAACAAAATTTAACAAAATTCGTAATAATTATTAATTTGATAAACAATGAAAGTATGAAGTAATTTAATTCGATTTATAAAAGAAAATAATATAGAAAGACGTACTGAATTATAAAGAGGAAAAAAAACAAGGAAAACGAATAAATGTAACTTGTTTTGCGAGTGCCTTGAAGCAAGAAGGACAAATAGAAAGATAAAGAAGAAGAGAGTCGAGGATGGGCGTCGGCAGGCGTCGTCGTCCTCGTCGAGACTGCCAAGGGGTGAAAAAGTACAAAGCGTCTATTTCGGTCGTTAAATACTGGCGAGAGCGTTCCTCCCGTCCATTTTCTTCTTCCATTCCACGTACGAATATAAGTATATATAATGTCTATGTATATGTGTGTTTATAGGAAAACTACACAAATACTATCTTTCTAACTTTCTGGTAATTTCTATTTTAACAAACGATTACTAATATTAAGCCAAGAAAAAAAAGGGATAGGGATTCACTTCGATGGAAAAAGAAACTCTTTCAATATATAACTTTGGACCATTCATTGAATGATATAAAAAAACGATTATTATCCTGAATGATAATGTATCTCATCAATCTTATATTTATCTTTTTCTTTTACTTTAAAGTAAATAAGATAATCCAGGATGATTATCCTATTATTGTATGTTAATTTTTCAATAATGCTTTTGTCTTTATCTTGTGATTATAATAATTAATGATTATTTTTTATATAAGAATCTAATATGATAGATATTTAAAGATCTAGATTAATGTAGAGAGGAAAAAAAAATTTAGAAGATAAGAAAGTTTCGTTTACCGGTAGCCTCGTTGTAATAAACGGAGATTCGCTCCAGCTGTAGATCGCTATCTCCATGATAAATGCCGGATTGGTCGATGCCATGTTCCTCGGAGATCACTTCCCAAAACTGCAATTAAAGTCATTGTTTTTTTAATAAAAGATCTTTTATTTATATAAACGATCATATTTTTTTTACAAATTGATTTATATTAAAAAATTAGAAATCCATTAAAATATTTTATTTCAAATCCGATAAAATGCCGATGTATATCTTTTTTTTTATAGAAAATTATATATTAATAAGCTAAGTATAAATTAAATTCTCTTTCTCTGTTCGGGGACAAGGATAACAGAACTCTCATCTAAAAATAGAAAAGCACGAAATTAACGCGGGCTATGCCCCCTGACTCGTGTTCACCCTCCCTTAAACATTTTCTCTTCTCCATTTGTCCGGCGTCTTAACTATTTTCACCCTTCTATTAATAGCTGGCCGCAACGTCTGCGACATCCTCCATGAGCCGATGAACCTACGAAAATTCTACTTGTGTACTGTGACTTTCACTTCCAATCTCGGCAGATATACATGTAACGCGATCCCTTATGAATATTTTATGAATATCGTGCCGTGAATGATATCCAAAGCCTTTTATCTTGCCGAGATTTTACATTTCGGTTCAAAAAATTCAAATGTAAAAATAATAATGATAGCTGAATGATACAGAAATGGCATCACTATAAATACAAAAATAAAATATATAATAAATCAATTATTTAATGTTTTATAATATTATAAAACCTTATTATAAAAACTATAAATACAATACCTTCTGTACCTAATGTGTCTTATTTATTATTTTCTTTTTTTGAAAAGTATCATTACTATTTTTTCTAAAGTTAATTAATGATACCGTTATTCTTAAAAACTAAATTTAAGAAACCACGAAAGTACATACTTGAAACATAAAATAACCAAACCGTAAAGCTAATAGAAAAGACAAACATAATTACATGAAAGGAGGTTTCTTCGTCAAGAGACCGAAGCGCTACTTCGGCTCGTCACGCTCGTAAAATTCGCCACAATTTTCTAGTGTCACGGAAACTATAATTGGTCGTAGAAAGAAAGAGAGAGAGAGAGAAAGAGAGAGAGAGAAAGTATAAAAAACATTTAATATGCAAGATTTGAAGTTGTAGAAAATGCATAAAGGGTCGAAGTAAAGTCGTTAACGCTTAGTACACAGCAATATTTCTATTTCGAATACCGTAACCGGTCGTGGCCTGTAATTTATCTCATACTTCCCCGTACATATCTCGTTTTAATTTTGTATTTCTGTTTTTTTTTTGTTTTTTTTTTGTCTTTTTCTTTTTTCTCGGTCTACCACAACGTTTCGTCTATCTCCTTAGACGCCTGCGGTCGAGTGATTTCTAGAGCGATATTTCGTTTATTCGAGACCGACATCGAGATTGCACGAGTTATTAGCTCGAAAGACAGAGACAGAGAGAGAGAGAGAGAGACAGAGAGAGAGAGAGAGAGAGACAGAGAGAGAGAGAGAGAGAGAGAAAGAGAGAGGACAAGAGAGATTATAGCTCGTATTATACGAGTTCGATCGGTCGAGCACACTGTGGCTTTTCTTCTTGGTAGATGAGATCGTTAAATTCTTCCATGCGGAAAACAATGGTGGCCGATCGACCGCGTGTTATTTCCACGACGACGAAGAGAGTCGTGCATGAAAGAGAGAAAGAAAGAGACAGAAAGAGAAGAATAGAGAAAGAGAGAGACAGAGGAAGAATAGCCAGAGCTAATAAAACTTTCATTTCTCCCTTTGCTATCGTCCAAGCAAGCCAAACCTTTGTCTCTCTCTTTTTTTCTCTGTCTCTCTGTCTCTCGTTCTTTCTTTCTTTCTTTTTCTTTTTTTTTTCAAAATTACGAAATTTTTCCTATCTATTAAAATTAAAAAAAATGAACTTTGGACAAATGAACGTACTTAGTATCTTTCGATTATTCCATAAAAATTCAATTTACTGTGTAACAATCGACAAAGAGAAATGACTCATTTTAATTGATTCGAGAGAAGGAATTTACTTGTTTATAATGATCCCTTCTCTATGAGACTAATTACTAACTCGAGCGTACAATTCATTTTATTCATTAAGTTGAATGCGCACGCGTACACGGCCTCTCTCAAAAGAAAGAAGAACGAGCGAACGATCGGGCGAGCTTTCATTCTGAGTCATGTCGAAATGTCTATTTTTGTGTTGATATAATTAAATAAATTGATGTTTCAAAATAAATTAAATAATAATGATAATGATAACAATAATAATAATAATAACAATAAGAATAGCTATAATAATAATAATAATAATAATAATAATAATAATAATAATAATAATAATAATAATAATAATAATAATAATAATAATAATAATAATAATAATAATAATAATAATAATAATAATAATAATAATAATAATAATAATAATAATAATAATAATAATAATAATAATAATAATAATAATAATAATAATAATAATAATAATAAATGACATAATTAATTATATAAAAAATATTATATCTAGGTCGAATCTATTTCAAGAAAAAGATTACATTAAAAAGAAATCTTATCTCTCCTTTGGAGAATATTTCAGGATTATTTTCAATATCAAGAAAAAAGAAAAGATAGAAAGGACTCCCCTGATGTTAGCCATATGTCATAATGTAGTAAGCTAAAGCTATATCTACCTTTTATCTTTTCTAAAGCAACTACGAGCATTTCTATTCCGCATAAAGGCAGCAACCATCTG
>NC_140810.1:6232500-6310000 GCF_050613455.1 Vespa mandarinia | reverse complement strand
TAATGAGCTCGAACAGGTAGAACAGGTACAACAACTACATACATGACACGAGGTACGTTGTTTGTTCAAATTAAACGAAGAAAATATTCAGTAAAAGAGTTCAGGGAATGGGTTTATTTCGGTCCCCTTGCTAGTACGCCATTGGACAGTAGACGACGATTAACGTAGAATCTTAAGTGTCCTCGTGATCTCCGTTTCTTTCTACTTTTATCCTTCGGTCTTTCTTTTTCTCTTTCTCTTCCGTTCGCTCACGATTAAAACATGGATCGCTTTACACGCTTCGACCGCACAAAGTCGAAGACCCTTCAACGAGTGTCGAACGAGGCGTGGCGAGAAAGAGAGAGAGAGAGAGAGAGAGGAGAGAGGAGAGAGAGAAGAGAGAGAAAATCAACTCGAGAGTCTCTTTAAATTCGATCTTATTGCTCGCAATTTTTATCTTTAATTCGATTAAAGCGCCTCTGGCTAAATTCTTTTTTACTTATGCACGTATGTATGTGTTGAAATTAAACATTGATAGCAGGATGAAAAAAAAATGTATACTTTTCTTTTCGATCGTTTCTTTTTTTCTTTCTTTCTTTTTTTTTTTTTTTTTTTTCTTATTAATATTAATTCATCCGGAGTGTTAAAGAATGAATGAGAGAGGAAGAGAGAAAAATGCTGTAGGGCGAGTAATCGATTTGCAGCCTTGTTCTTAATTTCTTAATTCCTTAATTAAGCACGATCTGATACCACCGTGAACTCAAACGAAAGGTCTTCGTGTAATCAAGGAGAGCTTCGTAATTCATTTTTAATCGATATTTTTTTCTTTTTTCCTTTCTCTCTCTCTCTCTGTCTCTCTCTCTCTCTCTCTCTCTCTCTGTCTCTCTCTCTCTCTTTCTTTTTCATTTTTCTTTGATCAACGATAAGTCTTACATTATTGCACATTTGACGTTGTTCCTGATTGAATGAACAATCTTAAAAAATATAACGTATAGTCAATATATACGTGTAGTGTCTTAGTTAAAATTTTACTTCGTAAGAGTGTAAGATTAAGAAGAAGGTAATAATTAAGAATAATCACTCTTTTTGTTGAACGTAACGTTACTCGACGACCGCGTTGCTCATTCGTGTATAACGCGAACTCTTACAAAGTACGAAAACTTACAATTATACTAAACTCGTACGACAATGAAACGGTCTAAGAAATATATATATATATATATATATATATATATATATATATATATTTGTACGTGCAAATTTAAATCTGTCAACATCAAATATAAACACTGAATATTTGTAAGTACATCGTAACGACCATGTCGATACTTCATTTAAACTTTTATTTTATTTCTGTTTTCACATCATAATTCTCATGACAAAATCAATAGGAAACATAAACGTTCGATTTCTCTTCTTCTTCATATTTACATACACATATCATACCTTTTGTTTTTTTCTTTTTTTATAATTCTTATCAACTATAAATATCTAACAGCCGGCATTTAACCGCTCAACTCATCACTGCTATCTCGGGATTCCATCGAGTTGCTCGTTTCACGCGTAACCCGTCTATCGATCGACTCGAAACCACCAACTCCTACCGGCTACGATTACTCTGAATTTTCCTACTATTTTTTCCATTTTTTCGATAAATTAGAAAATTTGAGAATGTTTAATCGTTTTTTCTCGAATCTCTTATGCATTAAACAAAATATTTTCTATCTGTCTGTCCGTCCATCCGTCTATCTGTCTTCTCTCTCTTTGATTTTAACTGTCCCATATAATTGTCTTGAAAAAGTGACCTAATCCACCGGTTACGATTAATAAGAATTTTCTAAAACAATTTTCTAAAACGTCTATGATAACTTTAGAAACATTTTAATGAATATCTTTCAAACTAGCTGATCTCTCTGCCTTTTTATTTTTTAAATATTCATTGGAAAAGTGGCCTAACACATCGATCACGATTAATAAGAATTTTATCAAAATTTTCTAAAGATCTTCTCGAAACATTATGTTTGATCGGTTTCTTTCAAACTTACCAAACCGAATAAGATATTCTCTCCTTCTATATTATAACCGTACTGTGTAAAAATATCCTAACTCACCGAGTACGATCAATAAAAATTCTCCTACAATTTTCCAATCATCTTCGAAACAAAACAGTCACATATTCTCGATCAATTTCTCTCGAATTTGCAAAATCAAATGAAATATTTTTTATATCTCTATCTATTTCAGAATTATGCCATAATAAAAGTATTCTTACCTTAGCACCAATCTGGTTGCCACATTGTCCAGCTTGTAGATGTACGATCTCCCTCATTGTTGCAGTTCTTCTTTTCTCTGACAGCAAGTAGAAAAAAAAAGCTCCACGAAAACAGCTGATCGTTTGTCTGTCTCTTGCTCTTTCTCTCTCTCTCTCTCTCTCTCTCTCTCTCTCTTTCTCTCTCTCTTTCTCTCTTTCTCTCTCTTTTTATTTTTCTTCTTACTCTTCTTCTTCCGTTTCGTACACGTTTGTAAGTAAAGTCAGCTCGATTCTTTGGGCTCTGCAACACTCTCGTCTGCTCGACGTGTCGAAAGCGAGTGCGCGTTGAGAGGCCTGGAAGAGGAGGCGAAGCCGAGTGCAGCCGTGCGTCGCGACGGGAGCACGAATGGAGTCGCTTCGTCGTTGGAGTGAGACAGAGGGATATAGAGAGAGAATGAAAGAGAGAGAGAGAGAGAGAGAGAGAGAGAGAGAAAAAGAGAGAAAGAGAGAGAGACAGAGAAAAAAGAGAAAAGGGAAGGAAGGGGAAGAGGCGATGTCGTGCTTGGCTGTCTTGGATTCAACATCGAGGGACACCTCAGGAGGGAAAAGAGGAAACTACTGGGAGGGTTGGATATGACTACCAGGACGATGATAATGATGGTGGAAAGCGAGAAACGGAAGAAAAAGAGAGAGGAAGGAAAAGAGAGAGAGAGAGAGAGAGAGAGAGAGAGAGAGAGAGAGAAAGAGAGAAATGAATTTTGTCATTTAAAAATAACGAAAGAGTAAATTAAAGGAAGATAAAGAGAAATGACAGTAAAATATCAATAAAATAAATAATAGAATTGCAAGTGAAATTACGAAGTAATAATATTATTATCAAATAGAAAATATGATAGCTATATATAAAACTTACAGCTATATTCATGGTAAATAAAATAACATAAATATATAATATTTCGAATTGTAATTAATAATATTAATAATATTAAATTATGAATATCTAAAGATTATTATTTTAAATTTGTTAGATAGAACAAACAATAAAATGAAAATAAAAGATTTCTTATAAGATAGAACCAATCTAAGTAAAATAAAACATATTACTGTATAATAAAAGAAAATAAATAAGATAAATGTGGAATCATAAAACAGAGTAATCATTATTAGTAAAATTGGAAGTGAAAAGGAATAAAGCCTGGTTTGACTCAATCTTTTCTTGCTACTTCCTCTTGAAACGTCAGAGAGATGCTGGGTGATTCTTCCCCTTTCTTGACTCTTAGCTTCTTTTATTCTTACTAGATCTCATTTCCAGAACCAGCAACCGAGATTTCTTTCGTACGTTCGTTCTTAAAATCCTTTCTTCTTTATCAGTTTGATCATTCAGTCGAAAAGATTCTTCAAAGAATCTTCCTATGATACGTTCCTATGTACGCTCTCTTTTCGTCTTTTTTTTTTTTTTTGATAACCTTCTTCTTACTTGATCAAATATTAATATTGAGAATATTTTATTATTTAAAAAAAAATAGTTACAAAATGTTTTGAAAATACAATATCACGTGTAAAAAATATGAACCAATATTTGTTATATTGTATAAAAGTATAAAATATATCCATATATCAATAATATAAAGTACATCATTTAGCAATAATTTAGAGCATAATAATATATTATTTTTTATATAATATAATCAATGATATACCATCTAAATGACGAATCGCTATCGATGTAAAGTCTTCTTATCAGAAATGAAACATCTTATCGAAGACGATATACCTGCAATAGTTTATGACTCAATCTCTTTCCATGAAGTTGTAAATATCTACTGATATGCATATATGTTAAACATAGCATCGATACGCTCTTGAGTTCAAAGGAAAAAAAAAAAAAAAAGAGAGAGAGAGAAAGAGAGAAAAAAAAATAGAAAGAACGATATATAAAAGTTTAAAGACGAGTTCAAACATTTTAGCCGGCTTTGTGAATTAATGAACATTATATTACGATAATGAGTTTACATAGAAAAAAAGAAAACTTTATTACTTGTATTCCATTTTTCATAACGATGTTGAAAAAACGAAATTATCCCTGTATAAATATGTCTACCATTGATGATGTATCTTATTTCCGTTCGTAAATCAAATAGTATATTTACATAGATAAGTGCACTAGGCTTTTCCTGACTTGGTTATTCGTTTGGGAAAGTAAAAAAAAAAATAAAATAAAGCGAAGTTGACCGCACCACCCGGAAGTTTTATTCGAGGGCTTCGCAATGCGTCGACAGGAAGTGTAACGTGAGCCTGAATTTTTTCCAGAAGCTACCACTCTCTCTCTCTTTCTCTTTCTCTCTTTCTCTCTTTCTCTCTCTCTCTCTCTTTTTCTCCCTATTTTTACTCGACTCCGTGCCGTAATAACAATGAGAGTGGTTTTGAACATGTATTTCCCCTTGATTCAGCCATCCATTTTGATTGATATGTCCAAAAAAAAAATCATTTCTCGTTCGTGATACTCGTATATTAAACGAATCATTGTTATTCGAGAATACTTAAAAAAAAAAATAATAAACGTATATATCTTTCATTCATTCCTATAATGAATATAACGTGTATATCATATTATTATTATATATTATGTATAATGAAAAAAATGATATATTTTATATCCATTATAGAAAATTTAAAATAATATAAATGATGTATAATTAATTTATTTTCTTTCTTATGTAATAAGTTTAATTACGATTAGATCCTTTTGATAATTAATATATTTGTAATTTTTATAATGTATATTTTTATTAATGATTAACACAATCCTCGAAATTTTTAAACAACCTTTAAATGTTCCTCTTATTATTCAATCTTATTTAACTCTATTAAATATAATGATATTTTTCGATTTAATAAATATCTTATATGATTTTTATAACAATTAAAACTAAACGATATTATTTTAAATAAACAAAGATCATACGATTACACCTCGTATTTTCTATTATCATTATTTGAATTTTTCTGATCGTTCTTATGAAACTGTATCAAGTACATTGAACTAAACAATTCTGATCTGAAGTTAGTTTTAAAGGGCGAGGCTGGATTACAATCGTTATCTTCACCTATGAATCATTCTTAAACATACAAGTTGAGACTTCATAAAACGTTCAAAATTGTTAAAGAAAAACGAGCTATCGCCACGAAAAAAAGATTTAAAAGAAAGAAAAAAAAGAAAGAAGAATTGAGAATACGTGTTACAGAGGCGTTTTATCTCGTGAGTCAGTTCGAAAACAATTTAAGTTGCTCTCTTAGTTTCTTTGAGAACGATAATAATCGAAGACGGAGGATGAAGACGAAGTCGACGATCCTTCTGTCTCCAGCTGTGGTGCTCTCCCGCTGCTCCGAAACCTTTCTATTATTATTGCATTCTCATCTTTGCCCTCCGTTATCTTTAAAACTGTAACTCTTCGAGAGAGTTCCTATCTTAAGTTAAAAATATTTATGTCATGGTATATGCAGAACATTGAAATACGATTACAATTATTTATTTTTTGTAGTATACACAATTTTTGTCTTTGTGAACGAATACATTAAATGTCTGCGATCCTTGAAAAACAGATCTTTAAAATCTTTTCCTTTACCAACTTAATTTACTGAAATAAAAAAAAATATATAAATTCATACTTCTTAATCAAAAATATCCCACCTGATCGCCAAATTACAATATATTAATGTTTAATGTTTGATAGACAATGTAATATGTTTAAATGTGATAGATTATTTTCGCTTTAACATTTATTTAATAGTCAGTTTTTCTTTTCTTTTTTTCTTTTTCTAAAAATAAATAGTGCATTAAACGATTGTCGAAATATAAGAATCATTGAAAATGTTTTCACAAAATCCTACATTTTTCTTGTTTTAAATAAAGAAAAAGTGGCAAATGAAATGCAATCAATCGAATAAAATTACGAAGTAAATTCAATGATTTTAAATAAAAAATATTTATATTCGTTGTATGAAAAAATGTAATTCGCAGGTCTTTTTTCTTTTTTTTTTTTTTTTTTTTTTTTGTTTAATTAACGAATGGCGTCTTGGCTCGAAACAAACTCGCAAAGCGAAACGAACGTACATGTAGCCGGATGATGAGTCACGCTTACTCCTCTATACGGGGTCGACGTCTGCCGCGCTTTGTCAAAGAAGACCGGCTAGCTATAGTAGAAGAAGGTTCGTAGACATTTCGTGCATATTAAATTACTTTCTCGCTTTTGCTTCCTTTTAATCCTTATTTAATTACCCCCTCGTGGATTTAGCAAGGAAGCTTTGCAATAACGTAATCTCGTGAAAACCACTTACATGTTAGGTACTTTGTTTTTTCATACGAAGAAGACCATAAAAGTGTACGTTTTATTTTATCGAATGAATCTCTAAAGAAAAATTATGAAAAAAATAAGAAAATAAATAAATTATATTATTAAAGATAGCTCTGCTATTGATACTTTTAGAACATGCTTTTAATATTATACAATACAAAAGTTGTATAATGTATAATATTGTATATTTGTTTTTCTTTTCTTTTCTTTTATTTTTTTTTTTTTTTGTAATAAATTACGAAAATAAAATTCTATAAAACTTTAAAAACATAGTATAAAAATGTTATAAAATATGGTATAATTTTGATACGACATGTAGATAATAATAATTGATACGACGTATAATCTTGATCGACATATGCTATCGATTTTTACAAATTCACTTGATATTATTTCAGAATTATATATATGTATATTTTTCTTTTTTTGTTAAATTATATATATATATATATTTATAAAAAAATAAAAGTTTAAACAAAGAGAAAAGAAGACAATGAGTACATTAAAAATGTTGGATTATCCTAACTACATTGAATTAAGGGTGAGAGATAACTCAATGATCTCAATGAAAGGAAAGAGACTGGAGGCGGTCCAAACGGTAGCAATCTAAAGAGCTCGCCTGTCTTTAATGTTATTTTAAATGTACGTACTCGAAATTCCTTACCACCCACCAGCCTTTCTGGAAAAAACTACACATATTTAAGCTTATTTCATCAATTCGCAAAGGAAATGTGTTGATTAAAAAAATTCACCGTTAATTAAATAAAATACGTATTATATTCGTGCATCATCGATTCAAACTCAACCCTTCAAAAAATTCTTTTCGACTCTTTATTTAGAAAAATCTATAATATTACGATTTGATACTTTAAAACGATCCTTAAAAAATTTTACTTAGGGAGGCTGACAATGATCTGATTTCTTTAACTAACTGTATATCTTTGATCCGTTACTCTCCAACTCGTAGTCAACATTCCTTCGAAATGATGCCACATTATGCGAACGTTCGGTTAAACCGCAGTCATTGCAGCCTATCGGATTATAAAAAGGAAAAAGGATTTTTTACTATAAATATAATAGTTATCATCGTTCAAATTTCCCGCGGATTATTTTACTCCTTTGGAAAGAAAGAACGAATGTTGATAATAACGTTCGGTCGATAAAAACGATCGAATATCGAATAAATTTTTGTTTCAAATTTCAAGATTAATTTAAAGAATATATATCATATTTATATGATATATATATTTATAATATATATATATCATATTTAAGTCGATATTTAAATTCTTAATTTATATTTATAATTGAATCATTTATATCCAACGATATAGAATTTTATCGACGTTTCTCAATAATGTTCTTTAAATAATCGATAGAGGGCGAATCAACGATACATACAACTAAATGTAGAATACAAAATTACGAATACATCTGCATAATAATTCTTCAATGATATACAACAACGTATCTATGGTAGTAATTCATCAATGAAATATAGTAACTCTATAGTTTGTCAATGATTCATAGTGAATCTATTAAGAAATTTGTCAATGATTCATTGTGCTCGTACGATTCATTAATGATATAAAAATGTCTACGATGAAGCTTGTCAATGATTGAAGAAACTCAGATAGTTGTATAAATTGCTTTTCATCGACATTACTGCGCATATAAACTAATAGATTTAAATTATTTGATCGACGAATATCAATTTAATACATACCTCAATAAACGCTAGTTAAATTTTATTTCTTCAAATTCGAACGGATAAATATGCAATATATCTTTACAAAAATTCAATCGAGAAAATGTTGTGGTGAAGTTACTGTAATATAAAAGAGGCAGACAAAAAAGCACATATTTATATGATAATAATTTATTCAAAAGATGGTGGCTTGCCGCTACAGCGGTTATACATTGGATACAAGACGCGTAGATATAATTATTAGTCGAAAAAAGGATAACAAGATTTTGATCTCGTTCGCATATTTATTCAAAATTGAATTTAATATACCAAAAACTCTGCGCAGGCATAGAAAGAAAAGGCGCATCTATCTTTTAATTACCGAGTCCCAATTATAGAAACAAAGTAATTGCTCGTATAAAAGAAATACAAAATAAAGGTAAACGCAAGGAGTTAAGAAGCAAAAGGGCGGTGTTGTTCTTGTTGTACAGGAAACAGGATGAGGATGAGGAAGATGAGGTAATAGATTGGAGAAAGAGAATAAGAGTGGGGAGTGTACGATGACAATTAGGTCTCTCGTATCTAATTCTCGTCGACCTCAGCTTCCTGCTCTTCGTCGAATTCTGCATCTTCGTCGGCGGTGGCTTCTTGATATTGTTGATATTCCGAAACAAGGTCATTCATATTCGATTCGGCTTCAGTGAATTCCATTTCGTCCATACCTTCGCCAGTATACCAATGAAGGAAAGCCTTTCTCCTGAACATAGCTGTGAACTGTTCGGAGATACGCTTGAACAATTCCTGGATGGCAGTAGAATTGCCGATGAAGGTGGCAGACATCTTGAGACCACGAGGTGGGATGTCGCAGACGGCGGTCTTTACGTTGTTTGGAATCCATTCGACGAAGTACGAGCTGTTCTTGTTTTGGATGTTGAGCATTTGTTCGTCAACTTCCTTCATTGACATCCTACCACGGAAGATGGCGGCAACGGTGAGATACCTTCCATGTCGCGGATCGCAAGCGGCCATCATGTTCTTCGCGTCGAACATCTGTTGGGTGAGTTCAGGTACAGAGAGGGCTCTGTACTGTTGGCTTCCTCTGGACGTAAGAGGTGCAAAACCTGGCATGAAGAAATGTAGACGTGGGAAGGGTACCATATTCACAGCCAATTTCCTCAGATCAGCATTCAGTTGACCTGGGAACCTAAGGCAGGTGGTGACACCAGACATCGTGAGGGAGACGAGATGGTTCAAGTCGCCATAGGTAGGTGTCGAGAGTTTCAAGGTACGGAAGCAAATGTCATAAAGGGCTTCATTATCGATACAGTAGGTCTCATCGGTATTCTCAACCAGTTGATGAACAGAGAGAGTGGCATTGTAGGGTTCAACGACGGTGTCCGATACCTTAGGCGATGGTACGACCGAGTACGTGTTCATAATTCTGTCGGGATATTCTTCACGGATCTTGGAGATGAGCAGGGTACCCATACCGGAACCGGTACCACCACCGAGTGAATGGGTAAGTTGGAATCCTTGAAGGCAGTCGCAGCTTTCAGCCTCCTTTCTGACTACGTCCAAAACCGAATCGACGAGTTCGGCACCCTCGGTATAGTGACCCTTCGCCCAGTTATTGCCAGCGCCGGATTGACCGAAAACGAAGTTGTCAGGTCTGAAGATTTGTCCGAAAGGTCCAGATCGTACGGAATCCATAGTACCCGGCTCAAGATCGACGAGGATGGCCCTGGGTACGTATTTACCACCCGATGCCTCATTGTAATAAACGTTGATTCTCTCTAATTGAAGATCAGAGTCACCATGATAGGTACCGGTCGGGTCAATGCCATGCTCGTCGCTGATGATTTCCCAAAACTAAAAGGAAAAAAAGAAAAGTATAACAAATCTGAATTAATACGAATTCTATTATTCATAATTTAATGAAAATATAGAATAAGGTAAAATATTGCTAAGTTCATTACGTGATCATCCTTTTAAACCTGCATAGAAACGAGGAGAGGAAGTTTCGTGCTAACTACAGCTTTCTCCTAGCAATTATCTCGGCATCCGTTTTCAGTCTTCCGTAATATCGAACGCGACCACGGACGAAGGAAGTTCAATGACTCCCCTCTTCCCCACCTTTCTCTCCCATTCTTTCTCTTTTGTTTCTAAGCGAATATCTAGCACGTAATTAGCCGTGATAAAACGCGTTCCACGAGATCGTTCTTTGTTAAAATCCATCATCGTTTCTCTCCGGAATCAAATACAATATCCTCGAATTGGAGCTAACAAACATCAAAGAACCTCGAAAGCTCGTCGGCAACTATGTCGACACGCTTGATGTCTTTCCCGTTCATATTACCCTCCCACAGGGAAAGAAGACCCACTCGTACGTTCTTATATCGGGAAAAGGGAAAGAAGGTAATATATGTGCTAACTCAGTGAAACACGGCTTCTGTCTTTTCGATCTTTTTCTTCTAGCTTTGCATTTCTTACAAACCGTTAACTTCTTTTTTTTTTTTAACTAGGTCATTTCTCAATCATGAAATTCAAAAATAGAATATATCCTTGACAACGACGAATTATGTACAAGATATTATAAAAAGTAAAATTGTTTTAATATTCATTCCCCTAACTTCAACTTAATTTTGGCCCTGCTTGAAAATCTTTAAAGATATTTTAAATATTATTTAAATTAATTAATTAATATAGGATTATCCTAAATTTATATATTTATTTTTAATATAATGATAATCTTGTAATTTGTTGAATTGACACATTTTCAAATCAACGTGAACATGTCACATTTGAAATACAACGTTTATGAACCAGTGAAAATATTTGTAATAATATCACAAAAATGATTAGACATTGTTGGCAAGGGACCCACCAGACAGACAGACAGACAGATAGCTAGCTAGCCAACCAACCAGCCAACCCAACCAGCCAGCCAGCCAGCCAGCCAGCCAGCCAGCAGGCAACTCTTCTCTATTTCTCCCCACTTTCGTCGGTTCAAAGACCTCGACGGTATATTTCTGGAAATCGACGTGCGTGGAACGCGACGCACGAGAGGAACGTGAACGTCGCGATTCTCTGAGAGTAATGTTAGAGAGATACGATATCGTTTCTCTGCTTCAATAACAATAGCATAGCTGCTACCAAGAAACATGTTATCATAGGTCTGGTCGAACCTTTTTTCTTTATTTTAATATTGTGAACTAAGGTACACTTATTAAGTGCAAAGATTAATTTCTAATAGAGAGAAATAAGAATTAATATTATATTTGTTCATTTGATTTCTATAAATTTATATACATAAGCAATATGTATAATACACTATATTGATTCTAATATATTATCGATGATTTTGAATTTATAACTCGTCCAATTTTATACGATCAATTATAGCTTTAAGACAATATATTTCATATATCTTATATATTTATTGATAATCATTAACAGTACTCTAATAATAAATATCAAATTGTTTCATTCTATTTTCTTTGATATTTTAATTTCCTAAAAGATCGAAAAATGTTAACTCATCAAATCATTTCTATAATCTTTATATCTTATCTCTTTTATTGAATATAGATATAAAATCTTAACAATACTATCACGAATGTCTATCACATTGTCCTACTTGTCATATACTTTTTAAACCTATTACTTTTACCCTTATATCGAAATTATAAATATGTATATATATATTACAGTACATTGATGTGTGTGTGTGTGTGTGTATGTATATCAGTGTATTGCAATACATATATATATTTATACTCGGATGACCATCACCAACACGCAATTCGACATTCTATTCCGCGTTCGAATAACATCTGATCGATGTTACACCGCAAAAGTGGTTTGTATATCGATGAAATGACGTTGAACGGATAACTCATAAGGAGCAGAATTGCATGAAAGGAATGGAGCCAGGTCTTACGTAAGCGACCCTAAGACGGCGACTAGGTGCCCTTAACCGACTCGGAGTGTAGGCGATAGAGATTGCGTATAGACAGACAAACAGACAGAGGGAGAGAGGGAGGAGAGAAAGAGAGAGAGAAAGAAAATGAGCCTCGTTTGCCTTCGAAGACGTCCTACATGGAAACACGACGAGTGTATTAAGTGGTGACCATATAAGAACAACATTGGTGGGAAGCTGAGATCAGTCAAGTCTACTACCTTCTCTTTCTCTCTTGACTCCCACCTGAAAATCGCTGGCCGAGATATATACATACATGTATATAAGCCCAGTTAGTAGCAAATATCGTTGATAGAAAGGAGAAGGGGGACAAAGAGAGAGAGAGAGAGAGAGAGAGAGAGAGAGAGAGAGAGAGAGAGAGAGATGAGTCACCAATGTCATCGCTATATATAGAAATGATGACCGTAAAACCGACATGGGTGAACAATTACCATAAGCCATGATCGAAAAACATTTTATGCATTACGTACATACATAGATAAATGTATGTATGCATGTTTTTTACCACTTGTTTATTACATGTATATATGTATAAGATCGATGTATAGTCATTTCCGAAAGCTTTTCGTAACTTATTGCCTCGATTCGCTTCAATCGCTATCTCTCCCAGAAATATGTGTCACTCCGTCGAGCAGAACCAACCACGTTTGTTGTGTTGGCTCTTGCGGTTTACCCACACGAACGAAATATTCTTTTCTCTTTCTTTTTTCTTTTTCTTTTAACGTCAATCCGACAATATTTATTTTTATATTACTTCATAAGTAAGCTAGAAAAGAAAAAGATATTAAAAGATCGATTATTTGTTTGAAATAAAAGTTTTATTTATCTTTTAACGATGAATTCATTTAAATTTAAATTTTTAGACCTTCGTTTAATTTCATTTAAAGGAAAATATTTATTTATCAATTAACGTAAATGGATTTCAAAAAAGATAACGATGTAATCGAAGATACTTCTTTTTTTATCGAAATCTCGAAGAATCACTTAGTAATGGAAACACATGTGTGTGTGTGTGTGTGTGTGTGTGTGTGTGTGTGTGTGTTTAATACACTCGATATTACAATTGTCTTTACGATTTAAAGCGAAAGCCTTGTGAAAGAGCTTAGAAAAATCTTTTCGTGCTTCCGCTTAGAAAGTCGTTCTCGTCAAATGACAGACATCATTTAGGAACGTTGCCAGATGGGAAGCGAGAGGATTCTTGACCCAGGAAACTTGTGAATGAGGACAGAATCTTTGTTGTTGTGAAATAGCTATTTAAACTTTTTTTTTCCACCAGTGCTTTCAAATCCGGCCTTTTCATATCAAATACGAAATGGAGTTTCATCGACCATTTTCATCTCACCACTAGGATAAGTGTGTGGTTTGACATTTATGAAATGTTATGCAAGTCAATATGGAGTTCTATAAAAGCTGCGGTCGTGTCTATAAATAGAGATAAATCTAACACGTTTTTTCATCTTTTCCCTCTTACGGATATATATATATATATATATATACTTTTATAATATTCTAATCAAAGTCAACAATAATGTACACTGTTATTATTTTATGTAACTTCGTCATATTCAAATGAATTTCAACGTCGGCAATGTTGTTTCGAAACCTATTTAAATTATTGACTTATTTTTTAATCATTTTTCTCGAAATAATTTGCAGCTTCGATAACGTTGCATATTCTTCAATGTTTTTTTTTTGTTCTTTATTAATATATATATAGGACGTCTGAAATCTTAAAAAAGAAAATATATATAAAATTCATATCAAAAAAGAATTAAAAAAATCGATATTGATAATATCAAGTGTCTATTGGGATTTTTATAACACAAAACTACGAAATAAATGAGACAAAGTAACGATTATTTAATATTAAGATTATTAAATTAATTTATATAGGTCAAGCATCTACTTAATGACTATATTTAACTGTGAATAGTTATGTAATGGTAAATTTGTAATAACCTTAAACAAATATTTAAAAAATATTTGACACTTGGAATCGAAAGTGTAGTACATAGATACGAATTTATTAATTGTCGGAATTTGATCGCTATTTATATAAAGTTTTCAAGATATATATTTATGAATGTTATCACATAAAATTTGTATATAAACATAAACGAATTGAGTGTTGAAGTTTAATAGTTGGTATTATAGTCTTTGGTAGTATAGTTCCATTATAAATCAGAAATGAGGGCAAAAAGTTCTAAGGTAAATATATTTTACATTTTATAATTTTAAAGAAAATAAATCCTTAGGGTTGTTTTGTTATAATGGAATTGATGCGTTTATTAGTTTTGTCAATGAAGAAAAGAGAACTAAGAGGGGTTAAGTAAAGAATAGTCTAAGTACAAGTAAGGGATTATGACTGGTAAGGATTATTATATGGAATATAATGGTATAACAAAAGGACCCCTCCGAAATTTTTACGAACAGCTGTTCCAAGGTCCATAAATTTTACGTCTAAAAATCGATCCGTTTGAGATACAAAAGAGAAGGGTCTAATAGACTACTACTGGAAAATATTACAAAATAGTTTATATATATATTACGCCATCATCTTTTTTCCTTACACAAATTAGAAAAATAAATAAATAAAGAAGAAATATATATTCGTTTTTTTCCATCTCATTTATTTCGTTTATTTTATTATAAACATTTCAATATATACTTGATAATTACGATTTCAAATTATTATATTTTTTTCCATAATTATATCTAATATTAATCAAGATATCAAGTTGTTCTACATTTTTATAAAAAAGAAAAAGAAGAAAAAGAAAAGAAACTAATATTTGAGAAATATAAAATAATGTTTCATTATCAAAGTTATAAACACTTCCCAATATGTATACATAATTCGTATTTTAAATAAATAAATAAATAAATAAATAAATATATTATCATATAAATAGATATATGTATACATATGTTACATATATATGTATAAAAATGAATTAAAAAATTAAATCGAAAGAAATTTCAAAATCAAATGAAAAATTATTAAATTATATTTTATCATAAACGATGACGAAAGAACACGTAGTTAATTATCGTCCTTAATGACCTTTTCTTCGTTAACAGTTATGTCGAAAACTAAATTCGAGTTTATCGATCGAGTGACAAGAGAATGTTTCGAGAACGTTTCTACGTGATAAAAAGAAATATTACGAGAGTTCTTCATAAAAACTAGGGCGCTCAAGAGAAAAACAAAAAGAATAAAAAAAGAAGAAAGGAAAAAAGAAAAAAACCGGAGATATCAATGGATCTCTAGCGTTGAAAGTTCAATGAAGTTCCGATAATTACACAATTTCATTCGAAATTGATCCAAACTCTCAAACTATATGAACATAAACTTTCTCATTTAAGATATCGTTCGTGACTTATCATAACAACTCGTAGAAACTATGCAATCGACGAAGTTTAGAACTTCGATAAATTAAACAAATTAACTCATTAAACGAAAATGCTGATAATTGTTTCATCATTATATTTTCAAAATATTATGAAGAATTATTATCTTCCTTTATGACGGGGTCAATGTTCAAAGATAGAAATATATAGAGAATTGGATCGATCGAAATGGGATGATAGTGTGTTGTGTGCTTCTAAGATACAAGAGTATATATTCTCTTGCGCTTGCTCGAATTCCACGCCCTCGAATTATGTCCTTCACCGAAATTCATCTTCTACGAAGAAGGAAGAAAATTTTAATACAATACCTTCGTTAAAATATTCTGTTACTAAAGTACTCTCTCTTTTTTTCTCAATTCTTTAAATTAAATGTTCTTTTTTTTTTTTTTTTTTTTTTTTTCTTTTTTTTTTAACTATAGATATTTCTTTTGCAATTTTCGCTTCTCTCACAAGAAAAAATTTACATCCTAAATTATTAATTTATAAATTTTTATAATCATATTATTTCATGATTATTTGTACGAGAAATATTAATTTAATGAAAGGTATATTTATTTTCATTCATATCATAAATTACTTTTTAAACTGATTTCTTTCATATGAAACCATAATCGATCAGAATGTTATTAAAAATTTCAAGAAAATTTATCCTGATTCTAATCTCTGAAAAATATTACGTTAGACGAAGAATTTTCTGATTCTTCAAATTTGAAAAAGTAAATCTCGTTGAAAAGCTTTTAGAGTGTACGTTCACGATCGATACACCTGGCCGTAACCAGGAGGGTCGTTGGCAACGTGGGGCAGCTCGAAACGGGGCGAGGCTGTCTTTTCAAAGGAAAGAGGGGAGAGAGAGAGAGAGAGAGAGAGAGAGAGAGAGAGAGAGAGAGAGAGGGAGAGGGAGAGAGGGTATGGAGGGAGAGAAAATGGCGAGAGGACGAGTTTCTTCGCTTTATTTGGCTGAGACTCGGTGTCCTTGGCAAGTGAGAAGATTTATAGTCAATGACTATACAAGCCAATGCTGATTGCACAAGATTCTCTCGTTCCATTTTTTCACAACTTTTTCCATTTATTTTTACGTTATGTACCTAACTTTCTTAAATATTCTTTCTAATATTCTTTCTAGATGAAAAATCGATATTGGCCGCGAACACGAGGAGGACGTTGACTCGATAAAACGGCCTTGAAAGCTATGGGAGCGAGACGATGATCGACCAATTCGTCCCAGTCGATGAGTTCAATGTTTTTTTTCTCTATTAAACAACGATCCTAATCTTCTAATCGATTTCGACGATATATCGTCGGTTTCAATCTCATAACATTGATATTTTACCTTTCCTTTTTCTATTTCGATAACAGATTATGGATTTATCTTTTCTCTTCCTCTCTCTCTCTCTCTCTCTTTTTCCTTTTTCATGAACATAATACTAAATAAGTTATATTATCCTACGACATAATATCATGACAAATACTCATAAGAACAAGACTTAATTACATAGATATCGCATTACTTCATCGGAGAGTCGCGTGTCATTCTATAATACAAAGGAAAGACACTCGGTAATATCCCAGTGTAATTCAAGATAAATTTTTATTACGTTATTTTCTTTACGATTGTAAAGAAAAGACAGAAGTAGAAAACTAAGCGAAAATTACTGAATTCCAGGAAGTGGACGAATCGTTTTCTCTCTCTCTCTCTCTCTCTCTCTCTCTCTCTCTCTCTCTCTGTCTCTCTCCCTCTTTTTCTTTGGTACATTTTGGTAGACACCCACCACGCCTAAGAATAATTTTTGAGGGAGCAAGAAAGTAAGGAAAGAGAGGACGACTGTAGCCTCGACGAACTCGCAGCTGCCTTAAAAAAGAAAAAAAGAAATAGAATAAAGAAATTTAAATATAAAAGGATTTGAAAAAATTTTCGATAAAGTTTCAGCCGTTCGCATTTGTTGTTTTTTCTTTTTTTCCTTTTTTTGCCTTGTCGATAAAAATCAATTCTCTTATTTTTTCTTTACGATCGATAAAAAAGTCGACTCCAAAACGAAATTTTATTTATCAAAGATTTTAACATTATGTATGGATAATGTAAATTGACTAGAATTTATGGCAACCTTTCAAGACCATACCATAATTGTATCGATCCGAGAATTTACTGAAAATACCAATAGAAAATTTTGATCAAGGAAAATTATCCCGTTTGATTATTGCACGAAAAACAAACGAATGAAAACGAGAGGACCACAAATATTCCTTTCTACTGGAGAGCTAAACGAAATAATTATTAAACTGAAACAACTCTGTCTCGTTGAAAGAAGAAAAAAAAAAGAAACTCAAGAAAACAACGCCAGATTCAACATTATTGCTTAACAAGTAGTGAATAAAAAAAGAAAGGGAGTGGAGAGAGAGAGAGAGAGAGAGAAAGATGCTTGAAAAGAGGAGAACAAAGGGAGATATTCGTCGAGAAAAAGAAATTAAAAGAAAATCTTCAACGGTCTCCCCTCTAAGGAAAGAAAAAGAAGTAGTACGGGCGTGGGAGCAAGCGAGAGAGAGAGAGAAAGAGAGAAAAAGACGAAGGATGCGCGCGCAACCGTTCGATGCCGGCGCTGTTCGGAGAGAACGAATTCCTACGAGCGAGGACGAGCCACACCCAGACTCCCAATGTTTCTTGATTTTGTTTTCTTTTTATTAATTTCTTTTCTCTTCCTTTATCTTTTCCTCTTTGAAAACTTTTTAAAAAGCGTCGATATATTCCTATTCTTAATTATCCATGCAAAGATGAAGTCTATACGTTAAGTAACGCCAAAAAAATGGCGTCACTGACGCGTGGACACCGTTCGAAAAATGAAGGATTGATGAGAGGTGGGAAGGGTGAGAAGGAAAAAAAAACCGTTAGAAACTTATGCCGGCCGGCCGGCCGGCCGGCAAGCAAGACAGCAACGCAGCTAGCAGCAGCTTGCCTGGCAAGCAAGCGGTGTTCCTATTCGTCGTCGCCATGACAGGTCTTCGACCGTTGTAGACTAAAGGTGCCGCCTATGATATTGACTCGATTTCTCTGAACGCATCCTTTGTCGTTTTAATCATCTTCAAACGCGTTCCCTCGATATGATATAACAAGTACGATACAATAGAAATTAACTTTTCGAAGTTGTTAAATCGATACGTTCAGAAATTACAAGTTCCACGCATTCTTAATGCGAACATGGCGACCGCGCCAATTCCTAGCTTTCTTTCTCTCCCCTCTTTCTTTCTTTCTCTCTCCCTCTTTCTCTCTCTCTTTCTCTCTTTTTCTTTCTTACACATTGTCGTAACTACTTAGAATTTAACTTGTAAATCACTTATTTTACAACATGTAATTTCCTGTCCTTTTTTCTCAATTAAACGAAACGAATAACGATTTAAAATAAATGCAAGCATGTATATAGGAGCATGTATAGAGAGAGAGAGAGAGAGAGAGAGAGAGAGAGAAAGACAGATTAAGAAATGTTTGTCTTATTTTCCATCTTCTACATACCTTTGCGCCAATTTGGTTTCCGCACTGGCCAGCCTGAATGTGTACGATTTCCCTCATGTTTGCTGTAGAGGTGATGTACCTTACGGACGTCCGCTTGAATTCGATATATATGTAATATTACGTGTGGCGTTATCGATAACGACGGCAACGTACTGCGGCGAAGAGTGATGCACAATCTGTGTGACGCGTCACGAGAGCCCAGAAACGAATAATGCGCTGGTAGCGGCGTCCGTTAGAGATTTTCAAGCCTCCGTAAAGTAAATGGTGGGGAGAGGAGAGACGCATGCGAGCTCGCTTCCTATTGGTCGACGCCCATTTGCTAGATCGTTCTCCCCACTATTACGCGATGAGAACGCGATGCGGCGGCGACGCGCAACGTTGCCACTTTTTCTTCCTCTTCGTCGTCTCGGCGCCTTTTCGCCTCTGCGACGCGTCTCTCTCTCTCTCTCTCTTTCTCTCTTTTCTTTTTCATTGCATGTTTCTCTCTCTCTTTCATTCGTGCCTTGGCTGTCGTTGATTCGCCAAGAGCCCGGCCGATCCTGCGTGCTCGCTTGGCGCATCGACGTCGATCGTCTTCCTCACCATCTTTCTGAGGTTAGGAACGGCCGGAAGAGGGCTGGCTTGATTCGATGCGGAAGCGATTCCGTCGATGCGACGGAACGAACAATTTCAGTACTCCTTTTTTCTATTCAACAATTTTAGTTCATACTTTGTATGATGTATCGTATAATATGGATATATGTACATATAAATATGTATGCAGTTATATTCATATATGAAAATTCTTTCTCTCTCTCTCTCTCTCTCTCTCTCTCTTTCTCTCTTTCTTTGTATATACATATGTAATACGTGGTTGCGAGAGGAAACGTGTGTAGGTCGTCTATTCGTGGATTCGTCGAACGTGTATCTGGCCGCGTTTACTCTACCACTTCCTATAGATGCGATTACTTCGCCAAGTATTTTAAGTGGCTCTTGGGATGCATTCTGATGGTATGGAATGTTCCTTCGAGAACAACTTGCTGGACCATCGAATAAATTTTTACTGAGTAAATATGAAAGCCTTTCATCTTGGTTAAGAGAGCCTAGATATTGTTTCAATCAAATTTTTATCTTACGAACGATGAATTTTTCCGAGGTAAATTTATCTATCGAATTAAAAATACGAATTTAATGCATATATAGAGATATGTATATTAAAAGCGAATGGTATGCCAAGATTTGTGCTATTTTAAGTACAGGTAATGTGCATAACGAACGTATATGCTTTTTTAAGATATTTGTATAAATGCAAGGGAGATATATATAACAAAATGAAAATTCAAACTCAACGATATCCTCCTGGCGAGAATATTTTTTCTCTTGTTTTGTTTTTTTCTTTCGAAATACGAATTATCACAGTTAAGACACTTATCTCGAACGAATTAATCTCGTACCATGTCCTTACTATCTCGAGTTCGTACGCGTCGAGATCGTCCGATTTGCATCCGATTCTTCACGTCTCATGTAATATACATGGATACATACATACATATGCACATACATACATATATTCCACGCTTCGTTTTCGATACGATCGAAGATGCGATGATCGAATTTCAATATGCTATATTCTTTTCAGTCAAGAAAGTTAATACTCTCAATGTTAGTTTTACAATACAACATCTTTGAATTTCATTCATTTATTTATCGAGTAACTACTATCTTCTCGCAATGAATTATCAACAGATTTGTCGACGTCTCTCGAATCTAAATACTCCGAATTCTCGGTATATAAGTGAAAAGAAAATTTTCATTTTTTTGTAATATTCAATTTTCTACTATAAAGAAAAAGAGAGAGGTAGAGAAATGATATAAAATAAATGATCGTATGGTAAATATTTATATATAATATAAATAGTCTCTTTAAAAACTTATATAATAGTAATTTATCTTTTTCGAATGATCCACTCCGTATCGTTGTGGCTATCTTAAGTCAAATGTAACGTGTTCGTAAGCGCAAATCCTCTTAAGAAATCTCCCTGTTTGTTTGTTCGTACCTACATATTCGAATGATTACGTAAAATCTTTCTTGCATGGAGAGTAAATGATTTGTTCATTGATGACAAAGAAATGTGGAAGGTATTTAAAATCTAGTGAATCTTCTTTTGAATCGGCTAAAAAGATTTGGGTTACTTATTCTGTATTTTTTTCTTTTTTTTTTTTTTATTACATTTATCCTCTTAGATTAGATTTAATTTTTCCTGTTTAGTTTTTATTTTTATCAGATTTATTCTATATAAAACGATTATATGTATATATATTTCTAAAGATTTTTGAATATAGTAAATGTTAGATTTAATCAATTTTTTGATTGATATTATTTTATATATATATATAATTATTATTATATATTTAGACTTATACGTAGATGTAGATTAAAAGTGAATTTAACACGTTAAAAGTCAATAGGAATTATGAGTAACTTAATTTTACAAATTTTAAGACGTTTTTAAGATTTCTTCTTTGTAATAATTAAAAGATTATAAGTATACGTCATAAAATAAAATAAAATCTAATATGAAAATTATTACTATGAATTCTTTTTTATCTTTAATTTACAAAATGTTATAAATGTTATTATAGATGATTATATTGATTTATGCAAAATTAGAAAATTAATTATATATTAATATAAATAAATATATGTAGGTAAATAGGTAAATATATAAACCTTGTTATTATGGAATTTTTTATTTCACAAATTCAATATGAAACTGTTTCTTTTCTTTCCATTCATTAACATCCTTAATTAGCGGCTATAAATTTAACAAGTAGAATCGATTTATCGTTGAAATAAGAGTTGATTTGACGTTGGTGAAACATGCTTAGACTCGTTTTTTCAGAAACAACAAATCTTTTACCGTTGTAGAACGATTAGAGTAATCTCGTAGCAAGCCGTTTAAGAGTTCTGATACTATATATGTACCGTTGTTGAATAGTTCGCGGGGAGTAATGACTCAGACGATTGCGTTTTATAAGGCAGACCCTTCGACAACTTTTAAAAGGTGCACAAGTTCTCGTCCTCGTTGCTATTTCCATCAAAGAGAAACGCAAAACCGAGCGTTAATTGCTGCCGGTGATTACGAGCTCCTAGCCAGCACATGAAAATTATTAATTAAGTAGGTACTCTTTAACGCTACGACTCTCCTCTCCTGGTTCTAACATATTTTTGCTCTTTCGAATATCCACAAATGTTGAAAGCAAATGAGAAAATCAATTTTAATTAATAATTAAAAAATTCTCTTTGAATTTGTTGAATAAAACAAGAAAGTAATAAAATATTGAAAGGAAAATTTAAATTGGGAAATCTTACTGGGCAATAAGATAAATTAATTTTTTATTTTAAATTGTAAAACGACCTTTCTGATTTTTATATTTAATTACAAACAATTAAATCAATTTTTAATTCGTTGAATTATCTAAAGTATATGGTTTAATAGAGGTAAAATAAATTTATTCTTAATTTCTTATAAATATCTAAAATAAGAGAGTTATATATGAATATATGAAGTAGTGGAATTTAAAGTAATTTAGTTGGAGAATGAAGGAAAGGCATTGTACCGTGATAACAACGTTCTTTCGTCATTGAGTATATTCGACTGTCACGCGGAGACAATACATATGTATACGTATCGCATCACCGACCACGACCAAGAATAGCCAAACGGCGCTTATGAGACCGGACGTAAAATTATATTATGAGCTCCACCCTTCTCAAGAATTTACATTTCATTTGACTTCTTTTTTTTCCCCTTATCAACCAAATCTTAATATTTATTTCAAAATGAAAAACTAAAACTAATTCTCTCTAAATTACAAGATTAATAGAAATAAAAATAATTAAGATTAATTCAAATAAAAATTATTAATAAGTTAATTTAATTATAAAAATTAGTTTCACTCTTTGACTTAAAGTTTATATTGAAAGCAACGATGAAACATTTATTTTTCGTTAAAATTATACTGCATATTTCCATTGAACCGAATTTCATTTATCGACTCGTCGAAATCCGTAGCAACGAAGACGCAACGCTATTCCGCCGCAATTCGTACCACCCCTAGCCGCAATTCGGTCTTCGACCCACCCCTGACTACCTTAACCTGCACCGGAAGAAAGTCGATACGTGAGTCACGAACGTACACGCCCTTCGAAACGTCGAATCGAAACGATCAATGCCTCAACGAACATTTTCTCGCACTCCTGCGTACGATAATTAGATTCAAATATTAAAAATGCTTTGAACGTTTAAGTTAATTATATCTATTGTTCAACATTTTTATTTCGTTATAATAAATTTTTAAATGAAAATGATTTTTTTACAATTTATCAATTTCATTCAATTAATACAATTATTAATTGTTACTGATAAGTAAATAAATTCATTTTTATTACTTATTACTTGAAAACAAGTGTTTCATGCATTCGTATATGTATTATTTCTTTATTGTAATCCTTTTTTTATTTGATTTCAATTTCAAGTTCAACATTTTTTTAAATGGTTTATAAAGCTTTATGAAATAATTAAAAACGATATAATAATTTGTAGCAGTCAAATATTCATTTTGATCAATCAAGATGACAGATATTTTTATAGATATAGATCACCTTATAAATAGATAGATAACCTTGTTACTTAAGTATATAGAATATCTTATTTATTTTACACACACATACATGTATATTTAAATTGTATATAGGTATATATTTAAATCGAATATATGACTTAATATAGGAATTTAAAAATCTTTATATACAATACAATGTATATATAAATATAATTGTATATGCTGGACATATTAAACATATAATCAACCTTTAAAAGAAATTTATTAAATTATATGAAGTATATTAAATATTATTCAGAATTATTATGAAAATTAATTTTTACAATTTCTATCTAATATTAACAATATTAATAAAAACTGTTAATTGAATTTCTTTTTCTTATTGATCTCTAAAATAAAAGAAAAAATACTGAAGTACAATTTCATTATCCATGATAACGATATCATAATTTTTTGGATGACAATTTTTAATGGTTAAATCTAAAATCGATTATCGAACCTAAACTCTAAGAATTTTGTCTATGTTAGCTTTTCCATCAACGTAACCCCGATTTGAAGATCGCTAGACATTTGTCACCAACTGCCGTCGTGGTTCTCGCTTACGCAGAAACCGATCACGTTGACACAGCCACGTTATGTATGTACATCCTTGCGAATGCGAAAGACGAGGGTATAGAGGGGTAAGCTTGCTTACGGCATTGCGACGTGTATAAGCCGGTCTCTCCGCTACGTTACCATGTATGGATCACTCACTCTCCGTTGCGCGGTGAGAAGAAAAAAAGATCGCGAGCGATCTACACGCAGGCATCGAGAGAACCTATACGTTTCTCCTTTTTAACTTTTACATCTATCGAAGAAGTTTTTAAATTTCTTAGATTTTCATTCAATCAGCTTTTATTAATTAATGTGATATATAATATGAAATTTTATTATAAAATTTTTCTTTTGAAAATAAATTAATTATTTTTGCAGTCTTAATTAACATGTCAAAAATATTATCCTACAAATTTAATTACACTTGAGAGTGGAAAATTTTATAGTACGTTATATATAAATTTTTTAAAATATATTGATTGAATTAATGATTAACAATTTACTAAAGATCGTGCTTTTTAAAGAAATTGAAATTATTTCTATAGTCATAATTAATTTTATTAAAAACATATCATAAATTTCATCCTGTCTTGATAGAAGATTTACTAGTGAAATTTAAACCCAACATAATATATATATATATATATATATATATATATATATATATATATATCATAGTTTTATTAGCATATTTAAAGTCTCTAATATTAAAGATCTCGAGATTGCTGTAAATTTTCGACTCTGAGTGTACACCTAGCTACAGTGGATACGTTATGTAAAATATATGCAAAAATACATTGATTCGTGATAAATGTATATAGATATTATTAACATTATTCAAGGACGTTTCTAATATCATCAACAAGACGTTCATTACGATTTAACTCACTCTGATTATTACGTATTCCCTATAATCTAGTCGTTATACTTAATCAACCGTTTTGTAATTAAAATCATTTCATTAGAAAGTGAACATGTTTTTCTCGTTACATGAGCTCTACTTCAACGCTATTTAAACGATCTCAATCTCGTACAATGACAAAAAGAAACTTTCAACGTGAAACGTCTCCAATGGAAATAATTCGAGCTATTTCCGAAGAGATTTCTTTACCCCTATTGTCTTCGTGATCCAGATTTCTCAGGGTCGTATGGTAACCTCAATGAGAATTGTTCTCCATTGAAATTGCTATCCCGATTAAATTCGAATCCCACAGTTAAGTATTTTCATTGAGTCACTTATACGAAAAAATGATAATACGAATGACTATATTTGAATATCGGTTATTTGAATCTTGAATAAGAATTTCATTTTGTCATTTGAATTTTTCAATTTTATAACTCGAAAATAATCTGGAAAGAAAATCTCATTTACAATATTAATATAATCAAAATTAATATAAAAATTAATGAAAGCAACGTTAAGAGTTATTTAAGAATAAATTTATTTAAGAGTAAATTTATTTAAGATTTTTATTTAAGAGTAAAAATTAAGTTTTATAATAATAATAATGATTTTTTAATTTATTTTATATTATTATAATATTCGTTTTATCTTTTTTCTTTTTTATTTTATTTTCATAGAAGAAGATTATTAGAATGAGTGAAGAAATTATTTTTATCCTTCTTTCCACTTCTCAATCTCTAAAATTAATTATCAATCTATCTTTATATCAATTCATTCTCAGAAATATCTTCCTTTCTTTTTCCTGTATCCTTATGAAGATTACGTAATTCGAATTTGCAGAATGTTACCGATAATGCTCCAGAAGAATACACTTGGAGCTTAATGCTCCGTGTCCATTGTCCTTCATTCTTACTTTGATATTAAGCTAACTAGCGAACTCGTCGTACGTGGTCGATGGTGACATCACGTCTACTTTAAAACATTACACGACCTTCCTTCTCGAGTTGAAAGAGAAAGAGAGAGAGAAAGAGAGAGAGAGAGAGAGAGAGAGAGAGAGGAAATAAAATGATTTGATTCGAGCTTGACCATCGTTCTTACCTACAACACTCTCTCTATATCTTTTTCTCTTTAAAAGATAAATTTATTGATAAGTTCGATTCGTACAAGATAAAGCTCGAAGTAAACTCGATAACTCGTTTCTTTAAACGATGTCACTGTTCTAATTCATGTTAAAACATGTATTTTCTCGGCATTATCTTCGTAATACCGGATTAAAAAAAAAAAAAAAAGAAAAAAGAAAGAAAAAAAACAATAGAAGGGAAAGGATATTGAAAGGGGTGCCGATCCAACTGGGCTTCATCGTCGTTTCGTATTTCACCGTCTCGATCCGAGAAAATTGCATGGATCTTGTAATCCTATCCAGTCTATCGAATTTATTTTTAACGAAACACGCTACGCTCAACGTATTTCCGCATTTTTGTCGATTCTTTCATATCCTCCAATTCTCTTAACACATTAAAGATATGCATTAGAATATCTATTGCTAGAAAGATAGAGAGATAGAGATAGAGATTGCATAATATATATTAGCTAAAGATTTGGATTATTAGATAATAAGAGATAACAATTCGTATTTGTCAGCAAATTTAATATTTTTAATTGTTCATCTAAATCATCTAAGTCTCAAGATGATTAAATTTAATTAGATAATTATTTAAATATATAAATTATATAAGATATATTATATAAATAAGAAAACTTCTGATTTGTAATATATTAATAAGGAAAATACGATTATTAAGTTTTATTTGTTTATTTACTACATAACTTCCTTTTTATTTTATAGAGTATTTGTATCAATATCAATTATACAGAGTGGATCAAAAGTCCTCAGGTGGGCCAAAAGTTTGTAAATAATTTTAAAAATCAATTACTCTTTTTCGAGAAATTTTAAGTTAATTTTTCTTGAGATTATAAAACTATAAACCTAGCTTAAAAAACTAGAAGCCTATAAATAGTCTCGAAAAAGAATTATTGATTTTTAAAATTACTTAGAAACTTTTGGCCCATCTAAGAACTTTCGATCCATCTTGTACATTTAAAAGGTTTCGTGTCTGGAAACAAGAAGGAAACAATAAGAAGGGAAAAACATTATCATCGATTTTCACAATTTACTTTATGAAAAAATACAATTAAATTATAGAAGCATCTGATATGTTGACTTGTTTTTATTTTTAACACTTTGCTATGTGAACTTCATACAGACATCGATTTCATGTTTCTCAAGTGTTATTTTGTCGACAGATGACAAAGATTGGGAAACGATTTCCTCGAAACGATTGTAGTGTGAGTCATTTATTAATAAATAACAGTTTCTTCGGCAGTTTTACACATTTCTTTTGCAAAGGTTAAAGTGAGAGAATCGATATTTCGTTGTCCTTGTCTGTCATGCTGTCTTATTCCCACTGATATCACTGATATCGACAAAATAAAGATCATATAGCTATTTATTTTTTATGTATCTACGAATCTTTAATGAATCATTAAAACGATACATTTTGTTAAAATATAACAATTACGTAAATTATACGGAAGAAACAAAGACAAATAAAAATCTGATATTCCCTGATCTTTCGAAAATCTCCAATAAACTTATCATTAATTAATTCTCTATAACCCAATTTTTTTCATACCTGAAAAACATTTTATAAAAGATTTACAGTATATGTAATTTATGTTAATGTAACTGTATTATAAAAACAAGAATAAATTATATTTCTAAATTGAGTAATTAATTTTGTGACGGAGAAATGAAATAAAAATTAAAAATATAAATTTATAAGAGTCTGTGATTTCAAAGTTACATAAACTCATAGAGGTTCAAGAAGACATTTAAATTTTCAATCAATTTCTTAGCAATCGATCGAAGCGTTCTACTTCAACGAATGAGCCCAGAAATGAAGGGAGAGAGGATTTGCGTGCACCTCGACTATGACTCAGAACGTGGACATCGACCTCAAAGGCATAGTATTCCGAGTTCACCCCTTCTTTGAAAGATCCTACAATTTAGTCTGCTTTTAACGAAGAAAAAAAAACCAGAGAAAGAATAAAAACCAACTACGATCGATATAAGTAAATTCTAAACCATGAGTCGAGTCAGGCGATATTCGATGACTAGGCTACATCATTTGGTAGACATTGATAGTGCTGTTGATAGAAAGAAAAATATAAAAAATAAATTAAAAGAAAAAAATAAAAGCAATTACGGGATCGATCTATGTAGATTCAAACTATGAAACGAATCGAATGATATTGTTAATAAAATCGATGACATCATTGCTAGACAGAGATAATATTGCTGATAAAGAAGAGAGAGAGAGAGAGAGAGAGAGAGAGAGAGAGAGAGAGGTATAAAAGAGAAAAAGAAAAAATAATATCAACTATAATTAATTAAGATATACTTTAGTTATGAGGCGTATCAGATGATATCGTTGACAAAATCTGTGGCTTGAAAATCATCACTGAATATTGTTGATAGTAAGGGTAGAATTACTGATAGAGATGATGCTTGTGGTAGCATAAGACTCAGGTTCTTTTTCTGAGTCAGACACGCCAAGGGGAATTGAGTCAGCGTCTATCGATCGACGTTTAGTCTGACGTCGTAGATGAGTGTCGGCGACGTGGACATTCAAATGCCAATGGCGAATCGTCTCTCTGCATTATACTGGTGATACATTAAAAGCGATCATGGTTAATGTCACGATCGAGGATTCGTTAAAAAAAAAATGAGCTAGAGAATGAAAGAGAAAGAGAAAGAGAAAGAGGAAGAGAAAGAGAGAGAGAGAGAGAGAGAGAGAGAGAGAGAGAGAGAGAGAAAGAGAGAATCACACGATCGAATAAGGTGTCAACTAGCGTTTAACACGTGTTAGACCTTGCCCTGCCTGTTTTATTGATCCTTAGGATATATTCGATGACAGATACTCGTCTAAATACTTCCGCAGACATATACGTGTGCAGGGCATACATAAATAGAGAAACAGAAAGAGAGAAGGAGAGAGAGGGAGAAAGAGAAAGAGGGAGAAAGAGAGAAAGAGAGAGAGGGGGGGAAGAAGAGAGAAAGAGAGAGAGCTGCTTTGAAACGTCCTAGCCTCTCTCGGCGATATTGATCCGTCTACCACCACACTACGACATAAAATCGTCCTGTTAACTGTCTAGAACCATCACTGATGAAAATTCTATCCTTGCATTATTTTTTTTCTTTTTATTCCTTTTTATTCTCTGTCATGTTTTCGATGAGATAAATTCGATAACTTCACAGTATTGGATAGAGGTAGATTCAATGTCTTGGAAAATCGTTCAATATGTCAGGACAATGAAATGGAGTAAAAACTAGATTTTTATTACAATGAGACATTGAGTATTATGTCGTCAATCGGTACATTACATCTGATGGATATTGTAATACTGAGTGAATGGAGAAAGTATTGCTATGATCATTATAATTTTTTATAAATTTATTATTTTATTATTATTATTATTATTATGTCTCTTTCCTTTCAGACTTTTTGTGTCTGATTAGAGATAATAAATCACATGAACCTTGGTCAAGCGTGTTTTCTCTATAACTGTTTGTTTATGGGGTGTTTAGCAATTTTCTTGTGATTGCACATATGTCTCAGACCATGGTCAAACATGTTTCCTATATAAGTATTTATTTATGGTGTGTTTTGAAATTTTCTTGTGATTGTGCATATCTTCAGAATTATTACTATTATTATTATTATTATTATTATTATTATTATTATTATTATTATTATTATTATTATTATTATTATTATTATTACTATTATTATTATTATATTAAATTATATATGATTATATATATTTATATATATTATTCTCCGATAAAATATGAATCTATGAATACTTTTTCGCACTTATTATAAATCGTTTTTGTAAAAATTATCTATTGTTTTTACTTTTGCGAAAATTTACAATAAACAACAAATGAGTTCTCCCGATAAGGTAAATCTGAAAATGGATTGATATTCTGCGTCACAAAGCTTATTAAACTTAATTGATTTAAAAGCAATTTATAGAAAATTCACATTGGCCAATGATCGATTAATGTTGAACATACTTCATTTTAATTATTTGAAGGGCAGCCAGTTCGTTTATACATATGTATGTATGTGTCTCTTTATCGAGGCCACGATTTTGACACACAGAGCCACTTTCTCGCAAAGAACGATCCTGAAAACGGATGACAAGGGTCGCAAGCTGCCGTAAATGGCGACGACTGTCCGCTTACAGAAGACACCGAGATGTATCTCTCTTGAAAAAGTCACTAACGAAGAAAGAAGATGAAGAAGAAAAAAGAGAAGAAGGAGGAGGACAAAAAGGAGGAAAAGGAGGAGAAGAAGGAGAAGGAGGAGAAGAGACAAGCGAGTCGATAACGGTGCTCTCAAAATCTGAGTCACGTCCTCTCCACTTTCCCTCCCATTCTCTTCATCGACCTTTTTACCTTCGCCGAAAACTCTTTACGTTGAATTTCATCTCGAAGCTGTCTTTCCACAATCACTTTTTCAACCAATAAGGGTTGCTTGATAATTTCTGCAAGGTCTTATGTAGAGTTCGACTTGATATCTCATTTTAAGCATTATATATATATATATATATATATATATATATATATATATATATAATAAATATTTCAAAATTCATTATATATATATATATATATTTTTCTTTAAAAAATTATAAATATTAAATAAATATTACACAATCTGTTATAATTATAATATGAATCTTTTATCGTTGTCAATTGAAGTGAACGAGTGACGATATATTTTATGATTATGATAAACTATACAATGTCGATAAAACGCTAATAAAAAATTAATACAAATTTTTGAAAGTAAAAATAAATGAATTTAATAAAATGTCGTGAACTCTCATCCAATAAGATTCATTCTTCGAAACGTTTCATGACTGTTATTCTTATTTATTCTTCGCTCTCTCCTTCTCATTCATTCTTATTTATGCTTGTTTGCGCTCGACGCAATTCATTTGATATTTTTATGAGGTTTTCAACGAAACTTCAGAATTCAATAATAAAAAAAAATCGTTTTTTTTAATTATTTTTTTTTATACATATACTCTATCGAATAATGAAAATAAAAATATAACTATTAAAAATTACATTAATTAACATAAAATATCAAATATGTCTGCTACAATGAAAGTGATTTATTTTCAAAAGAATTTTTCTTTATGACATTACTATATAATATTTAATACTATAATAATTAATATTATATAAATAAAATAATTGAAGAAATAAAATTCTAAATCTCTACGGGAACTAAAATAAAAATGTAAAATTCGATCGAATGAAATCTAAAATTTTTCTACAAGAATCAATGTAATCATATAGAGTTTTATAACTCATCCTCGTAAACGAATTTACCAAGCATAAGTGTGGGAGGAACTCTCCATGGTTCCTCGGCCCTACACGTTTGGTGGCCGGAGAAATTGCAATTTATAACGTCGAGAGCGTGAGTGCAACGGTATATATGTGAAGTTATACGACGTCGTTGGCAGAGAAGAAACGAGCGAGCGAACGAACAAGCAAGCAGAGTCCAAATGGAATGGTCGGCATCGAGAAAACGGTCATCCTTTTTAAAACACACGCTGATCCGTTCGCAAAACGTATATATGTACGCTCATGGAATAACTATGTGAGCATGCACGTGAGTTATCGACTTGCATTTACACTATACATCGTCTTGTGAATTTCACTTGCATCGCACTACATTTTATGAGCTCTCAAGTCTTTATGGAAATCTTCTGTCGAGGAGATCAATTATCTCTTAAATCTGATATTCGATGTTTTTAGCAAGATTAAGATTAACAATCAAATGATTTGTTAGTTTCGAATAATTAACTTATATGTAGGTATTGTATTAGTAATTAAATTATATTAATGTGACGTGATCAATTGATCAATCAGATATTGTTATTGTTTTGAATTCGTGCTGTTATATTGAAAAACTCATGTAGACGTAGCTTATTAAGAACTGCATTGTACTTATTATTGTATAATATAAAACTAAATATATGTATAATACAAACGAAATTAATGACTAAACGAAATTTTGAGAAAATACTAAACTATTAATTTTCATATATATATATATATATATATATATATATATATATATATATATGAAAATAATAGAACAATATTATTTATTAAATCACAAGTAAGCCAAGAGTCAAATTATTTTAAATAAATTTTTGTTATCGATCTATATTAGAATGTCGATTCAATATTAGATGTGAAACAGGAATAAATGAAGGCGGTATTTCGTAGGAAGATAAAAAAATGGAGAATGTCGAGTTCGACTTGAAATCGTTTATCGTAGGCGAAACAAGGTGAGGAATTAGTCATCCTCGTGAAGGAATATTACTGCAACGATGTCAACTCGCCTATACTTTAGATAAATCGAGAATGAATAATGCGGTTTGTTAACAGTATCGCATGGAAACAGTAAATACAAGCGAAACAAAACGATACCATCGTTGTTTTCGTTGTCACTCTTGAAGGAATTAAAATTAAATCGATAGCCGACGGTCAGACTTCGAATGTCCTTACTGAGAACTCGCTAAACGACGTAACTATTATGAAACGCTATGTGAATCCAAAAAAGCAAAAAACGTGGTTCATATTATTCAAATAATCGTACATATATCAATATTGTATACATGCCGACAAATAAACGATTTTATATAATAGATTCTGAAATTGATTGTAAAATTTCATTTAAAATACGTTTATATTTCGAATGGCTTTTGTTTCTCGAATAAAATAATTAAAATTACGTAAATATGAAATTTTGAAATTGTCAATTTTACAGAATTTTGTAAAACGATTTTTCCAAGAGCTCGATTAACCCTTTAATAAATGATTTAAATTAAAATCAATTATAAATAAATTTGTAATATACCTTCATGCGCAATGTAATACATTCGTAATAGTTTAATCTTTTATTAAATTTCGTTCCAAAAATATAATATAATTTTTCCATTGTTAGCCTTTAATATTTACTTATAGGTAGTATAATATATATATATATATTTTTTTTTTAATTTCTAAAAGAAGATCTTGCATCAAAGGATTAATATGTTTTTCTCTTTTTCTAAGACTTACGCCAGCAAAATAAACAAATTTGTGTGGAACGGTGAAAGCAGCTCGTATATAAGATTTTCTTCTTGATATTTTAAGAAATTAAGTTCTGCAAGCTGCTTGTGTTTGATATACCAGATCCAACGTGTTCTATTACTGAAAGTACAAGGATGTCAGTTGACAGGATAAGAACTAAAGAATAAAAAAAAGAAGTATCCAATCTAAAGGGTGGTATATAAACGGTAGTACGTGCTATTGCAAAGTTTTTAAAACTTGGAAAAAAAAGGGAGAAAGGAAAAAGCTGATTTGGAAGAAAAGAGCAAACACTAGAGACGACGGATAAAACATCAAAGAAAAATGCAGAAATGAAATAAGAAGGAAAAAATATATATATATATATATATATATATATATATATATATATGTATATATATATGTATATATATATGTATATATATATATATGTATATATGTATATATATATATGTATATATACTGGAATCGAAGGGAGAAACGATGTGTCCATATTTGGCTACACCCGCTGCATTCTCACCAGCCTACTTCTTTTTATTTCTTATTACGGTCCTCACCTATACTTACTACTCTCAGTTTATACGATTCTTGTGATGTAACAACTTCGTCACAGTTCTCCTCATTTTATCATGATATTGTCGGTGAATATCAAACGTCGTACGAGCAAAAATAGCATGAATTTATTTAAAAAAAAAAAAAAAAAAAAAAAAAAGTGTATTTATAAAAGAAAATAAAACTGTAGAAAACTCAAAACAATGTGATTTTAGTTGTCATTATTATAATATAAAGATGACCAATGTGAGTACAGCTCATGATAATATGTTACTGCAAAATATTCTTTCTTTTTGTTCTAATTTAAAACAAGAAATATATAAGAGAACAAAAATGTTAATATAGATCATTAAAAAATTAAAATCAGGATGAGTACAGTTCGTTCACTATAGTATAGGTACTTAAGTAAGATCTTTTCTTTTTTAATCTACCAACATTATCATCCAGCAAAATAACGATATTCTCTGAAGCTATTAGCCTGGAAAGAAGCTAGTTTGAATTAAGTTCTAGATGGGCGTAGTTAATTCAACTAATGATCGAACTTTCTCGTTCATACGCCCTGTTCTCTATATGCTAAACACTCCCTAAGGGTTACTTGGGGTCACGAGGGCAGCTAGTTATCTCCTATTAGATCTATTATGGCCTCTTTTTCATGCCACTTCGTATAATCAACTATTACTAAAAAAAAAAAAAAAAAAGAAAAAAATAATACCAAAAGTAATGAGAATAACGTGTACAAAATTATAAAGACCCAAAAATAAAAAATTATTCCGTGAGATATAATTTGCTTTTAAAAGGATCGAATGTTTTTATAAATTAAACTCGAGTATCATTTTATACCATGTTAGGAAAGTATACTTGCAGTCATACTGAAAAAGACTTGCATCGTATTACACACAAAAGGTGTCCGTATAATAAGTGGCACGAAACTACTTTCTACAAAAGTAACGGATGATATCCCGATGTTCGTCTCATTTCGAGTTTCCGATAATGCGAATTCATGCTCGTATATTTTATCTAAAAATGTTTCCTACTATTTTAAACACATCCTACAAAGCAGGAAAGTATACTTCTAAAGTCTTTAGATAAAAGAAATTATTTTCCATACAAATTATTTCGACTAAAGTTGTATTATCGTAAATAATCATGTTAATAAATTTTTGACTAGCTATTTCATGCTTAATTAAATTAAAAAAGTTAATAATATTGCAATTAAAATGCCAAATATAACAAAAAAAAAAAAAAAAAAAAGAAAAAGATAATATCAATATTAACTAAACATTATCCAATGCAATAAATAATATATAAACAGTTTTATAAAATTTTGTATTAAAAAGCTATTGAAAAACTAAATATGAAAAAGTTTATATTGCAAAAATTGTAATTAAAATACTATAAAAGAATAGACAATATCAAGATTAGGTGAATATTTTTTAATGCAATAAACCAAATATTAAACTTTAATAATTAAATATATTGCTGCACATGTAATACGAACACGAATATATTCGTGACCGATCAACAATGTATTAACATTCGTGCGATAAAATGATATCGCATGATTCAAAGATGGCGCAGGATTAACATCATATACAGTTCGCTTGTGGAAGGACCATTGATTTTTGTCCGTGGAGAAGCGCATTGCGGACGTTTTGGCTGCTTGCCTCGCGATCAATCGTAAAACGGCGCGACCAAAAAGTTTCTAATTGGAATTCATCGTTTGGCTCTATGGTTTCAATTGAATTTATATCGAACGAAAATATAACGAAAGCAGGAACGATGACATCCATTAAAAATACCTGGAACAAGATCTCAAATGTGTTATTAACAAAATATTGTATTTACCTAACGTCATAGTAAATATTATTAACGAGGGACTAAATATACGGTGCATACTAAATATTATTTAACGAGAATTCACGTCAAACATATTATAAGCTTAAAGCGAAACTAATGAGAGAGCCGAGCATAACTGGTACAACAAAGAAGGGAGAGATTAATTATTCAATCTGTAGACGGAATTCATTAAGCTATGCGCGTTATACTAGTTAAACTTCATTAGGAACTTTATAGGACAGATCGTATGTAAAAAAGCAATATAAAAAGAAAGTGGTAAAAACTCTGAAGACGTTTCTTCGTCATCTTTGAAAGCTCGTAACTTCCCTCCCTTTATATTTTTACAAGTACGAACGATAATTTGAGAACACAAAGATGGAGAGAATTCTTAAGCTGAAAAAATATCAAGAAAAAATATGCCTTTCGAATCATGTAGGTTTGTAAATCTGGTTTCGATCGAAGTAACGTGAGTTTTATATTATACCAAGTAAAGATATTAGATTACTTTCTAAGAAGATAAAAAAATATTCAACGTATATGTAAAGATTATGCATTTATAATGCAGTGCGTGCGAACTATCTCGGTGAACGTTAATTATGAAAGAATATAAAGAAAAGCAACGCTCTTATAAATACAACAAGTATAAGTATAATATGTATGTATATATATATATAATATATGCTATATATCGTATGTATATATGTCACAAAAAATATTCCTGTAATCTATAAGATCCATTAAAATTATTGTATTGCTTTAAACTCACTGTTATTCATACGACAAAAATAGCTACTAGTCGATCTATGACTGGCCCCGAGAGGAACTTCGTTATTAGCTCGTTGAATTCGTTGGACTCTTTCTCTCTCTCTCTCTCATCAACTGCAAACTCGCAAGTGACATCGTCCGATATTTTTCTACTGCAATAAGGAAATGTTAAGAAAGTGTTAATAAAATTATATATATATATATATAAAACATTATATGACCTAAACTATACCATATGATTTAAAAATTATCAAATCTACATGTAGAAAAATTTATTATTTAATAAATAAAATCCAACCTACAAAAAACTAATTACATCTACATAAGCATAACGAATCATTTAGAGAAGTCTGTATATAAAATAAAATAAAATAAATATTGATGTTCAAATGGAAGGTCATTTGTACGAAAAAAATCAATAATGCTATCTAAAATAATATCAAAGATACGTTTATGTCAATAAATTGAGAATCTCGTTGTGACGTATCAAGCAATCAACAGTATGGTGCATGATTGATATGCAGATTAGAAGTTGCTTGTTATGCTAGTGGCAAAGTAGAGGACGGATGTCAGATCTACGATCGTACGTGTCCACTATCTAATGCTCATATCGTATTGATTCTTATTCCATCTAAACTACGAAGACATTATAAAATAAAAATACAAGAGAATATATGTGGAATCTATAACGACATATTGTATATAACAATTCCGTTTTATATTATAATTAAATGATACTTCATGAAGCTGCTCATAGGCAAACGCCTTCATAAAAATCACCTTCATCAAATGACTCCATAGCCTTGGCATTATATAAGCGACACTTCCCGTACTTACGACAGCTTGTTACCGTAATAATAATCTAATCTAGTTAATGTTACAATCGAAATGAAAAATAGTTCAGGACGATCAATTAAACGATCTAATCAACATGCTCTTTGACTTTTCACGTTAGACGGTTATAATATATGATAAAATTAAAAAAAAATTATGAAATATAGAAAATTTCTAGGAACTTTAAAAAAATGTCTTTGTTCTGATTAAGAAAGAAAATGCTGACAGACTAAAAGTGATTCTCAATTATGGAATATTGATCGATGGTAAGCTAGAACTCTTGTTCGTTCGAACGTCTTAAAGCATAAAAGAGGTGCCATAGAAGAGGAGAAAATTCAATACGTGACACTTGATTTATGTTTTTTAAAAGGCACCACTCTAGGTAGTCGGTGTTCGCCACGATCGGGCACGTCGATCGTATGACCTGGCACGGAGGACGTACGTGGGATAACCGGCATGAGAGCGCAAGCAGAGAAAGGAGAATCGCGATACAGCGTGGGCAAAGGAAACGTTAAGCCTCTTTCGGTAAGCCACAACCAAAAACGATTTCGAGTTCTATGCCTTTCTTACTCGATGACGTTCAACGATCCGGTTATGAGTTTACGTTCCTAAATGAGATAAATGTGTTTGAACGACACTTTCTTCGTAGGATGAAAGCTTCGTGTCTCCCTGCAACATGAAGTAAATGTATTCGATTTCTGATCACTTTCATAAAAATTGTTATATCAATGAAATTTTCATTTGATACACGTTTCTTGTGATAATTTCTGATATATATACATATGTTTTTATTATAATAATAGAAATGAGCATATAGAATATATCATAAAATATTAAGAACAACTATAAGAATCATGATAAATTTCAGATAAGAATAAATAAAATTATGAAATGTTTTGCGGTCGATTCCGCGAATTGAGCTACTCGGCTAAATTATAAACAGGAATCATATATAAATGCGATCTATCTATTGATATTTTGAGAAATCACGAATTTCTAGAAACATACGTTCACATTTTGCTGTTTTTCTTAATGAAAACGCTTTTTTGACTATCAGTTTATAGTATTATTTTCAGTATAAAGCATGTTCCTTCTTTTCAATATATACATATCCGATTTAAATGAATACACGTGATAATTTCTCTAAGTATTAAAAATGTCAAAAAATTCAAACGAAATTTAACGAATATTATGAATATTATGTGTGTCAAGTAGACACACGGTAATAATAATTATTTAACTTTACGATAATGTTAAAGAACTCTGTGAGGATCACGTTAAAATTTTTAAATGATATCGAATAACTGACATCAAATCATTTTCAAAACACTACTAATTTATGTCTCTTACAAATCAATATTGAGATATTAGGTCTCAAAGTTGATATGCCGCTATATATTTATAAAGGGCGACTGAGCAATCTGCTCACGGTACATATTGGATAACGCTAAGGCTATATGTAATGTAAGATATATTAACTTTGAGATTTAATATTTCGATAGTGATTTATGCATAAAACATAATTAAGTAATGTTTTGAAAACATTTCAATTTCGATTATAAGAATATGCAATGAAAAATTTATAGTTTTCATTTACAAACATAAACAAGATAGAGCTTTCCAAAATCATCATAAAGTCAAATAATTATCATTATAATGATGTCATACGGCGTTCGTTTAAAATATTCTTTTACATTTTTAATACTTACGGAACAATCGTATGTATACGTATAAACCGGACATATGTGTGTGTGTGTGTGTATGTACAAAATTGAATAAATGAAATAAATGTGATATTTATAATATTTATGAATGAAATATTTATAATATTTATAAAATTGAATATATATAAATGTTGCAAAATTTACCCAACTTAATTTACCCTTATTAAGAAAATAAGAAACTTAAAAAATGTTTCAATCTTCTGTTAAGAACTTCATGGCCAATGTATTAAATTCCTCGTGATATCTTAAGTGTAAATTATGAGCTCCTTTTTCAAGTATTATTACCCTATTAAATAAGTTTAAATATATGTTTATATTAATACATCTTCCATACTAATTATATATTTACATATAAAAAAAAAATATCCACATACTCAGAATTTTTTATATGATCTTTTAAATAAACTGGATGTTCTGGCTTTACTATTACATCTTTTGCTCCATGTATGATTAAAGTAGGACACTTTATTTTAGCCAACACATTTTTACATAAATCACCCTTGTTTTTTTCATATATTCTTTCCATACCATCTACCCAATCGGACCAAGTATTTCTAAAATACTCTTCACCATAAACTTCAATCAATGGTTGTTTCATTTTATCCGACCAAGTGTCGATGTTTTTAATGCCTTAAAATCAAATAAAAAATGTATATGTGTATACGTGTTTACATTTGCCATTTGAAATAATAATATTAATGATATAAAAATATAAAAGTTTCGAATAAATACCTACTTTTATAAATTTGGAGTTCTTCGGGAAGAATGTAAGCATTCGCACCAAATACGATCATTTTACGAATGCTATCAGGATTTTTGGCAGCAAGTATAAGAGACGTGATACCACCATCGCTCCATCCAATCAAAGAGAATTTCTTATATCCTAGAACTTTCATTAAATCAAAAGCATAATCGGCATCACGTTGCAAAAAATCATCTGAATATGTTTTGTTCGGTGGTCTCGATTTTCCATATCCAGGTGGATCCCATGCTACTACAGTCAACTTGTTTTTATCAAGATTTTCTAGTTGAGGTTTGAAGTCAGTCCAAGCAGTTCCTAAAAAATAAAATAACTTATTGATAAAAATCGCTGCATAAATATTTTTAATTACTTTACTCGACTTAGTAATATATACATATTCATTATTAGAGTTTTCTTCTTTATCAACAAGACTATTAAGTTTAATTATACTATCATCTATTGTAACAATATGTAAGAAGAAATAAAGAATATAGAGATAAATGACTATTAATTCATCTTTTTTTATACAATAACAATTTTTTATACATTTCAATAAATTTCAATAAATTAACTTTAATCATTTCAATAAATTAACTTTAAAAGTTATATAATGTTAATATATGAATAAAAATTTGTGATTTTCTAATTACCTAGGGCACCAGGTAATAGGAGAACAGGATGATTACCAATCCCGACTCTAACATAATTAATATCAAACCCATTGACATTGACCTTCCTTTCCTGCGAAAAAAGAAAACTATATATACAAATGTAATGGCAGTTGATCATTATTTCAATAATTAAATTACAGTTTCCTTTACCTCGATATCTTTAATTGTTTTTACTGAAAAAGTTCTTCCTATCGTTGTGCGCACTATTAACACATATTTCTTAAAATTTAATGACTTTTTCTCGGTGAAAAATGAAAATGTATTCACAACAGTAAAGAATCTTCCTCGTAATGCCGCCATGTTTACACATACATATAAATACTGCTATGTGATTATATATGGATATTATAATAGCAACGACCGTTGAATTCAAATTGAATTGATAAAATATATTGAATAAAATAATAATCAATAATGACTTTCTTTTATTAATTAAATTACGTATATCGCCCAAAATAAATGGCTATTGTATTCGAGCAAACTAAGTAAAGAATATATATCCTACCAATTGAACTGTTTATCTTCGATGATTTCCCTTCAATCAAAGTACGTTTGACTTCGTTTATAATTCGATTCAAATGCCCTATTCTGATAAGATACAAAATTAAGAAATAAATATAACTATTAAATAATTAAAAATTAAGTTTAAATCCAACACATTGAATTTTTACATATGTGTATTCATATACACACCCACACACACACACACATATCTACGTATATGTATATAAAAAAATGTGCGTACAGAAAAAACTACGTAAATGTATTTGAAATAATGTAAACATTCGAAATAAATAGTATCATCTTACGAATATTATCAGAATTTTTGATAGCAAGTATAAAAAACGTGATACCAACATCGCTCCATCCAATCAAATAGAATTTTTTATATTGTGGAATGCACAGAATTATACAATAATTGCATGTGTGTGTATGTATATGTATATATATATATATATATATATGTATGTATGTATGTGTGTGTCTATATATATATATATTAACTACTTTAATATTAGTAAAATATTTTTAAAAATCCGAATGAGAAATTATTGCGTGGTTTAATCTTTTGTCTATATAGACAACGTGTATTTAAAACGTTGACTGCCTCGCGAATTTTATGTGACTTGTACAAGGCACCAATATAAATTGTTTAGTATGCGATACATATTATGTTCAAATATTATTTACAAGAGATAAGATCAGTTGCATAAACATGTCTTATGCAATTTTCGTGGTGGGGGTCATCGGTGATCACCAAGGCACTATAGACCATTTTGCACAGAAGCCAAAAATGGTAACAGATTATAATTTAGGGAAATCTTCAGTTGATTTATCTGATCAAATGACTGCTTATAGTTCACCAATGCAAAAAACTATAAAGTGATAACAGAAAATTGGCAATAGAGCTTTTGCTGAATACTTGTGTTGTAAATTCAATGGTGTTATACAAATAAGAATCTCGAAAAAATATTTCAGTCACCGATTTTAGGATGAAGTTAGCGATGTATTTAGTGAAATGTTTTGATGATGAAGATTTTATTTCATTAAGAAATTGCATACAGAAAAAGCGTCGTCATGAACTTAAAAGGGAACCGGGAAGTATGCGAAATGTAATGCGAAATGTGATTTTGCAAAGTGCTACGAAAAAAATTCAAAACTTAGGAAGAATGAGAGCAAAGAATTGCACTAAAAAGGTGGCGACATATTGTGCCGAATATCCTAGTTCATCTTTTCTTTGCCTACCGTGTTTCAATGTGGCTCATCGTTATGTGCACAAATAATATGTATATTTTCCTTGTATTAATAAAATTATCATTACATGTTCTGTACGGGATTAATTTCTTTAAACTACTACGGAATCAATGGTATTATTTAAAAAATTTATTAGATCGATGTTTACCCTAATTATGTATTTTCACTATTCGTGGAGTCGCCAGTCACCGGTGGCCTCCACGGCGCTGTAGCCAAGTCGAGTGCCGGTCATCGGTGACCCCCACGGCAGTCAATGTGTTAAGAAGTGATTTTTCCTATTAAAATATTCACAGTGACTTAGTAAAATTACTATGTAGTTACAATGTTCATACGTAGAAGTATCAGTTATATTATAACTGAAGAATCATACAAATCGTTATAAATTGCAATCGAAATAAATTAATTTCTGGCGGCAAATAATTTTTTCAATTAATACAATCATTTTAAAATATTTATTTTGGAATTGTACAATGACTATAAATGAAATGGAGATATATATCAAATGCACTAGTCACATATGAGAAGTGTAATGATGTTGAAATTCAACATATATTACTTAATGTAAAATAAATAAATACTTTTCATAAAAAATCTGATATAATTGCAAATGCCTTTGATGCTCTTACCTGATCTTGACATCAGAGATTCTATAAAATTAAAGTCATAGTAAGAACAAAAACAATTTACGTAAGGGCAAATGCAATAAAGCGAAGCATGTAATGTTGATCCCATATTACACTTTACACTAATGAAATATGAATCTAAAGATTCCATGTCAATGTAAATGAGTCTTTAAGGCAGACAATGCTCAACATTTTACTTAGTTATAATCAAAACACTGATAGGAATAATAGTAATGAAAGGTTCAGAATGATCATAATTATGGGCTTATCATGAATCTTGATTATGTTTGAGAGCTTTGTGATATTCTTCTGTTAGATGCTTTTTATATTTTGTCTGATCGCTCCACAGTTCTGCTGCCAAAGGATTAAGCGGACTATCGTTGTTGGGTTCTATCATATCAAAAATAAATTGTACATATAAATGAGTAAAATAAATATGAAAAATTCAATTCTGCGTATCACACAAATATGGTCAATATTACTTACCACTAAGTAAAGACTGTATAGATAACAATATAGTACGAACATCATACAAAGCACTCCACTTATCTTTTAATATATCCAAACAAATATTACCAACCGAATCCACATTTGGATGGAAACAAGGAGTGGCAAATCGTACTATTGGTGCACTGTATGGGTAACTATGTGGAAATTCTAAGGTCAATTTATATGTAAGGCCAGCATAAACCTACATAACATAAATTTATATATTTTAAAGTTATGTAAAATAATTAACTATAGGTAAAATTTAATTTATAAATTACTTAATAAAAAAAACCTATTCCGCAAATCAACACTCACTGTATCTTTAGGTCCTGTAATAGTTCCAATCCATTTGAATAGATTTTCACTCTCTGGAAAAGCAGACACTCCTTTTTCTGTACTCATCATCAAGACCATAAGCTCCTTTTGTAGCCTATAAGATATTATTTCTTAATAAGAAGTAAGAAAATGTTTAAAAATTTATGATAGAAATATATCGATGAACTATCTAATCAAATTAATACTTTCACAATTTTTCTAAGTGAAATATAGTCCTCTTGATAGAACTGTACTTGAATAAATATAATAAACTGTATTTTGTACACATATTGGCGTGCAGGCACGCTTGTGCGCACACGCATACATATATACATATATCAATGATAAGATATTATTTTGATTAGAATCTAAGGTTATGTCGTTCAATAACATATTCGTTTAATTGAGTTATTTTTTTCTAACAAGCGCACCATTTCTAAGCATCCAGCAAGAAAAAGCTCAAATAAAATTTAAATAGATACAAAATAATAATATTTATAGCGAAGGCTAATGCAAGAATACAATGGATTACTGAAAGACGTACCGTTTACTGACTGCATGATTATCTTTCGGTTTGTTATGTTTTTCTTCTGTAGCTTTGCTCGGCGTGTTTTGAGAAGAATAAAATGGATTTATATTCTGGGCCATTCCGAATACAAGTTCGCAAAATATGCTCTCACAAAAGTTTCTTCTTTTACAGAGATTATATGGACTAGGCTTCGCTTCGAGAGACAACAGTCACTGTGAAAATTTGAATGCCTCACGTGCTATCATCTGTCTTGAAAACATCGAACAACGAACAGCTGTTGATGCTCCCCCTCCTACTTGCAAACGCGTCACTTCTTGCGTCTGTTCTATCTCGACAAATTAATCATAATTTTTGGTTTTTAACTACACAAAACGATTGTTCGGTTGAAAAAATTATCTTCTTTTATCTTCGATTTGTTTAACGTGATCGATATCAGACAGCTGTAAAATCCAATAAATATTCTATTAACAACACAAGGCAAAATTTTTCAGAATTCTTTTACTGTCTTTTGTCTTACATTTTGGCGCCACGATTTGAAAAAGTTCTCAGATTTTACGCTAATTCAATAATTTACATACCATTGACCTTTGTAATGATAATTTACTACAAATATTTATACTTCTTGAACAATAATATCATTAAGATAATAAAAGTTTTATCATAGGTATTTGAAATGATGTGTACATGAATTCCTATATCTAGTTGAGGATAACTCGATAATGGCGGAAATGATGAAGTGTCAGTTCGAACTGTCAAAGATCAATAGAATAATTTGACGATGTTATCGCTATGTCTTAAAAGATTTTACATTTTGAGATATGTTTAAAATATATAATATCAATTGTGTTGTAAATCTTATAATTATTGTGCTTATATTTAAGAACTTTCAATGCCAAAATTTAATAACAAGTCTTGTATTTTTTAATAAGAAAATTTGTGAGAAGATAATTACAAAGTTTATTAAGAGATAATAGAATCATGACGACTACACAAGGAACACCAGAATCAGACACTGGAAGCTTTGAATGCTTTCAAAATTATACAGCACCAGAGGTGTTCATACAAGGACTAGCAGGAATAGTAGATCAGCAAGATGTAGAATCTATGATACGAGCTCAAAAACAAATGTAAATATTACATTTATACATATTTTACAGTATTTATTTTAATAAGTATCTTATCATATAATAACTTGGACATCTTTATATTTTAGGTTACAAAGATTTGAAAAAACGAATGAAATGTTAACTAATTGCAATCAATTATCAATAAATAGACTAAAGTCAGCAGGAGCTGAATTTAAAAAGCATACTGCTCTGTTGATAGAAATGAAAAAAGACTTGGACTACATTTTCAAAAGAATACGTATAGTGAAAAATAAATTAAGTCAACAATATCCACAAGCATTTAATGGTAAGTTAAATATGAAAAGTATGATAATTTAAATATTAGCATTTAACAAATGTCACAGAGGCCGTTAGAAGCAGTTTGGCTGAAGAAGTAATTGTTGAGGATATTGATTGTTCGGTAAAGCCATTGGAACCAGAAATAGTTCCTCTGCCTAGTGCTACAGTCAATGATACAGAGAGAGATCCAGATTCTGATGGTAACCATAATTGTACTTGAACTAATTATACAGTTATAAAGTGAATTTACATTATCTCCGAATGATTGTTCGATTCTTCAATATATGCATATTTGGTAATGAATTTTTATTAAATGTTTCTGATTCATAGTGTTAATGATATTTTCAACAAAATATTTGCTCTGTAGTTTACATGCTTGTAGCGATGCTTCCTATAATACGTACAAAAGTTGTAATGCCAACGTACTGACATTGAAAATTTTTCTTATTGTATTATCATCTATGAAAGATAGTAACTGATGTAGTTAATTATTTATTGCTTATAGTATCTATTATATGTTTTATAAATCGCTATTAGGAAGCTTGACATCGTGCTATATACAAATGACAATTTACATTTGAGATCTCATTGACACATTATATTGAATCTTGCATAAAGTAATGCTATATAAAATTCTAAATTTTAAGTTTTTTTATCTTATAACAAATTGCAAAAATGTATATTACTCAACATCGTTCTCATATGATATTACATATTTATCAGAAAAGAAAAAAAAAAAGATCAATAGTTTTTTATTCTAATAAGGATAATGTTTAAAGATAATATGAATGACAGAAAATACAGAGTGATCTAATAGTGTTGCATAAAACTTATAAATATTAAGAAAATCAATCTTTAATCTATTGCCTACTTAGTATATATTATCTCTATACAAATAGTTCAAAACTTTAGATGATTACACATACTAATAAGATTATATTTAAGAAGATATTCTTATAAAACACTAAAGTATTCTGTCATTCGTTTTAAATAGCACGTATCTTCTTATTATGAAGTCTTTGATCAAAAGTATATTAGCAGACTCATAAAGAGAAATTAGGAATTGTTACTATCGGTGCTATACAGATTTTAAAGCTGCGTTCAATTGAGATTTTATCCCGTTGTAAGAAAAGATAAAAAAAAAAAAAAAAATTAAAAGAAGACGAAAAGAAAAGAAAAGAAGAAACCAAACAGCAAAGATGTATTAAAACGACGAAAGTTCGTTCGATGTAAAGTTCATTAAAACGACCCATACTATTTTTTAATGCTAATGAAAAAAATGATGGTAACTTGTATCGACGACGAGCAATCTTGTTGAGCGTTATTGAATGTACATGTTACGGTCGAAGTAAATACATACATGTTAAATGTGAATAACTTGTAAAGAAGAATAGAAAGTAAAAAAAGGATATACTTCCACTGTAACATATTTATGATTAATGTTGTATAATGCGGTACAATTTAGGAGAGTACGTGATAATAGAAAAGGAAATATATGAGGAGCCTTTATCGTCAATTTTGCTAAAAAGACACTCTCGTTTCATTTCCCGTTTTTCCGAGCTTACGAACCTAACCATGAGCCCTTACCACCCCCTTCTCTCCTCAACGAAACCAAATTCTGAAAAGAAAAGATACAAAAGCTAAGTTGATATCAATTATTCTTCGTGTACAGTTCCAGTCGAGGAGTTTCAGTTCGCGAAGCTGCGTAAAAGGCGAATTAAGAGCAACGACAGTTCATCGACGGAGAGCAACAACGATCAGAGTATCGCCGACACGTCATCCTGCACTTCCGACACCGGTTGAATTTTCGCGCGAGTTGGCCAACGAGCTGTTTGAAAGGGAGCGGGAAAACTACGCGGAGAGAAAGAGAGAAAGAGAGAAAGAAAGAGAGAGAGAGAGAGAGAGAGAGAGAGAGAGAAAGAGAAAGTGAGAGAGAGAGAGATAGAGAGAAAGATAAATAGAGAAGGAGAGAGGGAAAGAAAATGAATGAAATAGAGAAGGAGAAGATAAAAAGAGAAAAAAGAACGAATGAGATACTTGCGTGTTTATATCGCGGCAAGTCACGATGATGTTCGTTGCGAACCTTAACTCGACAATAAAGAAAAAAAAAAAAACCAACAAAAGAATAACTACAAATATGCCTCTTTTACTCATTGCACGATTGCAAGTTCTGTAATACACGCGTATGAATATCAATGTCCAAATAAAGAGATTCAAGGTCAATAAAAATATTCTTTATGTGTACATGAAAGTTAACAGTGTTGATCATTTAGCGCGAAAATAATTAATTCAAAGTAATTATATGCAAATAATATATATCGTAATTTTGCGATATTATTTATTGGAATTTATTTTCTTTGTTATCCCTTATCATTGGGCTTTTATTGCTATAATAATCGGTATAACGTTGTTGCTATGCGTCCTTTTAGTTTTTACATAAAATATGTTAATGACGAAATTGCGGTTCACCTTCAATAAAGTATATCTCACTGTTTCTCCCGCTTCTTGACCGACATTACGAACAAAGAGGACAGTGAAGAAATATAATGAAATATAAAGGCGTTGCTATGGTAACACACTTATATAATTTATAAAATATTTCTCTCAAAAGGTAATGAATTAAAGTTGATAATAAATTAGGATGAGAAAAAAAAAAAGAAACATTCTCTAAATGTTCATAGTGAATTTAAATATTAATTTGAATGAATTTATAATAAACGTTTTCTTTGATATTTTCATTTTGCTTTGTTGTTAATTAAAAGTTCCATCGACAGATGGAGCGCGAGTGCGGCTCGATTCGCGGTAAATTTAATTAATAATTATAACCGTGTATATATATCCTTGACAATATAAAAAATGTATTAAGAATTTATATCGTAAAGAGACCGTGATATTAAATCTTATACGATGATGATCGAAATGTGTACAAAAAATAAAACCAAAGTATAAGTAATAAAAAAAAGTATAATTGCCAGTGACCACCTATAAACCTTATCGATACATTTGCACAACATACATTAATAACCCCGTCAAAATTTTGCGTTATGAGACGTAGTACAATTTAAAAAAAAAAAAAAAAAAAAAAAAAAAAAAAAAAACAAAAGAACAAAAAAAACAAAAGAACAACGAGCCTATCGTGAATGTTAGATTATCTTTATTATTACATCCGTTTAAAAGGCATAACTTATTTATAAAAATATGGGATTGAGTAGTGTTGGGAACGGGGTAGGATATAATAATAGGATCGAACAAATTCTTAGTTCGCTTATAAAATAGTTAATACGAATAAATCTCAGTACTTTTTACAAGTTACAAGAAATAACAAGATCTATCGTAATTATCGGAGACGTAGAACTTATTATAAATGGATCTTAGGCTACACCAGTATATCCTTAAATCTGTCTTTTTTTTTTTTCCTTTTTTTTTAACACAGAAGTATGATGATTCGAAAGAAGAAAAAGAGAGCAGTTGGGAATGAATTATGAACACATAATAACTGCTGTCGATCGTACAACAATGAATTTACGTATATATCGTCTACGTATTGTTGAAAAACTTTCACGATTATTATTATTATTATTAATGAACAACACAGACTCAATGATTTAACTTTTACATGGTATCTTTCTTATTTTCTTTTTTTTTTTTTTTCTTTTCTAGAAACATTATATTCTTGTTACACGCGAAATAAGATCATCGTGCTCGTTTGTCAGCGAACACGCTAAAGTTCGATTCATAATTTTCTATCTCATATAAATCTTACAAAAATACATACACGTTTCTTCTCTTCGTATTTTTATTGTCATGTATTTGGCAGTACCCGCATAAATTTCGGCAATATAAGGGCAATCGCATAAAGATACTCTATAAGATCGAGATAAAAGCCATATATAAATATAGAATTTCTCTCATTTCTTTCGATGCGTAACTTTACGATATAGGCACAAGTATTATGTAGGTCCCTTAAATTTCTTATATAGGAAGAGAACTTTCTTTTATGCTACTGTGTAATTTAGAACAGCACTAAAGATAGCTATAATAAATTCTTAACGCAACAAGAAATTAATAGTTCGTTACTATGTTGTTGAAGAGAGAATGATATGGTTACGGCATACGAATCATCTTATAATAAAAAACGGCTAACTTACATTTTATAAAAAACATGTAAAATAATGTACAAAATCGAGAGAAAAGGTAATTATATAAAAGTACTCGATAGGGTGCAAAGTGAGTTGCAGAGCGGAACGGGGGAAAAAGAAGGGGAAGAGATACTATTTACAAATTATTTTTTTTTTATAAAGTAGAAGTTGAGTTAGTAGTTCTACGTGAATCCCGATTCCAATATGTCCTTTTTTTACTTATCGAAAGTGTCACTGGCGACATATTGCAAGCGCGCGAAGAACTATACTTTTTCGAATACTACTAATAATAATTAATAATTAATAATAATAATAATTAATAATAATAATAATAATAATAATAATAATAATAATAATAATAATAATAATAATAATAATAATAATAATAATTATAATAATAATAATAATAATAATAATAATAATAATAATAATAATAATATTTTAATAATAATAATAATGATGATGATGATAATAATAATGATGATAATATAATATAATAATAATAATAATAATAATAATAATAATAATAATAATAATAATAATAATAATAATAATAATAATAATAATAATAATAATTATAATAATAATAATAATAATAATAATAATAATAATAATAATAATAATAATAATAATAATAATAATAATAATAATAATAATAATCTCTTTTCTCTCACAACAATCTATAGTATCTATTATGCGTACCGTTTAACTGCGCCGCAAATTCTTATTATTTAAACTCTCTTTCGGCTACTTCGGGTAGAAGAGAGGTCAGAGAAACGTATTAACACCCATCGATGCACTCTAAATTTAAAAATGATCCATATTTGTTGAAAGAATTAAACATTAATAATTATACTACCTTTGTTAAGATGATGGATCGTACCTCTCGACGGAAATAACATCGAGGAAGTAAGAAAAAACTAGAAAAAGAATGCCATACGTATGGAATGTTTGTGTATGGAACAACACGCTTATAAGCGATCGTACAAAAAACAAAAAAAAAAAAAACAAAAAAAAAATACAAAAAAAATACAACAAAAAAAAAATAAAAATAAAAAAAAAATGAAAAGAAAAGACAAAACTTTCTGACGCTCTCCTCAACCAGACACACACGCTTTATATATATCTTACAATTCGCACAAAACCAGTAAAAAACGTATTCATTAAAAGGCCATTAGGAAACATTGTGCTTTTCGAAACACATAATTTAATACATTCTCCTACGTATACTTATCTAACACACTATATAGCACTCGAAGGCACAATTTCTTGTTATGTAATGGCCTCCTCGGAGGCTTGCATACGCTCTCATGCTAACGAAACAACTATTGCTCTCGATCTCGACGAGCTAATCACAGTACGTACTCTCTCTCTCTCTCTCTCTCTCTCTCTCTCTCTCTCTCTCTCTCTCTCTCTCTCTCTCTCTCTCTCTCTCTCTCTCTCTCTTTCTCTCTCTCTCTCTTTCTTTCTCTCTCTCTTTCTCTCTCTCTTTCTCTCTCTCTCTTTGTATCTTCTTATTTTTCTTACAATAAAAGCTACGATCTACTCGCGCGAGAAGGAGAGCGTTTGCTCGTTTCATATGTAGATTGCCTCCGAGCCCTTGTTACTTTGATGAGCTCCACCGCCAGCACCGTAGGCGTTCGGCGAGGCCATGCACTCGGACCAATCGCTGTTCGAGTGAGGCGAGCTCGAGGACCAATGTCCGGGGCTGTCCGGCGAAGGCGTCGGAAAACTTTCCGGTGCTTGCATTAGATGTTGCGGCGTGACGTCTGGTCCAGAATGATGGGACGGTGGCGTCAAGTACTGATAGTACTGTTGTGTCTGTTGCTGCTGCTGTTGTGTACTTTGCTGCTGTTGTTGTTGTTGCTGTTGTTGCTGCTGCTGCTGTTGTTGCTGCTGTTGTTGTTGCTGTTGCTGTTGCTGCTGCTGTTGTTGCTGTTGCTGTTGTTGTTGCTGCTGCTGCTGTTGTTGTTGCTGTTGTTGTTGCTGCTGCTGCTGCTGTTGTTGTTGTTGTTGTTGTTGTTGACTGGAATAAGGTAAATTCTCAAAATCGAACCCCACCGGTGGCATGCCTCCGTGTTTTTGATGCGTCGCCTGTCTCATGGCGGCGATGTGCGTTGGTGATGTGGGAAGTGACGGCCGGCTCTTTGCTGGCGAGGGCGAGCCCATGTAGCTCGCTTGAGGAGAGAGCGTCATGTTTGACTGTACTGAATGTGGCGGTGACTGATTGCTGTACGGTGGCGATAACGTGTTCACCATACCCTGCGTTTGTCTCTGATGCGAGGCTAATAGTTGATCGTGAAAATTTGGCAGCCCGTAGTTATTCGTGAATGTGTCAAGACCGAGCTGTTGCAAGCCTTGTATGGACTGTCCCTTTATACAATCCTCGTACGGTGGTGGTTGTTTCGCTGTCGCCGTATGACCCACTAAAGGCAAGGCGTTACTGTAAAGGCTCGCACTGTCGTACGGGCTTGGTAGGTTTCCCTCAGCTCCCTCCGCTCCCTGAGGGATTTCCTGGTTTGGGGGCTGAGCGCCACGCTTCGCCGGTGGCTTCTTTACCGACGGCTTTCGCCTCATGACCACCACTGCACCTTCGGATTCTGGACTGTTTGGGTTCCCTGTACCACCAGTTTTTGGTCGTTTCTTCGATTTCGCTTGTTTCGGTGCGGAACCGATAACAGTTGGATGTGTGATAAGTTGAGGATGATTTGGGGATCCTGAAAGTAGAAACATTGGATATTACAATTAGTGTTCTTTTAAAAAAATAGAAAAGATACGAACCAGAAATATACGTAAATCAAATGCTTACCTATTAGAGGACCATTCGGCATGACATTCATCATTTGAGGTGATCTAGGTACATGCTCGTCTAATAATCTGACGATGTCATGATGTAACCTTTCGCTGGCTACATCTCTTGGTAATCGATCCATATGATCTGTAATTTCTCTATTGGCGAATGTATCGAGTAAAGCTTTACAAGCTTCAAAGCTGCCCTCTCTTGCAGCGAGGAACAGCGGAGTCTCGTCTTTGTCGTCCTGTGCATCTCTGTTCGCACCATGGACAAGTAATATGTTAACAGCATCTACATTATTAACAGCTGCGGCCCAATGAAGAGCAGTTTTGCCGCTATTATCAGCAGCATTTATATCAGCATCAGCATTAATCAGATCTTCTACCATTCCTTCGGTTGCTAAACGTGCAGCCAATATCAAAGGAGTGGTACCATCGTGCATTCGAGCGTTAAGATTCGTTGCTCTATTTCTAAGAAGAATTTGGAATACTCCCATCGCATCCGCAGCGACGGCTGAATGGAGAGGCGTTCTGCCGGTATTATCTTGTGAGTTAGCATCAGCTCCAGCATCCAAGAGACGCTTAGCTGCATCTGATCTGGCATATCTAGCAGCGAGATGAAGCGAAGTTTCACCGCTTTTATCGGTAGTAGCATTTAAATCAGCACCTTGTGCCACGAGATCAGCGATAACAGCTGCGGTACCATCACTTTCATCTTCCTCTTCTCCAGTATCAAGACCACCTCCACGTACAGCGGCTACCATTAATGGAGTCATTCCACATGGTCCTCTAGCATCTACATCTTGACCATGCTCGAGACTAGGTGGTGTTAAAACTCCTGCATCCGGTCTAGTTCGTATTTCTGCTGCATCCAAATGTTGTTGAGTCCACATTCTTGGTTCCGTTTCTTCGTAATCAGTGATGGCCGTGTGATCGCTTGCATAACCAGGTTCAATAGCTCGCATTCGTTTCGATGGTGGAAGATCCGATTCGTCGTCAGACCATTGTTGTGCTCGACCATTTCCTACATCGAGATCCATGCAATTCACCGATGGTTGTTTATTGAGATTACGCATTTCTTGTCCATCGGGACCTCTTCGACGTGATCTACGTCTCTGACCACTTCCACTATTCGTTCGTAGAAAACCTTCTGGGAACCATGTCACTCCAACTGCTCTTCTCCTTTGCGCTGTCACCAAAACTCCTACAAGCATTCCTCCGACTATCACGATAATGACACCAATGAAGACATACTTGTAATTTGTTGGTGTATCAGGATATTCAGGACCTTGAGGACCAACAACACCTCGAACTTGCTCGATAGGGAAATTTCTCGAAAGAGAATGTTTCGAGGCTGTAGCAGCTAAATATTCTGCTGCTTCGTTGGCTGATGGGAAGCATACGGCACCCTGTGTTACTGTACATTTTCTATTATCAATCTCTAAATACGCTATAACACCGCTTTGACTATTCGTATAAATCGTCGCCTGTCTACCAAAGAAATTCGTTTGTAAACTTGGTTCTCGTTCTCTTTTCCAAGGATATATCATGTCGTTACCAAGCTCGTCTTGTTTCACACGTAACGTAGTTCTTAATTCGTGACCGATATCTCGTAGGAATGCCACTACGTTAGAACGAAAAGTCTGCATATCCATCCTGACTACCACAGAAATAACACCTTCTGCTAAGGAGGGTGGTTTTCCGTCACAATCCAAGCCATCCCAATTACATTCTTCGTTGTTACATCCATAGTCGCAATAACCATTAGCATAATGTTTTCGACAATACGCATCATATATCGGACTGAAATAAATAAAGTAACATAATTAATAAAATATCATTCCTACATATAAATTATTAACTTGTTGAAATTTGTTAGAAGTTATCTTATACTCACTTGCAAGGTGCTAATTTTCTCTCACAGTCTCTTCCATCGAAGAGACACTGAGCGTTGTTGCATACTTCATCGCAAACATCGTTCATGAAGACATCCCAACAGTTTATTGGAGCGGTACAGTTTCTCCAAGGATTAATACCAAGAGAACAATCGTTTCCGTCGAAATTACATGCATATCTATTACATTCTTCGTCGCAGTGATGATTTCCAGATTTTTCTTCACAACGATTTTCTATACATCTTTTTCTTTCGCGTTCCAAGTCGAGATCGTAAGCATTCATGTTCTTTGGAATGTTTGAATTTGGTCTACCGAATACACCACCTCTATAATTTGGATCGTAAATTTCACAGTTCTTGCCAGTCCATTTTGGTGGACAATAACAAGTGTAATCTCCGAGAAGATTTTCGCAAACGGCATCTGATTGTTGGCAAGGGTTACTAGCACATTCATCTCTAGCATCTATTTCACAGTGAGTACCTGTTGTGCCTGGTGGACAATGACATCTATAGCCAATTTCTGTTTCAGTTATTCGACAGGTACCACCGTTCAAACAAGGTTCCGTATCACAGTAAGAGCCAGCAAATTCACAATTCTTTCCATGATAATCGTTAGGACAGATACATGTGTGACCGGCTTGTTTGGCAGCACATACACCGCCATTCTGACAAGGTGAACTATCACAGAAATTAACTTTTACTTCGCAGTGGCGACCCATATAACCAGGTTTACAGTTGCAATGATAATTGTTTACAAGTTGAACGCAATCTTGAGTACCAGGTGAAGCACAGGGATTTGATAAACATTCGTTGATATCTCCTTCGCATCTTGGCCCTACGAAACCTGGTGGACATTTACATTCAAATCCACCAACTTTATCAGTACATGTTCCATTATTATGACAAGCGCCAACCACGCAATCATCTACGTTGATCTCGCATAAAAATCCAAGTGTACCCGGTGGACAGGAGCAACTGAAGTTATTGATTAGATCATGACATGTGCCGCCATTTTGACAAGGATTTGGCCTACAATCGTCAACGTTAAGTTCACAATTTTGTCCTTGGAAACCTTTCGTACATTGACATTGATATGAACCGACTAAATCTTTACAGGTTGCACCGTTTTGACAAGGAGCGGATTCACATTCATCGATTTCTTCTTGACAATAAGAACCAGTATAACCTTCGATGCAATGACACCGATGACTATTTCCAATGTCCTCGCAAGTACCGTTATTACAAAGATTCTTTTCAAGCACACCTTTCCTAATAGCAGCATCCTTGCATGAGACCATTTCTACGTCACAAACCTTGCCAGTCCAACCTGGCGAACAATTGCAGTGGTACTTATTATTGTGTTGAACGCACGTTGCTCCATTTTCACAGGGATTATCAGCACACCAGTCTACGTATTCACCGCATCTTGTACCGGTATAGCCATAAGGACAATGACACGTATAATATTGCACATGATCATGACAAGTTGCACCATTTAGACAAGGCGAACTATCACACTCGTTTATACGGTATTGACAATTCGAACCAGTATAGCCAGGTTTGCAAACGCAAGTATAGTTGTTTATTCCGTCGATACACTTGCCACCATTCATACAACTACTATCAGTGCAATCTTCGTCATTGGTTTGACAATTTATACCGGAGAAGCCAAGTTGACATTGACATGTATACGAATTTACGTATTCCTTACAAACTGCTCCATTTTGACAAGGCTGCGATTGACATTCATTTACATCCACTTCACAATGTTTGCCGTTGAAACCATCAACGCATAGACAAGTATAGTCACCAATTCCGTCTAAACAGGTTCCACCATTTTGGCACGGATCTGTAAATTCATAATTCATCGTACTTCAGAACATGGCGTATCAGACAAAGAATAAAAGTACAATTGTATTATAATTAAGTAAGACCCTATTATGACTATAAAGAAAAAAAAACTAATTGTTCACACAAATCCGATCATCAATCTGACCAAATAATAATAAGATTAATTTAAACAATACTGAATATATCATCTAATTAAAGTTATAGCTACGAACGACGTTGCTGATCTTTTCGGCGAGTGCGAGCACATGCCAAACTCGGCATTTTAATTTCAGCTTATATAAGTATCGAAAGTAACGAGAAACGCGGCGTCATCGAGAACAAATCGTATCCATGACAAAAGAATTAAACTGACTTCGTCGTAGTTGGGCTAACGAACGAGTGCAAACCATATTGCAATATTATTCTGTTATCTTTTCAATCTTAACACGCGATGATTGTAAAACCAAGTTAAATCTTTTTTTATAATTTTCAGACTTTTTCAGTCATCTCAGATGAATTTCTAGTTAACTTGTTTTTCATAATTTTACCTTGATTAACAACCTAATAGCTTAACACCCGATGATTTTGATTTTCTTTCTTTTACTCATCGCTTACTTTAGATTTAAACGATTACTTTAATTTATCTAGGTCGTACGTAATCGCATTAATATCAGTACTCATCCGTGTATGTTTTAAGATTCAAATATTGAACAATGTCTATTTTTGATAAAACGTTACCACGTGCTCATCTATTAAGGTTATCGGTCATTTTGTTTGCTCATCGTACGATCATGATTCGACGTGCTGTACATAGTTCGCAGGTATATATGTACATATACATATGCAGTTAAAGCGAATTCGAATCTTATTAATGATTTATCAGCTCAAGATATTACGATCATTTTTGACATCGCCCGTCAAAGATGCGACAAAGGTTTTAACATTTCTTTTCTTGTGTGTTCAATTGCTGAATTGCGGTCAGAATAAATTTTGAATTAATCTATCTAAATTGATTTAAATTTAATCAAAACCATGCACGAACGGGATCTGATCCCGTGCTAAATTAAATACATTTTATTGTTAATTTGTGTTTTATTCTTGCTTTATATTTCTTTTTAAAAAAATATGCGTCTAAGCATTTAAGATGATGCTCGATGCTTTCCCGTGAATAAACGACAAAACGCACATGCGAGAGAAAGAACGGTTATAAACTTATTATCCTGAATCGACACTTACATGATGCACAATCATCGGTGTTGATTATGCAATCCCGGCCTTCGTAGCCTTTAGCACAGACGCATTGATAAGATCCATTAGTGTTCCTGCAAGTGGCACCATTTCGACACGGGGACGTCATAATGCATTCGTCGACATCTTCGTCACATAATCTGCCAGTGTAACCTACTGTACAAGTACAGGCAAAGTCGAGAAAATTGGACGAAGGTGAACATTTTGCATCGTGTAGACATCTGTAAAAATAAGATCTCAATAACTAACAAAGTTTCAATTAATTAATTAAAATTTAAAAGCGGACGAATAAATTTTTATTTGATTTTCAAAGGACTTACTTGTTAGGTGAGCAAGGGTCCAACTTGTCCTCGCAGTTTCTGCCGGTATGAGGTAACTCGCAAACGCATTTATAATCGTTTACAAGATCGATGCAAGATCCACCATTTTGACATGGATTGTTAGCGCAATCGTCGACGTTGGTTTCACAATTTGTACCAGCGTAACCGGGTAAACACTTGCAACTATAACCATTGAGATGATCGTTACAAGTGCCACCGTGTTGGCAAGGATTCGAGCCACATTCGTCGATGTCAGCTTCACATCTTTTGCCACCATAACCAGGTAAGCAGTGGCAAATAAATTGGTTGACTCCATCTTCACAGGTACCACCGTTTACACAGGGGTTGCTAGCACATTCGTCGACATCACTGAGACATCTTGCATCGTAATAACCGCGAGGGCACTCGCATCTAAAACCATTTATTAGATCAATGCATCGGCCACCGTTTGCACAAGGATTGCTTGCGCATTCATTTATATCCGTTTCGCAGTGTTGTCCGGTAAAACCAGGCTCGCATTCGCATGAGTATCTAAAATGAGAATAGTTAAAAATTAGCATGGCGAATTTGTTAATTTAATTGAAATTAAAATTGAATTTAGGTCAAAATTAAGAACCAAGTGTGTTCTAACACTCTCGTGTGATTCATTTTAAGAGTTACTCATGCTCCCACGTTTAAATCGATAATTTTCGAAGATAATTATTTACCTGTTGATACCATCAATGCATCTAGCCCCGTTTCTACATGGATTACTATAGCATTCATTGACGTTGACCTCGCAGTTGGTACCAGAAGTTCCAGGTCTGCATATACATTGATACCCATTGATCTTATCCTCGCAACGTCCACCAAATTGGCAAGGATTGCTCTCGCATTCGTCGATTTGGGTTTGACATAGTCTGCCAGTGAAACCTGGGAAACAACTGCAACTGAAGCTGTTCTCGCCATCGATGCAGTTGCCACTGTGACAAGGATTCGATTGACAATCGTTTATGTTTGTCTCGCAGGATGCACCAGTGAATCCTGGTGGACATTCGCACGTATACTTTGCTATCGAATCCTGACACGTTCCACCGTTCTTGCATGGCGATGAGGCGCAATCGTCGATGTTGATTTGGCAGTGTGAACCAGCAAAACCATCGGCACAGGTACACTTGAATGAGTTTATGAGATCGGTGCAAATTCCGTTGTTCAGGCAAGGCTTTGCAGCGCATTCGTCGATATCTATCTCGCATTGGGTTCCCGTGAAACCTGAAAGATATAAAAACAAAATATTTCAATAATTGATCCTTAATTTTTCTTTATTTTTTTTTTTCTTAATATGTTCTCTATATTATTTTGTTAAATAAACATGAAAATAAAAAATCATGTCGATCTGATTAAATTGAATGCATTGCTATTATATTTTCTATTAATTCATAAATATTGATAAAGAAAAAACGAATAATGAAGAACAAAAATGAAAAAGTTCTTTTAATTACGAATTCAATGCATGTACATATTAAGACGTGTAATTAATTTATTCATTAAGAATGAATAAATTGTTACTGAGAGATCCTAAACGTTTGTTGCTAATCCTTCCATTTTTCTCACTTTTTATCTCTTTCTGGAACAATTCCATTAACAGAAAAAATTCAAGGAATTCTAAAAATAAGATAGAATCCGTTTTGCGAGATATAAATGATCACGAGTTTCGAAGAGCAGCTAATGAGTGGAAGCAGGTTAGTTGATTATACATTAAAGTAGAAATAATGAGGGAATAACGGCGAAGTGCTAGGAGATTAAAGAGCCAATTTCCTATCGTTCGAATGTATTGGAGGCATCATGGCGTGAAAGAGAGAGAAAGAAGAGAAACGACTAGACACCTAACAGCCAATCTATGTGTCCGCGCGATCGTGCGTACTCCCACGTTCGAGCAGGCGTGTTCGGGTAATTGTAATCTATTGCCTTGGTACAGTGTGTTCTCGAAAGAGCCTACGCGCGTTGATAAAGTACGTGAACTCCGAGGAGAGCACGATGCTGCTCCGTCACTTCTGCCTCTCACCTGGCTATCCTCCTTTCCTCCTCTCCTTCTCTTTCTTCTTGATCATTCCTTCCGTTTCTTTTTCTCATACTCTTGTACCCCGCCCACCCAGCCACGCGTATACGTGCTGTGGACTCGAAAGAGAAGATAATGCAAGAACGCTCCTTTAAATTGGAAAACCGATATCTCGTTATAATATTAACTGTCACGTGAATTTTGTACCTTTTATCCTAGGGATCACAGTTATATTATCATATTATTCATAGCTTCATTATTTTGTATTTATTAGAATTGAATATTGTTAACTAATGTTGTTAATTAAAAATTTTTTATTCTCAAAATGAATATCTTATTCATTATGGAATTTTTTTTTTATTAGATTATAACACGTTTTTGTACTTTTGTCAATAGTGTATCTGTTTCATCGATAGTTACACATTATCATTTTAATATCTTTTGAGGATTCTTTAGTCGGTTAAATATATTGAATTTTTGGATCAAAAATTGCAATAAATTACACAACAAAGTAATAATAATTACGATAATTAACCCAATATTATTTTATGATGTTTTAATATACTTCATAGGTAAATTTAATTTTTGTAAAATATTATCTTTATTAACTTTCAAATCAACGAAGATGATTGAACTAACTAATCATTAATATTCGAAATAATAATTTATATATAATCAATACATAAATAAAAATATTCTTTATTCATAGTTTTAGTATTCTATTTATATATTAAAAAAAAAAAAAATAAACATTGTTAATAAGAATTAATTCTTGAATAGCACTTTTTTTACTTTACAGTGTTATCTAATTATTAGTTTTTATTCGGTAAAATTCAACTTATAGTAATTAATTTTTCATCAATGATCATCATGACAGTCAATGTATTAAAACGCTTCCGACTTAACCACCAGGAATTCGTTTTCCTTACTGGAGATTTAATGTACGTCGTTTTCGAATTATTTTTTTTTCGTCTTTTATTTTTCCTTATTATTTCTCTATTTATCTTAAATAATCGATAGGAGCAGATCTTTCAAGGTAATAGTACATGGTATCGGGCTACCATGCGTTGAGCTACCTATTGATGTTTTTCGATCGCGGATTTGATACACCCCTTTGATACGATCATGCTAAGCGGATGATTGTTACCTATACGATGCTTGACTTATGTAGTGTTGAAACGATAACGTCGAAAAGGGTTAAAATAATCTTGAGAAATGATTTTTTAGTAGTTTTATTTGTTGAGGTGAATGTACTTTGAAATAATAAAACTACGAAATTGAAATTAAAATTACAATTGAGATTAAAATTTTAGAGATTATATAAAAAATAGAAATTTATTCTTAATCATTTGTTCAGATCATTCGATCAATAGATTCGATCAATAATTTATTTAAGCACGATTCAAATCAAAATAATGTAGTATCATTAAAAACCCATTAAAAAAATAAACATATTAAAAAAAAAAATAATATATACGATCTTGCTGTATCAACTAATACTGACATAAAACTTATTATATACCGTCATTAAAAATATATCATTAGAATTATTCTAGAAAAAGTTTAATAATGATCGTGTTGTTCGAACTATGAGTATATAAGGTATTACATGTTGTTGTAAAAATATATCATTACAAATATACTAAAAAAAAATATTCAATAAAGATCCTGTTATATGAACTACAGAAAGTATCACATATCGTATAGTTTGCTTGATTAAAGTTATACTCATAGAGATCTCGATATAGATTATTATTACAATTCTCTTTATAGATTATTATCGCAAAATGAGCGAATATCTCTCGCTCTCTCTCTCTCTCCCTTCTGAGTTTCATATATCGTAAACTATCATTCGTGTTGATCTATTCCACGTATCCTGCTCATCGAAGTGTGAATGGCAGCAAATCTCAGACGAAAAATTTTTTGAGGAGGTAGCACCTGCAACGAAGTACCGCGTGTTCTAAGAGAGAAATACAAAACTCGAAGAAGCCGTTCGCGGATGGTTGTAACGGTAAAATATACGAGTTATCTCGCACACATCGTTCCGGCATCCGGACGAAAGACGCCTCGAAGCAAAAGACATACTTAGATTTCTCTATCTTTTTTTTTTTAGATACGAATGTATCGACGATGAGTATGCTGATTGTACTTTGATCAGTTTGATCGATATTTTTCATAATCGATTGAACACGTGTTTAACTTTACAATTCATTAAACAATTTTTCAAAATGTATAAGCTATTTAAAAAAAAGGAACAGAAAGAAAATGTAATGCATGATAGTTCCTCGTATACGTACTTTTAAATATATAAAATATTAAATATATATATATATATATTTAAGAATAAAAGTAAATCTTACGGTAAAGAAGTATTAAATGATTAATGATTGATCCAATGCGTATACTCATTCCTTAGATACCTTGTATCATTTTATACAAAATCAAATGAATATTCTGCCTTTTTAAATTACAATGATTGATAAATCATCTATCTTCTTATAAATATAATTAAACAATTTTATAACTGTTAGTGTAAACGTTATAATAAAAAAGCTATCGAATGATTAATGATTGATAAAATGTTTATATATTTTCCTTCATAACGAATCTAATTAAGAGTCTGCTTTTTTAAGTTACTTTGATTGGTAAACCATCTTCATATAATCATTTTAGTATGAATCCAAGAAATTCAAATTACTATTTAATTACATTAATTAAAACATACACATACACATACACACATGCGAGCGCGAACGCACATACATATTTTTTTTCTCTTTTAAAATGTCGTAAAGACGCGTGCGATACTCTCACCGTGGAGGACACGCACGCACGCGAGTGATATCACACGCCTTGTATCATAGCTCGACGATGGTGCTTGGAATCAAGAGATTCCACGCTTAACGATGATACATCGCACTTCTTCGAGGACGATCCAACGATCTGTGGTAATGATCGGAAGCGATGAGCCTTGCCTGAGGAATATCGCGTGCGTAATGTTCATTAAAATGTGGCGCTTCTTGCTACGATGTCGATGAACCGGTTGAGCGAAGAAAAATAGAAAGAGAGAAAGAGAGGGAGAGAGAGAATTTTTTTCATTATTTTGTCATGGAAAAAAAAAACAAAGAAGAAGGGAGAGCAAACTCGAGAACATTAAGGAGAAATGATAAGAACGTTTTTAGAAAAATAAATAGATATATACTTCTTAGAAAAATAAATAAATATACACGTATTTATAACCAAACATACAAAAAATTTACTTTATATAAAGTTTATATAGTCAATAGATCAATTTAAAAAGATAAATAAATATATTAATGAATAGATAAAAATTTGTTTTATATAAAATTTAATATGATCTATCAGAAATTCAAAGAAATTGAGAGAGAGAGAGAGAGAGAGAGAGAAATTTAGTATTTATGTATTATTTAAGGACTTTAAATTATTCAATGCAAAATATAATACATATGTAAGACAAGAAAACAAAATCAATCTAAACTTACAGATTAAAATTATCATTAGATAATAATAATTTCGTCTTAAAACAGTTAAGAGAAAACATGATAGGATCTCTAATTTAGACAGAGAAATGATGTATCAAGAAAAAGAAAGAAAGAGAGAGAGAGAGAGAGAGAGAGATATCTCTTTCAAAGAAGCTGTTGTAACTTTCATTGCAAAAAAGAACAAATTTTTAAGGAGACCGGTAGAGTTGTACGGAGTCGTACTTCGAAGCTGGTGACCTGGGTGTGGCACACGATCCGTGGAGATCTCGCATATGTGCGCTGAGAGGACCTATTCGAGAACGGCCGTAGCATGCATCGACTGCGTCCGGGACTGTGAAACAGCATAATGCTCCGATATCTAACTCCTAAGACTCTTAGTTGGTTCCCTCAAAAGCGACTGTGGAGGAGGATTACGTAAATTCTTACGATTCTTGTGTGCATGAAACTCGGAGTTTCTCTTCTGTCATTCCTAAGAACACATACATATGTATCTACCTCTATACTTTTATTAGTGTAATTAATTAAGTTCTATTCATATAGTAATACGTTCCAATAATGCAATGTACTGGTATAAACATTTATTTTAATCGTAATAATTTCGAACGATATATCAGTATAATAATTTAATATAATTTATTATTTTTATTAAATTTTTATTATTATATTATATACTATATCGTATTTTAATCTCTCTCTCTCTTTCTTTATATATATATATATATATATATATATATATAATCTTATATAATTCACTTTTTTAATAGAGATAAAGAAAAATTTGTTTTATTAAATTTTACGTAATTTTAAAACGATTATATAAACTAAATGGTGAATATTGCCGAAGCGTATCTTGTACGACGAGAAACCATTAATAACAATCGCGGTTTATCCGTTTGTTAGAGTTCGAATGTAGCCAGGGGAGCTTTTCAAATACATACTTCAACGTTACCTTCCCTCTTCTGTTTCTTCTTCGCAGTACCTTGACCCTAGATTAGATCCTCGATATCCTGGGGGAATCGAGGTTCGAGGATATATCCTGACATATCCGCGTACACACGCGAGCTTTCGCGGACGACGGTTTCACGGCTGATTTACCGCCTCGACTTCTTGGTAATTGTTCGGGGCGTGGCGGCCCGTACGTTAGCAGCAACGTTACGGCGGTCTCCCACGCGCGAAAGCAACCCGGGATTTATCGTCGATTCGACGACGACATTGACGGCTTTCGTTTCTTCGTGCTCTTTCACGTCGAAACAAAACTCGAAATCAAATTACGGTACAGTTATCGATTAGTATTCTTTATATGTATATAAATTGTATCATTCGGAATATACATTTCTTTTTAAATATTTTGTATAAAGAAAAAACATATTTTAGCAATGAAATTTTTTTATCATTGATTTAATATTCTTTATTTATAAACTGTATCAATTAGATTTAATTATTGAGAGAGAGAGAGAGAGAGAAAGAGAGAAAGAGAGAGAGAGAGAGAGAAAGAGAGAAAGAGAGAGAGAGAGAGAGAAAGAGAGAAAGAGAGAGAGAGAGAGAGAGAGAAAGAAAAAATATTTAAAACGTTCAATTTATTGTATATGTATTATATTTTGTTTATTATATTGTATTATATTATTAATTGTTTATTATCACCATTAATATCTATAATTTTCTTTTAAAATGGATAAATTATTTCAAGCGAGTTACATCAATGACTTGACAAGATTCGAATATTTAAAAAACTCGAGCAGACTTGATGGAACGAGAATTTCTCTCTTAAATCAATGTACATACTTTCCCCTTATGAGTTCTCGAACAAAGTGAAACCAATTCCCTGGACTTTCTTCGGAAGCGTTTTGCTATTATAGTAGTCATTTTTCAATGAATTGAATGCAGGTTATCGCTGATATTTGTATTACTTTCCTTTGAGATGACAAAAAAGAAAAGAAAAAAAAAGAAACGAGAAAAAGAGAAGAAAAAAATATATTAAACGAAGTGGAGCAAATAAATATGAATGCAAATCAGATAGAGTACGGTTTCGAGAGGTTCGAGAGATCGAGAATCATTTCGTCTCTTTCTTGAAGAGAAGAAAGAAAGAAAAAGCATGTTGTCTTCTCGTACGGCGACGAAAGAGAGCGAGAATGTGGGTGTGGTCGAAGATGTCGAGCGTGCGCCGAGTTGCTGCCGTTCCACAGTACAGCATCCACACAGGATCCACAGCTCACGACGGCACTTCTCTTCTCTGTTCTCCTGCGCTTCGTAACCTCTATACAAGAAGCCAGGGCCGTGCTTTACCATACTTACGGATCTCTTACTTGCCCCGTTCCTAGACTAACGGTGTCTATCTCGCATATATACGTCTATTCTACTCTATACAAGTTCTATCTTTCCTTTTACATTAGAAATCTCATTTACCCATACCGACTCTGCCCTCTTCGAAGTAGCAACGCATAACGATGGACCATTTAGATACGAGTTAAACTTACATCGATATAACTGCAAAGCTTTATTCGAAAAATACTTATCGAAAGAATAATACAAGAAGATGGACATTTTGTTTTTTTCTTTTTTTCTTTTTTCTTTTTTTTTTCTTTTTTTCTTTTTTGAATTTAGTAACTCCGACGTTTAAGATTTCAATTTATTAAATCCATTGTGATTTGTTAGAGAGAAAGAAAACAATACAAAGGAAGATTGAGAGAAAACTAAAGGCATAGAAGAAATCGATGATGGTCCGACGTTTCGTTTTATTCCATCTAGATAATCTGCCAGATGGTAAAAGTAAAAAAGATCGAAGGGTCGGTGAGATAGAAACGATGACGAATGGAAAATAGGAAACGTATCGGCAGCTTAATCCAATTAGATCGAAATCTTATGTTAGCATCGACACGGCGACTGGTCAATGCTGACACGCTCAAGATTGTGTTCGAGCTGCGTCTCTGCGTTTTGATATAATTGGTCGATCCCTTTCGAAGGGATATCGTCTATAAATCAAATGCGATTAATTGCTTTCAGAGAGAGAGAGAGAGAGAGAGAGAGAGAGAGAGAGAGAGAGAGAGAGAGAGAGAGAGAGAGAGAACGATTTTACGCATACACATTGTATACCTTACATTGAAAATGTTTATTAATAAATTCTCCTTCATCATTGTTAATTAACAAAGTTCATTGATATTGTTTAATTTAAACATCTGTTATATTTAATCAACTCAAATGAAAACACTAGAAAATAAGACTATCTGCGTATAGAAAATTATATTGAAACGATGAAAATGATTTTAATTACCTCGATCGTAAGACGTATTTAAAAGAAAGGCAAATAGATAGAAGGGAGAAAGACAGAGAAAAGGGATGGGAAGGGTTCCTCCTTCGTCGAAGATTGTAATTTATATCACGCTGCGTCGACAGGACGATAATTACTATTCAAAACTCGTACGTAGATTGTGGTGGAAGCAAAGATCCGTCGACTACTCGTATAAAAAGAATGAAGATATAGTCTGTGTGTTATCGAGACGACAGTAATGTTATGATTTATAAAATATAAATATCTAATTCGTAATAAACAAAAAATAATATCTAGATTTATATATATATATATTTTAGATCTATCTGATTGTTAACAAAAAATTAAAAAAGAAAAAGAGAAAAGAATTGCTTTTAGAAATAATTAAATGTTATGTGAATAGATCTTTTTGCTAGATCTAATATTTTAACTAATATATATATATATATATATATATATATATATTTATTTAATAATAAAATAGTTAAATAAAATAAGAAATCAATTGGTATGTTCGATAGAACGGAATAATCGAAGGGTGGTATACAGTTTGGTATGTAGGGTAACGATGCTATTTTATTCTATCAGGTAAGAGAAGTGGCAGCCTGAGAGGAGTCTAAGATAGCGGTACGATTCGGTCGAAGAAGTATCCGCAGCCTCCTTTAGACCTTACGGAAAAGAGAAAGAGAAAGAGAAAGAGAAAGAGAGAGAGAGAAAGAGAGAAAGAGAGAGAGGGAGGGCGAAGGTCGCTCATCGGACATGAACACGCCCGAGTACGACCTACCTTACCTGGATTTGCCGCCATGCAACAAACACGTAATCTTTCTGCCCTTTTCTATCCCGCTGCTTGCTACTCTAGGCCTCGCCTATCTCCTTTCAACCGATCTTAGAGCATCGACTTCTTCGTCTGATTCCGTTCGTTGATTTAACTTAACTTAACTTACTTCGACGGTCACAGTTAATTAAGATAACTGTTTTGAAATAAGGATACGTACTTACTTATCGAGAATTGTTCTATGTATACCGATAACGGATAATACAATTTTATCATCAATTCTTTCGACTGTTTTTTTTTTTTTTTTTTTAATAGAATAATAACAAACAGAGAAATTTGTACGTATGTGTGTGTCTATGTCTGATAGAAAGTCTTCCCCTTTTACAGTTTTCGTATTACTTACGAGGTCGGTACTCTTTTCTCAATCTTCTATTTTCTGTCATTAAATTCATCGAACGGGACTGCATTGAAACGCGGACAGCCTTTACTGTAAGTAGATATATCAGGAAGCAATCGGATAGCCGTTAGATCATTCCGTGACTGATTGAAACAACGATTATCTATACTTCCTATGAAGCCAAGTTTTACGTATTTGGATACGCCCACGTTGCTACTTATTTTATACTTCGTAAAGTTTATTCTGTTAATTATTATCCCGATATCGTAAAATAGATATATTCTATGTGAATGTTAAAACTCGAATTGAAATTTTGAGTTAGTACATTTTAATTACCGTAATTCAATTAGTATTTTTCTGTACTTTCATTTTTTCTCTATTCCATAATAGTTTTCTCATAAAATACTATAGAAAAATAGTAGGTATATCTAATAGTATTAAATTTGAATTTCAATGAACAAGCACAGTTATTTTGATGGATTCTTTTAAAGGAAAGACAACATTTTGAAAGAACGATTTCCTATCGTTCTTTTATAGAAATACGACAGTATCAATGCGATTTACCAATGAATACGGAACGACATCGCTAGGGTGAATCGAAATAGTCGTTTAAAAGGAAGAATTGCGTAGAACTCAAATGACCTGACTCGACCTCCGGACTTTACCAAAACCAATCAAGTGCACGGTTTGGAATGCCGCTCGAGGTCTTCGACTTCCATTTGCGGAATGAACTCGAAGACCATTTCTCGAAGAATCCTTCTATGTATATTTATGTATATGTATATATACATACATACATACACACACACACCCATATATATATATATATATATATATATCTACACACATACACGCATCTTTCTCTATTTTCTTTTTTCGTTCGGCCCTCGCGAAACTACATCGTGCCACTTCTTCTCTTCACTTAGGATGCAGGCCTGTTCACACTCTATTTTCTCCCCCACATAAGGCAATTTAGCTTTAATTGAGATTCTACCTAATCGCGTCCTTGATGAGTTCATCTTGGTATCTTCGTTCTGCTACGTTAGATCTATTAGAATTATAACTATTAGGAACCTACTACTGGTTGACTACACTAATGATATTTTTTTCGTTATGTTGGAATTAGGATCAGACAAGTAAAAATAAGCCACTTAAATTTCATTCGATGGTACACCGCGATTTATGGAGTGATCTGTGTTGAAACGAGAACGATGTTCCTGATAGAAAAGAAAAAAAGAAATAAAGAAAAAAAATATAAAGAACGGGAGAGAGTGAGAGTGAGAGTGAGAGAGAGAGAGAGAGAGACAGACAAAGGGGAGAGAGAAAGAGAAAGAGAGAGAGCTTGTGATTTATGATCATACCGGCTAATTACCATGAGGTTGATTCGGATACACAAGGAGATATAACGGATATTGATTCAATTATCGAGATTAATGGTGGTGAGTTTGCGAGAATGACGAAGGTGATAATTTATTACAAAAGTATGAGAGAAAGAGAGAAAGAAAAAAAAAGAGAAAGAGAGAGAGAGAGAGAGAGAGAGAAAGAAAGAGAGAGCATTCGCAAAAGATGTCTGCCGATCTTCACAGTACAAATTTTATTCTCTTTAGAAATTTACAAGTTCTTGAAAAAGTTAACCGATCATGTATCGATTCTTGTTTCTTGTAGTAGCAAACTTCATCGATAAAAAATCGCTTTGATCTTTTGCGAGTCGACTGTGAAAGGATATTGTTGATAAGGTGTCACATGACCCGTCACTGGCGGGTCCCCACTGTCCTCGTTACAAATTCGTCGCGCGACCGTTCTTTCGAATAGCTTGTCTTTGTTCGTTTCATGTGTCGAGATCATCGTTGGATCGAGGACGATAACTTCATGGTAGGACACTCTTAGACGATATCTCTTGCTCTTGGCTTCATCCGTCTCCTTGAAGCTTTGTGCGTAGGCCGTAGTCAGTCGGAGAGGGTATTAAGAGGAGTGAAAAGAGGGAGACGATCGCGATAGGACGATCCTTTTTCTTCTCTTTTTCTTTTCTTCCTTTCTTAACTTCTTCTTCGTATAGTTGTGGATCAAGGAAAAAAAAAGGAGCGGATCTCCTTTGCGAGAAAGGCTCAATAATTTTAACGAGCCATCGAGTGAGTCCGGTGCGTGCCTGCCACCCTTTTACTCTCCTTCTATCCTCCCGTTGACTACTCTCCTCCTTCTTTCTACTCTTTCTCTTTCTCTTTCTATATTTCTCTTTCCCTTTCTGTTCTCAGTTTACCGCAGCTCCACGACATTCGACAACGACTTCGTAATTTTAATTGGTATCCCAATATTCACATATCTCAACGTGTCGCACGACAAATCTTTTCCTTTTTATTATATAGCTCTTTTTCTCTCCCTCTCTCTTTCTCTCTCTCTCTCTCTCTCTCTCTCTCTCTCTCTCTCATTTCTTCTCTTACTTTTCGTTTCTTGCAATCCATTTTCGACTCATGTCATCTTGATAATACTCTTATACGGTTGTCTTTCTCTTGTAACGATATCAATCGCATTTGTTACCTGTTCGGAGTGTCTGTTAAATCTTGTAAGACCAAACTATACATTTTGGTTTAATAATTATCGTTCCATTGCAATTCTTTTTGTTTTTCTATATAAACGACAATGCTGGAATTGTACTGTGATTTTTCTTTCTCTTTTTCTTTTTTTTTTTTTTTTCTTTTTAATTAAACCCTTTGTTCGTATCGTGTAATTAACTATCTCAATTATTCTCTTTTATTATTTCCTTACTGTTTTAAAATCCTATTGTAAATGAGATAAATTTGGAGATATTTTATCAATTCAATTTCTTTAAAAAAAAAAATTTATTTTTTCTTTTTTAGAAATTTTTAGGAGAAAAGAAAAAGATTATTCACTTTATATCAGTTTCTAATGTTAAGTATTAAAAATGTATAAATATAATAGAAAATATATGTTATATAATTTTTTGTACGAATTTGAATGAAAAACAGAATTGATTGCAATTTTTGTAATCTTCATATGCATTTACGAGTTACAATACTAATTAAAAAAGAAAAAAAAAAAAACGAAAAAAGAAAAAAGAAAAACAAACAAACAGTTGTTAAATCATAGTTTTATCGTTTTCGCATAAAACGTAAACGTCTTTAAATCGATCCTTAAAGGTGCTTTCGAGTTAAGTTACATGCAACGCATTACGAAATGATAGAATTTGAGAGAACGTATCATGCAGGAAAGATCTGCTTCTGGTATTCGAGAACTAATTTTCTCGTAGTCGAGGAACAAGGGAGTAAATAAATTCAGGGAATAATTTAGCCAAGCGAGGCTCACTTCGCGGTGGTAAGAGAGTATGGGCGTGCTGGGATCGAGAATCGAAGCGAGGATCGAAGCGAGGATATCGAAGCCTGAACCCGTCGGTAGCCTCGGGACATCACGAGAAGAAAAGCACGTTCTCTTTACATTCTCTCTCTCTCTCTCTCTCTCTCTCTCTCTCTCTCTCTCTCTCTCTCACTCTTTCTTTCTCTCTGAAACTCAACTCTCCTGGTCCAGCCTTCTATTCTACCTCTTCCATTTTATTCGACCCCTTTAAACGCCTTCTCTTCCTCGTCGTTTTGCGCACGTTTCTCGCTGATTCGCGCAGAACTCGTCCTCCCTCTCCCTCTCCCTCTTCCTCTTTCTCTCTCTCTCTCTCTCTCTCTGTTTCTTATTCTTGACTTTTTCCGCAGGTGTATCGTAAATTTATTCTTCTTAGGAGAGCCGTCGTAGATGAATTCGAAACGATCATATCGAAGGACTCGATGGATAATATATTGCAAAATTATTTGATCATAACCGCGATCAATGGGAGGAGGCTAACACCTCTTTTGAATTCGCCTTGCATCGTAATAGTATTATGAGAGACAAATATTTTCTGAAAATTGAACGAAGGAAGGGAGAATAAATAAATATATATGTATAAATATGTGTATATGTGCATGTTTTAGAATATCAGAATATGTTTTAAGACTGTACACAATTGCTAAAAAATAAAAAGAGAAAAAGAAAATAAATTAAAAAGATAAAAAGAAAAGTAGTAAAAGAATGTCCGATTCTCTCCGTTCGAATAAAAATTTAATGGTAATCAAATTTATCCAATACCGAATTCCAATTCAAATAAAATGTAAGAGCATGTTAATGGCATTAAAAAAGAAATTATTCAGGCCTGGCTCTTCTGATGAAGATGTTCTTTCGAATCAAGGAAAAAGAAAGAAAAAAAAAAAGAAAAGAAGAAAAAAAAAAGAAGAAAAAACACAAATTTGTGAATAAAATAAGAAAGAAGGTAAAAAAGAGCTATTTATTATCTTTTCTCCGTCTTCATGGTCGAACTTCTTCGTCTCCAAACTCGCAACAATGTTCAAGGATTTTACTTCGTGTGCGCTCGTGATGCTATCGAGAACGTGTATCCTTTACACACCGTATACGACCGGTTACCGTGGTAGCTCATTAAAAGTCTTCGCTCGTGGACCGAAAGAGAAGAGGCTGAAGTAGAAGGTGTAGAAGAGGATGAAAGAGAATGAGAGAATGAGAGAAAGAGAGATATACTACCAAGAGATATCTTTTACCCTCCGCCACGTCCGTTATTATTATCTATCGTGCTTTGTCCGTGTCAGAATGTCAGAACGAAATCGCGACGTGTCGTCGACATGTACGTTCGCCCCATCCTTCCTGTGTATGTCGCGAGTGTTCGATTAACCTCAACGTAGGCGACACCCATCCAGAAAAAAAAAAGGAGAAAGACGATCGAGAGAAAAATTTTCAATGAAACAGTATTGAATTGAAATATTTTCATTTCAATTATATCATTTCTATGCATAAAATTTACCAAACGTATCTCCTGTAATGATATTCAATAATAATTTCATAGAAATGAAAATATTTGATACGGTAAAAATATATTACTGTGTAGAACTATATAAACTACGATGATTTGTTCGTTGCAAAAACAAAAAAAAAAAAAAAAGAAAGAAAAGAAAAGAAAGGAAAAAAAACAGAATTCGAAACGAATTTTGTTACGAGAGATTTCAGAATGATTGCAAAAATTCATATGGGTTTCCTCGAAATGTGTAAAGTGAGACATGACATTTTATACTTCAACACAAGCATTTAAAGTTGATATCGGTGAGGTAGACAAGGAAAACGAAAAGTCGAGATCGGATGGAAGTTGCAGTAGCGGATAATAATGTGCCGAGTTTGCGAGAAACACAATGGTGGCCTGCGTCTCTTTCTCGTTCGTTTCTATGAAGTTCTATCTATATCTGTACCAAGAAGAAGAGATGGGCATGGAATGTCTGCACGTAGCATACCCGATGCTGTCCCTATCGACCCATGGCGTTGTTCTTTTAAAAGTTGCTCTCGTTAAGTCCTTTAAAGGCAATGGATGTACGACGATCGATGTCTACCAAGAAAGGTAGAGTACGTCAGAATATTTCAAAGAATTCTGGAATTTTCCAAATTTAATAAACTTGCGTCTTGCATAAAAGTCTTGCACCTTTATCGTAATCGTATAAAATTATTTATTTTCAACGATCGACGAAATCGGAGCATTTTATCTTCTTCTTCTATTTTTCTTTTTTTTTTTTTTTTTTTTTTTTTTTTTTTTTTTTTTTTTTTTTACTATTAATATAATATCTTAAAAAAGAAAATGCCTATTAATCGACTTAATCCTGAAATTAAAATAATTGAGATTTGTAACGTTGTAATGACCATATTACCATATTACTAATAAAAATGTTCAATATTAGACAAAAAGAGAGAGAGAGAAAGAGAGAAAGAAAGATCGGCCGAGGTCGAAACGATCGATTCGCGGAAACTCTAAGAAGAGGGAACAGAATGGATTCTCTCGATCGAGAAAAAGAAAGAGAAAGAGGGGAAAAGGTCGTAGTACCGGGGGCACGAGATTATCGCCCACGAAATCTGCATAAGCAAAAGTCGTGAACCATTAGAGTGGCCGGTTTAAAGGCGATTTTATGGCGTCCATAAACCACTGTGCCCTCTCTATAGCTTTTGTATTACGCAAGAATCAAGATTGTCGATATATATGTGGACCTTCGATCAGCAGGTGTTCCATCTCACTCTAGCCGTCATTCTTCGAAGATACAAAATTGAGTGTATCGATTTTCTACAACTTAATGTGATTTTTAAATCATTTTGTCACATAATTAATCGTTAATTAATATTTGTTAAATGTAGACTTGGCTAATAAGTACCTAATGTCGAAATTTTCTAAAATAAAAACTACTGAATATATCGAATTGTTATTCATTTACTAATAGATATAAAATATTGAATATTTTAGACATTACTTACTGGCTAATCCAATATAAGTTAGACTTAGTATGGCATGGTATATTTCTACTATAAGTTTCATTTTTGTCATATATATATATATTTATATATATGACAAAAATTGGATTACAAAAGGTTTAAGAAATAGATGAAAATAAATTTAAAACGAAGCGATCAAATAAAGGAGCAACACGTTTAAAAAGATATTCCTGGATTTATATATCAAGTTCCAACGGGATACTATGGAGATTTAACACAAGAACTTTCCGTCTATCTTCTTTGCCGGCGAAATAATTTACATTCGTCGTTTGAACATATTTCCCTTTTACCCCGACACGTAATACCTAACTTTGTGTCCCGTAGTGTAAGACAGAGATACAGAAAGAAAAAGAAAAAGGAGGGGAGAGAAAGAGAGAGAGAGAGAGAGAGAGAGAGGGGGGACGAACCTATCAACTTTTTTAGAACTAGACCTTTCCATTTTACGATCCCTCGTGGACCGTAAATTCGAATCAATGGAAAGACCTGAATAAATAATATTCTCGATGCGATGTCGTTGCAAGAAAGAAATAATCCTGATTTCTCATGGTTCCACCATCAAGTCCAATCATAAAACTTATTTGTTCGTAAGAATATGCACGATATTCTAAAATTACATATACAATATCAGGAATTATAAGGAAGGATATTTTTTCGAATGTCCCTCGACGTTTTCGTTTCGTCACTTTGCGGTGAAATTACTACCGGAAATAACGATGATATCCAAAGTGAATCGTTCGCCGCTAAATACGATAAAATCGAAGAAGGACGTCGTAATTTAATTGAAAAAAAAAAGAAAAGAAAAGAAAGGAAGGAAAAAAAAGGGAAAGGGACGACGAGATAGATATAGCAATGTGGTTCTTCTTCGATCGAAGTCTCGCCGAGTAAGCCGCAGGACGAGTCCGAGAGCGAGTTCGGTCGCGAGCATTCATCGAGAAAATCGTTCTGCCGCAGATAAAGTCGTGAAGGAGGAAGAAATCCGATAAAAAAGGGAAACGATTGGAGGAAAGGAAGAAGAAAAAGAAGTAGTAGTAAGAGGAAATAGGGTAGCACCGCACGTGAGGAGGCGAGGTGAGAACGATCGAAAAAAAAAAAAAAATAAAAAGAGAGAGAGAAAGAGAGAGAGAAAACATCGAATATTATTTTGATCTCTTATTCCTTTTTTATAAATCGATGTCTTCTATATTCGATCGAAACTGCGAATCCACAAACATATAATTTATATTTTCATTTATTATCGAGCTTTTATCAATTTTAACCGAATGATTCTTATTATGGATTATCTAAAAAAAAAAATCAACTATCGTGAAAGATTATACATTTATATAATTTTCATAGAAATTCTTTATATTACATAAGAGATATATTGTCTTTGTTGTTATTATTGTTATTATTATAGTATAGAATTATTTGATTATTTATAAATATTATATCATTAAACTGAATAGTTTTTTTTTTCTTTTTTTTCTTTTCAATTCATCCTTCTCCTTCAGGGTGATAAAATATATTCTATTAATTCGTTTTGAGAAATTTACATCACCAATACATTCGACTTATGAGACACTGAAGTTTATGCGTTATTTAAATTTTTAATTCATGGAAATATATATATATATATATATATATATATATATATATATATATATATGAGAAGAGCGTTAAAAATGTGTTCTTTAAGCAGGAGAACGAAAAGTTTGCTTTTTTTTGAAGCTAATACGCCATTTTCTTTATTTCTCTCTCCCTCTTTCTCTCTCTCTCTCTCTCCGTATCTTACTTTTTCCATATCTCTACTTCTTTTACATACTCCACCATCGAGAACGTATTTCGTTTAAACGATTCGGGCGACATTCTTGATCGCGCCAGAAACTTACTCGTTACTCTTTAATAAGATGCTTCGATATGAAGTCCACTTAAACCGAACAAGTCAAATATATAAGAGTTGAAGTTTTCCTTTAGTTCATTTCTCTCTCTTTTTGTCTCTCTCTCTCTCTCTCTCTCTCTCTCTCTCTCTCTTCCTCTCTTCCTCTCTTTTTCTTTCTACCGTTCATGTTCGGATTCAAAGAAAGAAAATGAGAAGAATCGAGGAGGCGAATAGCTATTAGCATTTTAAATACGAACAACATTTCGGCCCACGAATAAATTCTTCCTTCTCTCTTTACTCCCACTCTTTGCTCCCTTTCTCTTTCTCTCTTTCTTTTATTCTTTCTTATTTTCCGTCCACCTTTCGTTATTACGATTCTTTAACTATAAAGAATTCGTGATTTCATTAGAAAGCTGAGAGAGATTCTTTTTGTTTATTAAATTTACTGTACGTTGTCAAGAATCGATGATAATAAGCCAATAAAATATGTCTTGCCTGGAATAACTTTTCTCATAACAGCATCGAAGATCGAACGTTCAATAGAGAAAGAAAGAAATAGATAGATAGAGATAGAGATAGAGAGAGAGAGAGAGAGAGAGAGAGAAACAGAGAGATTCATAGTAATACAACTTTTTTCTATCCATCTCTGCACCTTCAAGTACTTGCTCGTTACGATAAACTGCACGGAACGCGGCAATTCGCCTTGCGGCTTTTCGAACGAATTGAATCGTCAAAAGCGATTTGTTAGATAATCGATCGTAGTTGATGGTCCGGATCGTGAGAAATAGAATTTCATTTGGAAGACGTGCTCAACGTCTAGTTTGTATCTTCTTTAGTAAATGAGTTATATAAAAAAGGAAAGAAAGAAAGAAAGAAAAAAAAAACGAGAGAAATACAAAAAGAAATTCGATCCAGTTAGTTCTTATTGGATCTAGAATGTTTTTAAATCGATCGAACAAAAAGGAAAAACAAATTTTTACGTCTCCTTTCTTGTTTGTAATTTGGTCACATATAAAAGTTGAGCAATTAATTAAAAAAAAAAAAAAAGAAAAAAAAAGAAAAAGAAAGAAAAAAGAAAAGAAAGAAAAATAAAAAGCAAAAAGGATGGAAGAAAGGCAAAATAAAAAAAAAAAAAAAAAAATTCTCTACGTTCACGTTTGTTAAGAAAAAAGCCAATGACGAAGAGGAATCTGGTTTCTGTCGTTCCAGTTCTCTTCCAAGATCGAAATTTTTCATCGTGAGATGAAAAGGATAGAAAGAAGAGAGAAGGATAGAAGATGAACGACAAAGACGGTCACCATGAAACGATCGCCGTGTCGAGCTTATCTTCATCTGACCGGTAGCAGAAGGAGCTTCA
>NC_140810.1:6197500-6225000 GCF_050613455.1 Vespa mandarinia | reverse complement strand
ACAAGCAAAGGACCCAGGCGTATTCACGCAAATTCCGTCGTGCTCGCAAGGAGAACCTGAAAAAAAAAAAAAAGAAAAAATGAATACAAATTTATGTCAAACGTGTACGAATCTTATTGAAAATTTTCAACAATTTTTAAAAAATGTTTTTAACTTATTTAACGTTCTTTCTCTTCAACAAATTCTTTATCCTTTAACGAATTCAAAATATATAACATATGATCTAATAATTGTCACACTTTAAACATCTCGAAAACTATATATTTTCCTAATTTGTTTTCACCCAATCCTTATCTGATTTTTCATATTTTTGATATTTTCCATTGTATACACGTAAACACATACACATACACTATCAAAGGAATTTTTAATCAAAGTTGGTTCTCAGTGATTTTTTTTATCAACCAAATATAGTGTCATGCCGGTGGTGATTTTATAATGGAAAAAAAAAAAAAAAAAAAAAAAAAAGATTAATAATAAAAAATAATTTAACTAATAAAATTTGATATAAAAGAGAACATGACATTCACAAAGTTCCATTGGTCAGAACTTTTATTGAATTTTTATCATTCTGTATATTTATATATTCTCCGTAATTTATTCAAAAGATCATAATTACATGAAAAACAAAATTTCCTCAAAATATACACATATAACGTGAGAAAAATATATTCAATCCTTTATTCGACGGAATTGGGCCGCCTCCAAAAAATTCGCGTGCGGAGGCCGTGGTACGATAAGGTTCGCCGCGTTTGTATCCATAGAGGAGAGTCAAAGTAAAGTGAAAGTAGAGAATCGTCCGGCTAAACGACCTCTCTCGGGAAAGTTTTTTTCCCACGAATAGTAAAGATCGAAGGTGTTCTTTCGAAGGAAGGAAGGAAGGAAGGAAGGAAGGAAGGAAGGAAGGAAGGAAGGAAGGAAGGAAGGAAGGAAGGAAGGAAGGAAAGAAGCAAGGAAGGAATGAACGAACAAATAAACGAAAGGAAAGAAGAAGAAGAAGTAATAAAAAAAAAGAAGAAGGGAAGAGACGAAAAGGGCCTGATGATCGTTTTAGAAAGGGAACGTTGAAAGTCCTGAATGTCTCTTTTCCTTCGTCGAGAGAAACGAGAGATTGCTAATTAAAACTGTCGCGGAGGAATGGACGCGAGTCGCATAATAATTAATAGCGAAGGAGCGGCTCGCGGTAAGGTCCGTGTAAGGTCTCTTAAGGTCCGTGTAAAGCCGCAGGTGCGCAGCTCCTGTGGAACGACTCGCGATAGCACGGCTCTACCCCTTAATTGGCCAACTCGATGAAGTTTTTCGAACGGGTAGAACTAGCTCGTTCGAAAAAGAGAGAGAGAGAGAGAGAGAAAGAGAGAGAGAGAGAGAGAAAGAGAGAGAGAGAGAGAAAAAGAGAGAAATAGAGAGAGTTCCATTTCGCCAATGGAACCTCTTTTTCCGCTCGCTTACATGCTCGTGCTAATTGCAATAGGGTAATTACTTAAAGTCCCTTGCTCTACCACCTGTCCAAGATTTCAAAGATTCCTTTCTTCTTAAGAAGCATAACGAGAGTTGGACCTTATAGTACAAATAAACACATATACATATAGTTATATAAAGGTATAGATATAATACATTTCTCCATTGCGTTCCTTTAACCGGATTTCAAACTAACGAGTAAAATGTGGTAAGTTATAAAATCTTTCCTCTGTGTCTCGTCGATGGCCTCGTCTTGTATGGAAGAGACTAAAACAAAGACTTGAACTTCTCTACCGATATTTACCGATAGGAGAATTGAAAAAGAAAGGGACGGTTGGTATGCTCTCGTTTAAGAGGATAAAGTGATTAATGTTGAGAGACTAAAGGTAAGAGGAAAAAGTGAGGATTTATTCGGAAAGATCGTGTAAGGTTGATAATGCTATAAATGTATTTTCTTGTTTTTACGCTTCGAAGGGCACCGTATCGACGGCCTGAATCCGAAAGTGGAAGGTAAAGAAAGAAAGAGTGTGTGTGTGTGTGTGCGTGAAAGAGAGAGAGAGAGAGAGAGAGAAAGATAAAGAGAACAGTCGATCGAATAAATAAATGAGATATTTTGTAAAAGGTCAGAAATGGAGAGAAGTGGATCGATTTCTTTCTAAAGAGGTACCGCCGCGAGTCTCCAGTAATTCGCTGATGGTTTTTCCGGGCCCGCGTAATTGCCGTTGCTGACGTGCGAATGCATCTCTCGAGAGTTTGTCGACGAAGGTAAGAATGAGAAAGAGAGAAAGAAAGAAAGAAAAAAAGAAAGAGAGAGAGAGAGAGAGAGAGAGATATGGAAGAAAAGTCTTGCAACTTGGTTGCATCCCGAAGACTCTCTACAAGAAACGCATTGCTTCGCCGTGTTAGCGATCGAGCTACCTGGACTTGAGAGATGAACGAATCGTCCTCGCTGGAAGGTCGACTTTAGCTTGGTTGACCTAACCGTCTTTGGAAAAACTTTTTTGAAACGTGCACGTTAGGAAACCTGAACCGAAACGGTATGCGCTTATGTATACAAAGATATACGTATTGGTTTCGTTTAAACGAAATAATCTTATTTCCTATAAAAGATTTTTCAAATGATCAAAATGAACGAACAATCTAATAGATTGTTAATAAGAAAAAAAAAGAAAAAAAAAAAAAGAAATGTGCATCAACGTATGCAAATTACAAAGCCTAGTCCAATTCTAAAGAAATTCAAGAGAAATTAATGAATGTCATAAATTTGTAAATATTTAAAAAAGAAATAAAACAAAAAAAGAGAAAAATATAAACGGAAAAACGACAAAAATCATCTTAACTTGTTTTAACGCGATACATGCCTGTATAACAAAGAGAAAGTCATCCGATACTTTTATTCTTTCAGATTAAAAATAATCCAAGAGACATCCGAGCTTTATTAACTAATACGAAAGAAGGAAGGAATCAACGTAAGAGTGTCCGGGAGTAAAAGATTAGACGTTTTTCATGAGTGCTTTCCATCGGGGACAAGGTGTTTTTCAAAAAAGGAAGCAGGTAAAATGTTAAGGGCCCTATGGGCCTTATATGGAGTAACGTCGCCACCCAGTCAGGTATTCGTCGACATTGCCTTCTTCTCTCCGGTGTCGGCTTACCACTGTTGAGGCGGCAGCGTTGCCGAATTTCGCTTGCCAAATAACAATGGCTCTTTGTTTAGTCGGCAAGTAAAGTATGCTGAAGATCGAAAATCAACTTTGGTTGAGGTTGCGACAAAAAAAGGATTTCATTACGGGTCTTTTATGGATATACGACATAGCCCTGTTTTATAATATTATATCTTATCGTTATTGGTATATGTAGTTAGTATATATATATATATATATATATATATATATATATATATATATATATAATGCATGTATGAATCTATGTATTTACATATACGCATAAACATATATATTTAATTAACCTTTCCATAAGACAGTATGAATTAACTTATCACGAAAATTAAAAATTTTTTATAATAAAAGAATAAATACAATTATTCGTTTCTCACTCCTACTATAAAAGCATTTAGATTTCTCTAATCTTACACTAAGATTAATCGGTTAAAATTTGTTCTATTTACTAAAGAACCGTCGTAAAGTTTTAAACTACGCAAACACTTTATCTTATCTTTATTATTTTGAAGGGTAGGTATCTATCGTGTTTCTACCTGTTAAGCTAACGGATGTTAAGCGGAATATATTTCTTTTATCTACAAAATCGATATAATTATTATCCAAGTACACTTAACGAATCGATCGTTTGATATCAAGCACTTTAGTAATTGAACCTATGACTTTGATTAACAGTCGTTGATTATAGTATCATGAGGAGCTTTTTTTCTTTCAGTAATAATGACAATAATAAAAGAAAGAAGGAAAGAAGAAAATTAGAGATCTCAAAAACAGTATGCCCACTGGGCCGAGTGATCTCAAAAAGAAAAAAAAAGATAAAAAAAAAAAAAAGAAAAAAAGATCCAAAGCGAGACCGAACGTCTAATAATTATGCCCAGTGGCCATTAATAAACTAATCCTTGAGGGATTCTTAGTTGATGATCGAGAGCAGCAAGGAGTCACGGTCGCTTTATCGGAGGCCAGAATCTTCGAGTGCCAGAGGCAATGTTGGAAGACGAAGGACAGAGGGCAGAACGGAGAAGAGAGCTACAACTCAACATTTGTCTATATATGAATGTCAGGAAAGAAAGATGGGGAAACATTTTTTTTTCTTTTTTCTTCTTTTTCTTTCTTTTTTTGAAGAGAGGGAGAGGAGAATCTAAAGAGCTTCGTAACATTAATTACGATAGGATTCGAGGGGGTTAATAATTTAAAATAAGAGAACATTATTAATAATTATTAACGCGAATGGAATAATGGATTAATAAAAGAATATTGAATAAGATCAATAAAAATATCTTTGTAAGGTAACAATAAAATAGATAAAAAGAAAAAGAAAATAATTATCAGGAACTCCTGTCGAGTCTCCACTCGCGTTATGGTGCCAACAAAGTAAACCGAATGGTAAATGACATTGGTAGATGACATTATGAGATACCAAAGAAGATTTCGAGAAACACAAATGTTATTTATCTTATTCACATTACCAAGTAAATTTGTTTTTATCGAGTCTAGTCAAAATTTTGTATAAAATGTATCTATGGTATCTATATAAATTGAAAACAGTAATTAATGACTCGTAATATCGGAAGACTGAGGAGAAAAATTAAGGACAAGGATAAATGAGACAAGAAAGGGCGTCGACCAAACTCGTTGATGGTATTAAACGTCACCGTTTTGCAATTGGATGTTAGCTCGACTTAAAGATCGAATTCAAAGAGCATGAAGATAGAAAAAGATAAAGAGAGAGAGAGAGAGAGAGAGAGAGAGAGAGAGAGAGGATAAGAGAATGATCGATCGACGAAGCCGAAGAGATTCAAGCAATGGTTAAAAGGCTCTGTTCAATTACAAAATACATGGTTAAATAATATAAGCAATAAGTTAATCTATACGAATAGTAATAGTAATATCAATAATAATAATAATAATAATAATAATAATAATAATAATAATAATAATAATAATAATAATAATAATAATAATAAATAAATAAATAAATAAATATTCATTGAACTTCGTTCATATCTATCTAAATTAAATTCAGAGCCTTGAGGATAGACTTCTAGAAGACGTTTACTTAAAAAACTAAAAAATAAAAAAAAAAGAAAAAAAAAATTAAAGAAAAGAAAAAAAATTATACACGTTCACATAATTCAATACGTCGTGGACATCGATAATCGGTTGATTTACAATTCGCCTTAAAACATAGAAATGATAAATCATAGCATAAGAGCGACGTTATGAAGAGCCAAGAAGATGGATAATGATAGGAAGATAAAGAGAAAAAAAAAAAGAAAAGAAAAGAAAAAAAAATGAAATGGGGTAAGAGAAGAACGTGTCGTGTTGATCAAGCCCGAGGGGTAAGTTTCTCAACCCTTTTAGCTTTTTATCAATGTCAAGGAAGGCGCATTAGTCGAGACGTTAGAAGCATAATCTTCAGATAATTTGTTCCATGATGCGTCCTTATCAAGGTGTATATAATGGTACTCCCTCGAAGCGTAAGAAAATACCGTGGGCGACGAGAATGGTACGTCTTTAAAGTTAGAGAAAGAAATGAGGGAGAGAGAAAGAGAGAGATCCGGGAATAAGGAGAGAAAAGGGAGTGAATTCCCTTTGAGCGATGCCCACCTAATTACAAACCTCCTTCTCGAAGCACGACACACTGTATATGTAGGTAAGTACTGTTGTTTGATGCTGCGAGAAACGACTTTTCGTATGCGTGCTCGAGAAAGGAAAGAGGAGAAAAAGATAAAGGAAACAAAGAAAGAGTAAAAGATATATATATATATATTTGGATCTTACCAATCTCTCGGATCGTTTCTTCTTTTATAAGTGAAACGTAAAAAAAAAATAAAAACAGGACTCTCTCAATGGTTCCGATATACAGAGAGGCACGAAGGTTTTCTTTGAGATCACCAGATGTTACATTCGTTTCGTGATGCTGCTGAAACATTCTCGAACGCAAAAGCAATTTCTTTGATGATTGTCACCGTATTTATACACACATACGCACATATACAGACACGTACACGTATATCGTCTTCAATAGAAAAAAATAGAGTGTTCAAATAGATAGATAGAGAAAGAGAGAGAGAGAGAGAGAGAGAGAGAGAGAGAGATCGTTTAAATCCCTTACGTAAAGATCGCCATAGAATGTAGGATAGCATCGAGGTGTGTGGCCCCCATGGTGTACCGATTCTCCTTGGAACTATTAATTAACTCGCGACTACTGCCTGTCCGATGCTTAATTACGAAGTCATTACTTTCATAAGTAACGTAGGTGTATATATATATATATATATATATATATATATATATATATATATATGAGTCGAAAGGTATGTACCTACGTTTAATTTCTTTCCTCTTTCAGTTCAATCTTTTCTATTATTTTATCCTATAAATTGTAATATCTTAATCTTAATCTTATATATGATAAAACAAATATCATATATAAAAGTATTAATGAAGTAACGATAAATTCGTTGATTATTTAATATAAAACTAAATAATTATATCGAATAATATTATTATTTATTTAATGATAATTGTTTAGAAAATTTTCTCTAAGATTTATCAACGATTTTGTAAATCTTACGAAGATAAAAAAGATAAAGAATCTAAGATGAACCAAACACGACGATGAAAAGAGATCGGACCGAAGGGAAATTAATCGGGCGTAATCGACCGATCCCTGCCCGCCAATCTGCCCCGTGCGGATTTTCAATTTGCTCGGTCCATGGGGGCCTCCTTCTCTTCTTTCTCTCTATCTCTTTCTCTCTCTCTCTCTCTCTTTTTCTCTATTTCTCTCTCACTCTCTCGCACTGTACACTCACGATCGTGAACATTAATCCAACGATTTACTACACTGTTCTCGCTCCCCTATACTTTGACTCACCCTCCTCTACTCCGAAACGAGCTTCCTTGATTTAGCAAAGTACTCCTCTCGTATTTATCAAATTTTCATAAATTTTTATTTTTTTCCACTTTTTCCTTTATCCCATCTAAATAGACTACATTTTATTTATTATAAAAAAAATAATTTCAATAAAAAAGAAAAGAAAAGAGAGGGAAAAAAAAACAATCTTACACAAAACTACGATCGAATGGTAAGAATACATTAGTTTTTTTTGTTTTTGCTTTTCTTTTTTATTATCTTTCCTTTTGTTTTCACATTTGTTTCGAAAACAATTTTAAGAGATAATTAGAAGATTTGCGTATCATCGAACTTCTATGCGCTTTCTCTTTCTCTTTTCTTTCTTTTGTCCCTTTTAATTTCTTATTAAAAGAAAAAAAAAAAAAAAAAAAAAAAAAAGCTGACTTAACGAAAAATAATGATCTAATGACGGATAAGAATGAAAATTTATAATGACTTTTTCTTTCCTTGTCTTCTCTTTTATTCGATTATTAAGTTTCAACATGAATACGGATCTGATGAAAGAACGATGTCTTAATCAAAGGAAAAAGTATGGAATCGAGGCGAAGGACTCCTCGGTTCTTTGAATCTCTTTGATTATTCAGATTAAACATCATCGTATTCCGCCCACGTGGTCAAAATGAAGTTAACACGCGTAAATTGAAACGAACGTGTATATGGGCGAACACGCGTGTCGTGTCAAGAGAAACAATGAACGGGGCCGTCGACCTCCGTGTCTCATGCTAGGTAGAAGCTGCTTGGTAATCGCATTGGTATTCGATTAAAAACATCTTGAACTTAATGAAACAATTTCTATATTAAAGATCTCGATTGAACGTTGATTTTGATAAAAGAATATAATTAATTGATGATTCATTGATAAATGTTATAAATTTGGAATTTTCTTTTTTTTTTTGTTTCAAAATAAAACAATTTACACGAAACGATTTTAATCGATTGTTTACAATTTTAAAAACGATTTTAACTGTTATGTTTAATAATTTTCTCATTTTTATATCTTTCTATACATATATCAAACGATTAATACGAAACGTTTATATTTGATATATTATTATATTTTTTATACGTGACATTTAATATGAAAAATTTAAAACTTTATATTTTACATAATAATATCGACATTTTGTATGATAAAATTTTAATGTGAAACGTTTTTCTTTGAAATTTAAGAAAAAAAAAGAAACAAAGAGAAAAAGATTAAAAAAAAAAAACAAAAAAAAAAATATTCACTCGACCTGTCCATTAATAAAGGTTGAAGTAACGAAAGAACTCTTACGTAATCACTTTTAAAAAAGGAAAGTTCTTCTTCAAGAGAAGCAGACAGTTAATGAAGGCACCCCCCCTTAGAAATCGTTTACTAACGAGATCAATTGCATTCTGTCTTCGTGACGTTTCACGGTACGGAAGTAGGGACCGAATGAGATTTCTTAAATCGCACCAATCATTAATATCTATCCTTTGTAAGTCACGTCGCGTCGTAGAGAGACATCCATCATTACCTTCGGACCGGAATAGAAACTGATTATCTCTGGTAAGCGGCACTGAACGTTCATATATCAAATACAAATCTCAAAGCCGTCGAAAGTAAGAACGTCCGTCTGACAGAGTACAAAGTACGATTTGGAAAGGATATACTTCGTTCATTTTTACATCGTTATAGTTATACGAACATGAAATCGTAATAGCAATCGATTGGATTTAGCAATTAACACAAATAATAATTATCAAGAATTCTTTATCTCTATCCTTTCAAAATTAAGCTTTCATTTTCTTCTGAATTAATTTAATTACTTCATAAAATAATAATTGTACGGTGATAAAAATAAACAATTCGTATTTTAAATATAGATTCGTGAAGAAGTCTCATTCTTCGTTATATGACATTTGAAATATAAAAAAAAAATATAAATTTCTCTTACCTTGTTCGCACTCGTCGATATCTTCGGAACAATCGACACCCTTATAACCAGTAGCACAGGAACAAGTGAAGGAGCCATTGATAGGGCTAGTGTCACAATTTGCTCCCTCATGACAAGGATTCGACGTGCAGGCATCGTCGAGATGACATAAAAGACCTGTGGATGAGAATAAAATTAATTCTTTTCTCTTTTCTTTTTCTTTTTCTTTTTTTTTTTTTTTCTTTGCCATTAATTCTTCTACGCTTATACAAAGAAAATGGAAAGGTAAATGAACGAATATATGTAACTATATATATATATACATCTGTTACTATAGTACATAGAAGAATATAATAATAAAAAACTGACTAGACCTTTAGAGAAGGGAACCCAACTAATGTAAGACTTGGCACGTTTCTAGGGCAGTTGGCGTTCGAACAAGACACCAAAGACGGTGGTAACTGCCAAAGATGGACATCATTAAGGCCTGAAATGCGCTTTGCACGGAACGCAATCGGCGAATACGTAGATAGTTGTATATATACATATACAATATCTATGCTATGGAACGAGAAAGCACGAAGTATAGATATAGTAACAGTAACCAACCAACAACGAGGATCCCAGAAGAGTCGCGATCAAATCCCAGAGAGCCCCTTGAAACTCCATGAAACTTCGCGAAATCGTTGCATTCGTATTCAGTGAATTACTACTAGAAAAATGTCTGCGAACTTCATGTACTATAAAACTCGGCCTAATTACGACTCATTAGTCGTTGGAATTCCAATCGTTACCTTCTCTAGATTACTTGTTTATGATCAAATTTTCTTCTTTTTTCCTTTTTTTTCTCAAACAATATTCACATATACACTTACGTTTCGATTTTTAATAACATCGTCAAGTTTTATCGAATATTTGGAAAGGTTTCATTGTATTTTACATTAAGAACGTCCGAATGAAAATCTTCTGCACGTATATAAGACAAAAAGGAAACGTAAAAGAACAACTACATGTAACTATATAATCGCATATAAAAGAGAATATAATAAAAATGTCTCGTTGTTGGTTTCCGAATGAGACGAAGAAAAAAGATATCTTTATTTGGACATCGATGTCCGTAGAAAATCAATACGAAAAGCCGTTTCGGTCAGTCTCGAGAAAACTTGGCAAGTAGTAAGGACGGAAACTCGTTTGCAGTCGTCAAGGTCGATAACGACTCTGTAAGGCCGACTCTAGCCTCCGGAATCTTTAGATACCGATGGACCCCTTCTGCATTTGTTCTCTCTGTTTGTCTCTTTCTTCGTCTCGAAGGAACATCATCATCATCATTATCATCATCATTATCATCATTACCATCACATCTTCATCATCATCATTATCATCATCATCATCATCATCATCATCATCATCATCATCATCATCATCATCATCAACTACAACAACCATGGTGTTCATGCACGTGCAGCTGATGCACCTGCCAATGCTTCAGAGATGCGTAATGCTTGCTCGTTGCTGCTGACACCATTTGAGAGAGCCTTTTCTTTAGCCTCTTGTCTTTACCGTAAGCGGTGTAAAACTAATCATGTAAGTTGTTAAAGAATAAATCAGATTGCTCGAACTAAAAGGCCAACGTTTGTTTAACGTCTTACTATGACGTCTATAAATTAAATGTAACTCTCTAAACGTTCAATTAATTCCAAAACTTTCTCAGATCACTTAGGTTAATTTAAATCTTTTATTTACGTTAAATGATAATATCATCGTGCCAAGTTTATAACATTTATATTTTTATAACATGCCTAATCGTTTTATGATTATAATTGACAATATAAATAAATGTTACGTTTTCATTATCATTTTGACTTAAATTATAATACAAATAAATCATCATAGTTTTAAATGTAATAGATACATTGGCAAATGAATGTTAATTAAAAAAAAAAAAAAAAAAAAAAACAAATACTCCAATGTATCGATTACTTCGTTCATAATGGATTATAGCTAATTTATGATGACAATATAAATAATTATTGTTAATCAGTATTATCCTAATCAAATGAAAGTAGAAATAAATCATTCGATAATAATTTTAAATAAAAAAATTTTTACCTGTCTTTCCGTAAGTGCACTGACAATAGAAACTTCCGACACGATCGATGCAAGTCGCACCATTGAAACAGGCAGCGCCAGCACAATCATCGATGTTGACGCTGCAATCAGGTCCAGTCCAGCCATTGACACATATGCAAGAATAACTGCCGTGCGAATTCGTACAAGTTGCACCGTTGTGACAGACCGAAGGTCGCGTCGAACATTCGTCGACGTCTAACTCGCATTGCGTGCCAGTGAACGTTGGTGGACAAAGACACGAATATTCATTTACCCTGTCGATACATGTCGCGCCGTTCTGACAAAGATTTCCCGGACAATCGTCGATGTTCTCCTCGCAATGTTTACCGCGAAAACCTAAAAAAAAAAAAAAAAGAAATATCAATGTATTATTACTGTCTCTTTTTTCTTTTTCTTTTCTTTTTTTTTTCGCATGCAATTCGTCAACCACATTTCGTATTCGATTCTATGCACGTTTTGTATATGTAATATGTAAATATATTTTTTTACACATATGCATACGTATGAAATAAATATATATGTTTTATTTAAATGCATACATATTAAATAATACATATTTTTGTACATTAATGTATAAAATAATAGTAATAATGATAGACATATTAATTAACAAATAATTATTAATATATATTAATAAAAGTTTAAGACATACGTATTATAGATATTATATCATTAATAAATAATATAATATCAATCGATATTTATTTATTCAATATATTTCCATTTCATTTTTTCCTACAATAAAATATAATTAATCGAATGGATCCTTCGAACACCTTAACTCCTTAAATACTTTAGGACCAAACTAAGTAACCAATTGTTCCCTTCGTACAATTTTACATTACTCATATTCATAAGAACGTAAATATACACGGATGTAAACAATCGCGTAGCGAATTGTCGCTCGTTTACATCGGCACGCGTTTACGTTCCTCGAATGACTCTTTGATCGTTTGACCGTTTTTTGCGAAAATTTAACGTTTAATATTCTAGGGAGATGAGAAAAGGTAATTCGTTCTTCTATACTTTGTCGGCAGAGCGACGCGATTAGTTGAGGAACGTCGAAAGAAAGAAAATTGTTGGATGGTAGATCTCTCTCCGTGGAAACCTGTTTGCAATTTTATATAGATCGTATGCCAATAATCAGGAGGATGAGGAGGCCATTACTAGTTCCATACATCTTCTATCTTCTAACGCCTAAAGCATATTTTCTTACGCAGCTGATACGCCTCTAGAACTTTAGTTACACTCGAGTTGTTAGACGCGGAAACGAATCGCAAACTATCACTACTATTACTATACTTTCTATAGCATCACCAACACCAACTAAGTTGTTCCCTCTAATCTAAGATTGATACACGCTTTGATGAATGCAAAAACGAAATGGTTAACCGAAGAGACTGGTACCTACGATGCTTTTACAGATAAAGCGATTGCCTTCGATAACCGTGAAATCGTTCGATCGATGTAACAACGAGTATCTTCCGCTTCCGAATGAGCTCAGGGGAATAGGAACGAAAACGAATTCTAATCCGTGATGGTGTAATAAAATCCATCTAATGATTGATTATGTTCGTTAATAATTTATTTACTTTGGTACAAATGTAATTTACTTAGTGAAGCAAATTGAACGATTAAATGGAACGATTAATTGTTCTCTTTCGTATAAAAACAAACCTTATGATAATAACTTTTGAAATTTTCTATCATATTATATTCGTCATTTTAAAATAATAACAAGTACTTTTTTTATATCATTCACGCCTTTTACTTATGAATAATTTTATACGATCCTGCATACTCCAATTCGTTCGATTAGAAAAGTATCTCAAAAAAAAAAAAAAAAAAAAATAAAAAAAAAAAAAAAAGAAAAATCTAATGTATCGTACTATTAGGTTTTTTTTTGATTCTTAGATTCTTCTTCTCCTTCTTATTTCTTGGACAAAGCCAAATCAAATATTTAATCGTGGAAGATAATGGATTAGAGACGGAGTCGCGTGACCTTCCTCCTCGGTAAGCTACGAGTCGCATGCCTATTGTCACGCTTCCGTAGTTTTAGCTCTTTAAAGCATGAAGGCGGTTCGATGAACTTGAAAAAGTGAGGACGACGAAGTGCGAACTTCGTCACTTCGAGTGTTCGATATTTTTCTTGTCTTTTATAAGAACTTATACGAACCTATTTCGTTCCGCCATTCGTTCGTTACTTTTTTTCGTATTTTGATATAATAAAAAAAAAAAAAAAAAAAAAAAAAAAAAAAAAAAAAAAAAAAAAAAATATCGGACGGACATCGATAAACACTTTTATTTAATTCAAAAGTAAAATCTTTCGAAACATTTATATCTCTTTAATGTAAATTATTATCTTTCGCTGAGAAGTTATTATATCGCACGAGAATTACTTGAAATAATTACGATTTTCCTTTACTCTTGAATTTTTATAGTTTCAAAGAACTTAATTAAGCGTAAAAAAAAAAAAAAAATAAAAGGCTTCATTCCTGTACGTCGTATTCGAAATACTCCTTTTTTTCCTTCACTTACGACGGAATCTTGCCCTTCAAGGAAGAAGAAAAAAAAACAAAAAAACAAAAAAAAAAAAAAAAAAAAAAAAAAAGAAAAAAAAATTCTTTTTTTCTTCTATTCCCGAGAAATATTAGAAAGCAGACACGACACGTTCGACGTCGAACGGCTTCGAATCAGAATTTCGAACCAGAATTTTTAACCAGGTTTCTTTCCTCAAATTTCAAGAGAATCGCGGATTCCTTCCACATGATCGCACGCAACCGCAACGTCAGCTGCGTTACTCTTTACGGAAGCATCCGCTTTAGATTTTTATGCAAACAACGATTATTTAAAAAAAAAAAAAAAAAAAAAAGAAAAGAAAAAGAAAAAAAACAACAAGAGAAAAGAAAAGGAAAGAAAAGAAAAAAATGAAGACGAGACAAAAGGAAAAAAAGCAAGAAAAACAACAAAAAAAAAAAAAAAAAAAAAAAGAAGAGAAAAAGAAGGAATAAAGAAGAAAATACGATGGAATGAATTATAAGCTAGATGAGAATTTAATATTTTCTTTCCTTTGACTAAAAACTGGAAGCGATTCTATATATAATCTCTCTGAAAGGAGATTAGAAAGGTAGAGTACTTCACTTTTTGTTAATCTTTGAGCATTTTAGGATATTACGGAAAGAAAAACTGGAATTACGTGTCGGCGATATTAAGAAAATAAAAATTTTAAAAAGAGTTTGATGAAGAGAGAATGAGTGAGAGAGAGAGAGAAAGAGAGAGATAAATAGATAGATAGAGAGAGAGAGAGAGAAAGAGAGCTTGGTTCTTCATGCGAGACTAATCGATTCCCGTTAATATCGATACCATCAGCCGACACACAAAAGAGTTTCTCCTTTCTTCTTGAGAATCAAGTTCTCGCACATATTTACACGACGATTCGTGACGCACTCGTACTCGCCTTCTTTTATCGCTTCATCCTGGCCTACGTCTCACCCTCTTCGTTCGTTCGTTCTTTCTTTCTTTCTTTCTTTCTTTCTTTCCTTCCTTCCTTCTTTCTTTCTTTCTTTCTTTCTTTCTTTCATTCTTTCTTTCTTTTTTTCTTTCTTTTTTTTATTTAGTTCCCATCCACCTTTGCCAGCGAATTACCGTGTCTCGTTTATAACGAGTTCATTCTTGAGCTGACGCTATCTTCGTTTTATTTTTTTTTCCTTTTCTCTCTCTCTCTCTCTCTCTCTTTCTCTCTTTCATATCATCTAACTTTCTCTCTCTCCACTTTCAAGGAACATAAAAATTATCGGAAATAATAATCAGCACATTTTAACGAAATATTTCACACGAAAATCCCTTCTGTATATCATTAGCCAATAAAATTCTAGAAGAAGTTTTCTTGGGAACACGACGTAAAGGTTAAGAACTTGAGGATTCGTATGCAAATTTTATTTCGTGAATAGTGTTAAAAGAGGATAAGTCTTGCGAATAGACACGGAGAGTCGAGTAATATACGCGTTTTGCGTGCATGTGGACGTTGGTGTAAAAAGAGAAATATAAATGTCTCTTGCGAGGAGGACGCGTTCACTCCTCTTTTCATGAGGAAGGATTACAAGTATGTATAAGTGTATGCATGTAAATACGTTCAGTATATGCGTTTACGGGGAATAAGCGTTGTCCTTCAGTCCTTCTTCTTCACTACCTTCCCTTCCTCTAAAACCACCGCCTAAATGACTCTATCCTTTATTTTCATAAGGGGTCGAACTTCTCCTTTTTCCTGGAATATCGTCCACCCTATCTTGTACGAATTATATTCGTGAATACCTTGCTTACTTATGAATGAAAATTAAATTTTCTTTCTTTTTTCATCCCCCTCCCCCTTTTTCTCTCTCTCTCTCTCTCTCTCTCTCTCTCTATGTCTCTATCGCAAACGATGAATAAAAAATTGCGCAAAAGAAAAAGAAAAAAAAAAGAAGTAACTCGAATGACACTGGACGAGAAAAATGTTGACGTCGATCGTTGGAAAGCGCATTGAAAAACGGCGGAAGAGTTCGGGCACTTACGAATCGACCTAAATGAACTACCATAATTGCAATTGTCCTCACCCTAGATAGCAACGATCGGAGGCTGCAACTACGCTCAACCACGTTTCCATCTCTCTCTCTCTCTCTCTCTTTCTTTCTCTCTTTCTCTCTCTCTCTCTTTCTCTCTATGTGCCTGTTGCGTGTGGACCCTATTTTAACGAAGGATATGTATCCGTTACTTCATTACGAATCCAGGGCTGTAACCAGATACAGAGTGCCTTGATCTTTCATTAAAAGTTACAAGATCAATATTAAGATTTACGATTATTTTTTACAATATTACTTTTGGATATTATAAATTTCGATCGTTATAAAAGAAAGATTAGAAGTTACGGTTCATCTTCAAGAAAATTACAAAACATTTTCTTTTTTTCTTTTTTTTTTTTTTCCCATGCAATCCTTCGAAGTTAATAATGTTCGTAATTTATTGAAGATAGAGCTAAGAGGAATACCTACTTTTTTTCAGTTTGAACTTTTAACAAGTAATATCATACAGTCGCTTCGTTAACTCTGCAAATTAATGAAGTAAATACATACGGATTGGTGTGATGCCGAAGAACGAACTTTCACGATTCCAAATAGCAGTAAGACAGGATTCTCGAAAGAGGAATTTTAAGAATCTCGCGAAATCGTTGCAATTAGCCGGAGAGCTAACTCCACTCGAAATGATTTCATTCACCATTTAGAGGTTTAAGGAGAACCCAGAGAAGATCGACTCTTTCTATCCCTCTCTTTCCTGCTCTCTCACTCTCTTTTTCTTTTATTCTTTATCTGTCTCTTCTCTCTCTCTCTCTCTTTCTCTTTCTCTTTCTCTTTCTCTTTCTACAGCAGTTGGAAAGAAAGAAACAAAGCGGCATGCCGTTTGTCGAACGACCGCACCCCGAAGAAAACTAGTTACGAACCTGTCCAAATATTTCCTCGAGGGTCTTGTTCCCTCTTTCCTTGTCTCCCCCCTCTCGACACATTAAACCAGATTCTCTGTCTATCTACATCCCTCTCGAAGAATAAGATCGAATCGATATAGACGCACGGAAAAGTAACACAAGCGAACGAGGAAACCCTTTACTCTCTTCCGCAACACCATCATTGCGGCTTCCCTTTACCACGAGGATATCATTTTATTTGACCCTATGATCATTACTAGGAAGTAGTAGTTCCTATATCTTTCGATTACTCGCCGGAAATTTATTCTCGAGATCGCATTAATTTTCATCTATATATATATATATATATATATATATATATATACATATATATATATATATATATATATATATATATATATATACATTTTTCCTTTTTATTAAAATAATGCATTATTAATAAATCACAGTAATTATTTTTCTCAAAGGAATATTAAAAAAAAAAAAAACAAAAACAAAAAAAATATAAGGAAATAAAAAAAAGAAATCTGTTAATATTAGATAGATCAAAATCTTAATCGAATACTTGTTAGAAAAATTTTCTTCAATGAACAAGACTACATGTTAATACAATAAAAAGGAAGGAATACATATATCCGTAGTCATGTAACTATGTATGTGTGTGTGTACCGTGTTACCGTATGGTACACCCTGTTGTACCGTGTCTGCTCGTAGAGTTCACGACAGTAGCGTAACTGTTCTATCTCTTCCTCTCTCTCTTTCCTTCTCTATCGTAGTATACGTATCCTTTCCTAAAAAATCATTGCTCCGTAGGGAGCTTCACCCTAGGATAGTCTCTCTCTCTCTCTCTCTCTCTCTCTCTCTCTCTCTCTTTATCTATCTCTCTCTTTCTGTTGGCTTGATTCGGAGTGGCTCTATCCGGAGTGGCTCTCCCTTTCTCTCGATTTCGTTCTTTCTCTCTCTTACTCGAGAGCAGAGGGGCCGATCTTTTCCCGCTGGACCGAAGCTCCAAAGAGAGAGGAGAGAAAGAGAGAAAGAGAAAGATAGATAAAAAGAGAGAGAGAGAGAGAGAGAGAGACGCAGTGCCTCTCAGTCGGTCAGAGGTGTGGCAACGTCGCGAGAGCGGGTGTGCGTCTCACAGGGCCACGTGGTTGTGTGGTGGGGACTGTGGGAAAATTCTCATGCCGCCGACTACGCTTCGTTTGCGGTGCTCAACCAGCGGCTCCGTCGCGTACCACCGCGCACAGACTTCCTGCTTTCACGCTCCAAGAACGTTTCACCGTGTCTTCGTTCAAAGAAAAACGCTATGATTAAAGCGTTGCGGCCGAATCGCTTACGGCGACCAACACGCGCATCCTCTTTCCCTTATTCTTAGTTGTTTCAACTATCTTTATTTTTCTTTTTTCTTTTTTTTTTTTAATATATATATATATTTTTTAACGTTTATATTTATTAATAATTATCAGTTCGTTATCGTTGCAAAAGAATTTTGATTTGAAAATGATAAGAATGGTATAAATGTATAAAACAAAATAAAGACGAAGTTGAGAGACACTGTACCCACCGGACCCACCAAACGAAAAGGAAGGTTAACTACGGCCCGTGCCTCCCCACCAAAAACCGTAGAATGGGTACCGGGTGGTCACGAGCACGCTACAGGGGTCTCTCCCTCTCCATAGAAAAATTGTTTGTCCGCTGCCATAACTGTTCATATAGAAGAAAACGTTGTAATTATTCCTACCACGTGGTTGTAACGCGGACGAATGCATCCATACACCTGCCGATGATAACGCTTTGAGGGTACTTATGTATATATACCTATCTACCATATAGCGCGTACATAAATACATACATACATACCGGACAATGCTCGTTAAATGGAACCAGATAAAGAGCTCTTTCGTATTTGAGATAAGCAAGAAAGGGTTATTTTATTTTTTCTCGATGTATAAAGTTTCATCGTAAAATACTATTTTTACATATCCATTACATACGTATCTACACAATATATATATACATACACACATATATATATATATATATATATATATATATATAGATATAATAAATGTAACAAAAAAAGGAAAAGTATACTGCAAGACACATTCCATTAATTCGTTTTAATTGGCAAAAAGAATTGTGTTAAACATTGGCAAACGAGTTAGGTTAATTAACACGTTACTTTTACCAGCGATGACAGTGTAGAGCCATAATACAGAGATTACGCAAATAATTACGCGTTTGAAGCTTAATGAGTTAATAGTAATACAATTTCTAGACTTGATTAGTATCAAACTCGAAGAATAGTTTCACTTAACGAATTATATATATATATATATATCCCGATGAGAAGAGACATCCATCAGTGGTCAGTTTGAAAACGAGACAGTCGAACCATATAAATCGTGTTTCCTCTCCTTCTAAGGAGTAATTATTGCAATGTGATCTAACCTCGTTACGGAACGTTTAATGAACGCGTGCGCGCTCACTCGCGCGCCTTAGTGTGCCAAATGCGATATTTTAAAGTCATTATATTCTCTCTTTACGTTTGACATTTCAAACTGATCGTGACGTTACCAAACGGTAAGTGAATTTTCTATAGTCAATCGTACGTACGAATGTAGAAAGAAGGAAAGAGAGAGAGAGAGAGAGAGAGAGAGAGAGAGAGAGAGAGAGAGAGAGAGAGAGAAAGAGAGAGGGAGAGAATCAATAAAGTATATTTAGTGTCATCACACTTGTCACGTCATTCTTGGAATTGAACGAAAGATTATTCTTTATGAAGAAAAAGAAGAAGAAGCTAATCCGGTCGAAGAAAAGAAGACGATGGAAGGAAGTTTGGTGTGTTAATGGGGTTAAAGCGTCGTATAGACGGTTTCTCTTTGGTGGGCGATGATATCGGTGCAACATCGAGACGAGCACGCGAACGTGGCATAATTCTTGGACCGAATGGAAAGGACAGCCGGATGGACGGTTGCTATACGCGATTGGGAGTGGTCGCAAAGTGCTATGAAGAAGCAGAGACACTCGAGTAGAGTGTGTCTCTACTACATTTGCTTCTATATGTTACATAAATATACATATATTTTTAATGTATGTAGTTGTATGTGCTTATAGATATATCTTTAGTATATCTGTGTATGTGTATATGTGGATTGTCGTGCTTATAAGCTTTGCTCATATATTATATATATATATATATACACATATACACATACGCACGCATGCACTTTGAGTATATATATATGTAATGTTGATATGTCTGTGTATATATACGTGTATGTGGATCGTCGATGAGAGATCACATACGAGACTCATGCGAGTCGTTCTCTTCGGTCCAGCAACGGAAGAGCAAAAAGAGAGCGATAATGTTTTCTCTCTCTCTCTCTCTCTCTCTCTCTCTCTCTCTCTGTCTGTCTCTTTCTCTTTTTTTTCTTTTTCTCTTTCTTTCTTTCACTCTCCATATACATGAAGATTTATCTCGTCGGCTCTCGGTCTTCTAAACGCCTCATGTCTTCCTGTCCCTCTTTTTCGACGTCCATTTTCAGGAGCTTTAAAAGATGCACGTACTACTCGAAGAGGGAGCGAGCGATAAGCGTAATTTGAATGGATAATGGCTTCACCGAGAGGTGGGTCCAGCCTAATGATGAGTCCAGCGAGAAAGAGACAGAGAGAGAGAGAGAGTGAGAGAGAGAGAGAGACAGAGAAAGAGAAAAGATCTGAGCACTGAGATGGTGCGAACTTGGAACCTTAACATATTATATATACAATCTCTCTCTCTCTCTCTCTCTCTCTTTCTCTCTCTCTCTCTCTCTTTTTCTCTTTTTAAATACACCTTTAAACCGGAAGTGATAAAATGAGGAATGAGAAATCGAAACGATTGATCGTTTGTAATTTATCATCAAACTTCGAAATATATTTTCAAAGAGATAGATAGATAGATAGATAGATAAAGAGAGAGAGAGAGAGAGAGAAAGAGAGAGATAAAAGGAGATTCATTGTATTCAAGGAATTCGGACGTTGGACGATCTCGCACGAGGCTTTAATTCATGCGGTATGGATTTCGTGCGTCCCTTCTTCCTTCGAGCATGAATAATGCATACGGTTATTTCTTTCGGAGTACCCAATTTAAAGATATGCCTGGAAACGAACGCTCTTCATGGCCACAAAGCATCGTATCTCTGTCTCTTTCTTTTCTCTCTTTTAGTTTTTTCTTTTTCTTTTTCTTTTTCTTTTTCTTTTTTTTTTTTTTCTTATTCTCAAGTCGATTCCGGAAGAGAGGAGAGGATAAATCGAAGGACGCACCAGGACGATCCAAAGAAGCGATCGTAAGCACTTAAGAGCTTCGAAAAGAAGCACTCAAGGGAGTCATGGACTCGATGACCGAAAGCGAAACGAGTCTTCTACAAATAAGCAAGACGACGTTCCTTTCTCGACATCAGTGTAACTCTTGAGATTTTCAATTGCCTCATTAACATTTTTCTCTCTTGTAAATTCTCCACCCTCCTTTCTCTCAGCTCTCTCTCTCTCTTTCTCTCTTTCTCGCTCTCTCTCTTTTTCTCTCTCTCTTTTTCTCTCTCGCTCTCTCTCTTTTTCTCTCTCTCTTTTTCTCTCTCGCTCTCTCTCTTTTTCTCTCTCTCTTTCTCTCTCTCTCTTCAATAAACAACAATATTTATTTTATTTTGAAAATGAAACTAGCAACCCCGGTGATCTTGACGAGATAAAATAAAACAAAATTATATTTATATTCTTTCTTTTTCTTCTTGTTCTCTCGTTAAAAAATTATATAATTGGATGGAAGATTTAGGATCAACAGGTGAATCGTTCGTAATCAACAAGTGGTTGAACCGTATGAAAGAATGAAATATTATGTTCATTGTTATTACGTGAAATAAATTTTATTACGAAAGGATTCGTAACGACTGATACATCATGTAATGAGAAATGCATAATGCAATTATAATTTTAATTAAAAAAAAAAAAAAAAAAAAAAAATCGAAAAAATCAAGTCGGAGGAATGAGCCAGTGCTGAAAGCAACAGGTCCGTTTCGATCAACAGGTGTTTCTTTCTCACGAGAAAGAGAGAAAGAGAATAATACGATCAAGGAGGTATTGTGACCTAAGAAAAATGTTGATTATTTTGGGGGGATCAAAAAAGAGAACAAAAAAAAAAAAAAAAAAAAGAAAAGAAAGGAAAAAAGAAAAACAAAACACTTCTTTTTATATTCCTCAAACTTTGTTTAACATCTTAAAATTAAAAATACTTTCGATCACATGTATGACATAAGTAGTACGAGAAGGATACTTAAAAAAATTGTAAACAGACATATGGCCAACGAGAGTTTATTTTATCTTGCTAGAGGAGAGAAAAAAGAAAAAACAAAAAAAAAAAAAAAAGAAAAAAAAAAAGAAAATGTTTTTCGATCATCTAACTACGATGATCAGGGAATGAATAAGAGGCTCAACGAGATATCTTTTTCCTCATTCCTCCCTTCCTTCCTATCTCATCAAAGAGATGAAAGAATCGAACAATAAACGATAATCTTCCCTATCGATCGGATAGAGCGAACTTTAAGTTCCACAAACCCATCGTTCCGAGTAGAGGATATGCAAAAGAGATAGAGACAGGATACATAAAAGGAATATACGTTAACTATCGCTATTTTCTTGCTTGCGAGAAGGCACAAGATGGCTGGCTACCGATGGACCAGCGGAGTGTATCTTAACATATATATATATATACGTATGTATATGTACACACATATACAAGCATTATTAAGAGAAAGAGAGGAAGAAAGAAAGAAAGAAAGAAAGAAAGAAAGAAAGAAAGAAAGAAAGAGAGAGAAAGAGAGTGAGCGGCGTATGCTCGACAATGGAGCCGTCATGCGGCTACCATTCTTTACGGACAATCAGTGGGGTCCCCTTTCTCGGTGTACCCACCCGAGTCGCCCATGATGCCTGATGCCGCTTAAAAAAGGACAGTCGACTCCTTATTTATGATTTAGACGCCTCTCTTTCTCTCTCCCTTTTTCTCCTCTCTCTCTCTCTCTTTCATTCTCTCTCCCTTTCTTTCTCTGCATATCTCTGTTCTCTCTATGTATTGCCGCATGCTTCTTTCGAGAGCACAAGAGAGAAGGAGGAGGAACGAAGATAGTAGCCCTTATACTCGAGTAAGTAAGTATTATACATAGATGTCCCATCGAAAATTCAAGGGAAATTGACTGTACCTACAAGGTATATATTCTTCTCTTTCTAGAGAACCCTTCTTCTTCTCTAGAAGGTACCGAATACTACTGTCGCATTATTCATTGAATATTTCCTTGTTCGTTTATAAATCTTTGGACACGTTAACATTACGTGTGTCTCTTCGAAGTTACAAAACGAAGAACATTATAATCGAGACTTGTTCCTCATCTTTTTATCTCTTTCGTTTATTTTTCATTTCTGTGGTTAATCACATTTTTTTTTTTTTTTTTTTTTTTTAAATATACTTCAGTTCGTTTTTGTTAAACAAAATACAAAATATTGTGTCGTATAAATTAGACCGATTTTATTTTCTTGACGCGAATAAAATTAGATTTGCTAAGAGATCGACAACGGGAAAGATCGTGAACGTTTTCCAAGATGGATCGATCTATCCTGTCGCTCGAGGCGATTAGAAATAACTGCTATTGCAATTGTGAAAGTATTTTCTATCTCAAACCAACGTAAATCGATTGTCTTTAGAACGATCGGATTTCTTTTACCATTGGATATGATATCGTACTTTATATTACTCACATTATTACTATAAGTGTCAATTAATTATTTCCAAAAATATTATCAAAGAAAAACATTAGTTATTATTATTATTATTATTATTATTATTATTATTATTATTTTTATTATTATTAGTAATAATAGTATTATTATTACACACTTTAATTGGGAATTCAATCAGAAAAAGGTAATTATTTTTCAATATTAATAAAGAAAATATCAGTTATTATTATTATCATTATCATTATCATTATCATAATCATCATCATCAACATCATACGTTTCAACTGAGAATTTAACTAGAGAAATTTAATTATTTTTCAACTTCGATATCAGAAAAAGAACACATTCCACACGTCCTCGTACATAAAAGATGCAAAATTAAAAAATCGACAGCCTATATGGTATTGTCCTTTTCGATGACGGCATATCACATGGTTACGAGCGTATCGGTAAAAGCGGTAATATCGTGAAGAGGGATCTCTCGAAATCCCTCGATGAATCCAACGACTGTAGAAGAGAGCCTAACGCATAAGAAGGTGGAGGAGGAGGAGGAGGAGGAGGAGGGTAGACATATAACACAGGTAAGAAGAAGAAGAAGAAGAGGAGGAGGTGAAGGAGGAGGAGGAGGAGGAGGAGGAGGAGAAATAGAGGAAGAAAAAGATGAAGAGAGAAGGATGGAGGAGAAGAGTGCAGTATCACGGTTGCTTTATCTCGGCACTGAGAAGGCTGTAAAGGAGTTGAAGAGCACTTCGCGTACACGAATACGAGTAGAGGGTATTATGTGTGGAACAGAGCCACCTCCATCCACGCACCTCCCTCCTCCTTCTCCTTCTCCTTCTTTTCTTCATCCTTCTTTAACCGTCGGCTCTCTTTCCAAAGGAGTATATGAAGAGAGAAAGAGAGATATTGCTTGGTACATAAGACGGTGAGAGATCGCATGTGGTAAGAGAAAACCAGAAAGAGTGAAAGAAAGAAAGAAAGAGAAAGAAAGAAAGAGAAAGAAAGAAAGATCTCTCTCGAAAGAGAGAGAGAGAGAGAGAGACTCGTCCAGTAAGAGGGCGTGGGTGCGCCCTTCGTGATTTACATATGCGTATTCTATACTTTATTTACTGCGTCCATCATCCTCCATTTATCTGCTCGCGTGTGGGTCGTACTAAGAGAAGATACGAAGAAGAGTGGAAGAGGGAAATCTAGAGAGAGGAAAAGAAGAACGAAAAGCTCGAGAGTCTATCAGCCTCGGGTCGTTGAATTTGTAAGACTGATCTCTTAACTTGAGCCTTGAAAAAAACAAAAAGAAAGAGAGAGAGAGAAAGAGACAAAGAAAATAATATAAATAAATAAACGAACGAACGAACGAACGAACGAACGAACGGACGGACGAATGAAAAAGTTGTTTTTTTTTTTTTCCCCTTTTATAAATTTGTCTTAAAAACAAGAATGAATTCGTGATTTCGCACGAGTCCGCTTTCTTCTACGAGACGTAACATCGGAAGAGGGCAAAGTTGCGAGAGTAATCGATAGGATCGAAAGAAACTTGGACGATGGTACGAGCGTTCTTCGAGCAAATCATGGGAAGAGTATTCGTGAGAGCGACGCCGGACGTGAACGTTGGAAGAGTAAAGAGGTACTCGTGGATGATCTGTGCTGTTGCAGGGAGATCGGAGAAAGAGGTACGAAGAAGGGAAGGAAAGAAGAGAAAAAAAAAGAAAGAAAGAGAGATAGATAGAGAGAGAGAGAGAGAGAGATAGGGGGAGGAAGGTGGAGGAGGGGGAGGGGGATAGGGAGTTGCTAGAGAAACCAAGGAGGATGGATGAGAGAGAAACGCAGAGTTTCGGTTCGACATATCAGCCTGAGGTGGTCACGAGCCTTGGACGTCGAGTGAATGGCCACTAGTGGGTGGAACCCTTCCCTTCGTTTCATGTCTTGCCTTCCCCCACCCCTTTTCTTCGTCTCGATACCAAACGGATTCCATCTACATATACCTACTACTTCTCTTTCTACAAATTTCTAGAGAAATATATACCTTTGCTTTTAGTTGTATATACGTCTAATGTAATTTATTCAACGGCGAAATGATTCGATTGAAAAATTCTTTGTATTTGATTCTGTAATGAATGACTTATTTTCTTTCTCTTTTCTTTTTTCCTTTCTTTTTCGTTTATATATATATATATATATATATATATATATATATATATATATTTTCTTTTTTCTTTTTTTTTTTCAAAGGGACAATATTATATATTATATTACATATAATATATATTATAAGTAAATATATTAAAACAAGATAAGAGAGGAAATAAATGATAAATCGGTAGAATAAAAGCAAAAATCAATTATCAAATAATACAATTGAATAATTGATATTATTTATTTGTAGATGTATTTTACATCGCGTATAAACTGAAAATATTAATATATTGTTATTTTGTAAACGCATACAAATAATCGAGATCCCATTTAGTTTTCGAGAAAAAGAAAAAAAGGAAAAAAAAAGAAAGAAAAAGAGAAAGAATTATAATTGTCTATCATGGTCTTGCAATTAGTTAATACGTCGGAGTATATCACGAAGTAACATCGCGTGAATACATACAAGCAATGAATGTTCCTTATCCAACGGAGAATCGAGATTCAACGATGGCTCTCCTCTATCCTCGATGGCAAAGACGATCCTACGATCTGCTTTCTTGCCGATTTGCGCGTTGTTCGGAGTTTTCTGTTCATTAAAAGGAAAGTACAAGAAACGGAGTAAAGTAAAGGCCTCGGATGTAAGCGACTTACACGGAGATTCGAGAGGACAGATAATCGACCGAGACGAAATTCCAATTGAAAAGAGAACTATACTATACTACACAATAACGAACTATTATTACTTATTACTATTATAACTATGAATAAAAATAAAGATAAGAAGAAGAATGAGAAGAAAAAGGAAAAGATGGAATTTAAGATGGGACGAAACGAACGTCGATTTTTACGAAATATGGAATCGTCGTTCGCAATCTTGCTTAGCCAGTGGACTAAGTCGAATACACCCACGCAGGTTCGAAGGTCATGTAGGAATGTGCAAAAGGAAGGTTAAGGAGAGAGTAAGTTGAAGAGAGGAAAACAAGGAGGAGAAGGAAGAGGAGAAGAGAGAGTTGCATATAAAGATTCTCCTTCAACGCGTATGGCTCCACTACTCTTTTCTTCGCTCTCTCTCTCTCTCTCTCTCTCTCTCTCTCTCTTTCTTTTTCTCGTCAACGAAATCGCCGTGACTTGCAGGAACTCGCTTCAGAGATCGAACAAAAACTACTTTGTTCTAAGGTAAACCAAGGCGAGGGCACATATATGCGTTTCTTCGTGCTTGAAAGAGGTGTATCGAGACGAAGAGGGCGGAAAAAGAGAGAGAGAGAGAGAGAGAGAGAGAGAGAGAGAGAGAGAATGTTCTCCTCTTTTTCTCTTTCTCCCTGGACGAAGCAAAGAAAAAGCGCATCGAATCGGCCGCAAATTGTCTTCGACGTGGCCGCCTCCTTTCCTTTATGGCGCACCCTTTAATCCCCATTCGTTTCTGCGCGACGCCGAAGCGTTGAATTTATTTGCACAAAGCGAACGAGTCAGCCCATAGCTACGTTACCACATATATACGTCTCACGCATACATATACGAGAGATGAAGAGAAACATAGAAAACGTATTGGATGCGACGAATTCCAGAATTAATGACCTTGATTTTACGATATCCGACGGTTCGTTTTTTTTTCTCTTTTTTAAATAAATTTACATATATCTCGATTTAACGCTATCCATGTTATAGAAGAGACAAGATATTTCGTAAATTTGAAAGGTAATCTTTGAAATAATTATTTATAATAAAATGACGAATGATTTTTTAAACAACAATATATATATATATATATATATAATTATATATATATATATATATATGTATATATATATATGCATATATGTATATATTTTGTTTTTTTTTTCTTCTTTTTCAGAACATTAGGTTGAAATCTTTAACAAGTCTTAACTATTCCACATATTTACATTTCTAGAATTTATCCCAAAGAGAACCTTTCGAGTTCCAGTTTCGGAGTGTAGTATTTTAGCATGCAAGATTTATGGTAACGGAGTGAATACAGGAGGACACAGGAGGACACAGGAGGACGCTCGTGTATCCGATAACCCAATAGCCGAGCGGACTGTCGCCGCCTGCGGATT
>NC_140810.1:6152500-6195000 GCF_050613455.1 Vespa mandarinia | reverse complement strand
TATATCTCGGTTGATTGATTAAGAAAATAAAGAAAAAAAAAGAAAAGAAATTGAAAGAAAAACAGAAAAGATTAAAGAAAGAAAAGAAGAGAAGGAAAGAAAGATAAAGGAAAAAAGGAAAAAGGAAAAAAGAAAACCCATGATCGTACGCTATAGTATAGTATACGATTTTGTCTTCTCGATCGACACGCTTGTTACAAACTCGTTTTACATACGCGTTCAAAGAAGGGACCGGCCAAAAGGAGAAACGTAAAGAAGAGAGAGCCAAAGGAAAAAGAATAGCATACACGACACAAGTTACGCGGTTAATCTTTCGATCTAACGATCGGTACCTCCCTCTACCACTCGGCTCTCCTTTGCTTACGGTAAGGCACTATGCTGAGATTACGGTAGGACCGCGAAAAAGGGCTTACGAAAAGGTAATTAAGGGAGATAGGAATCGCGGCTTAAATCGTTCTTAGCTTGCCAGTTACAAGAGGTGAACACGGTCCACCTTCGCGTCGTGGGCAAGCTTCGATGCTCTCGCGTGTACTTGGCTTCCTTCTTCTTGCGGTCTCCTCCTATCCTCTCTTCTCTTTTCTTACTCTCTTTCTCTTACTCTCTTTCTCTCTCTCTCTCTCTCTCTCTCTTTTTCTTTTTTCCTCTACTGTGTCGTGAACGCCGCACCAAGAGATATCTGCATCCTCAAGAAGCTATCGAGACGGTTGTGCAACATCCACCACCAAACGTAAAATGTTTTCCTTCTTTCTTTCTTTCTTTCTTTCTTTCTTGCTTGCTTGCTTGCTTGCTTGCTTACTTTCTTTTTTGCTTTTTCTCCTTTCTTTTTCTCTCTTTTTTTCGTTCTCCTTTACCATGCGAAATAAATCGCAAAACTACCTATCGTCCGTTTTACTTTCCAAAGGAGAAACACACGCGACTTTATCTTTTACTCTCGTTCACTCCAACTCGCATTCCGTTGTTTCTGAAGCAACTTGTATATATCTTCAATGCACCGTTAACTCGCTTGCTCAAAATAGCATAGCCGTTTCTTCGCTTTTAAACTACCGATCGGATTTTGTCTTGTGACAGAGAATTTTTATAGGCGTGGATAGACTTGTTTTCTCTATTTTTTTCTTTTTCTTTTTCTTTTTTCTCTTATGACTTTACACGTAATTTCGGTGGATTTATAATTATTCCTACAAAATTGTTCATTTTCATTTCGTAATGCGTTAATCCTTAATTTTGATTATAATTGAACATACGATCCAGACGAAATAGAGATCGCTAATAATTACGATTATAATAATTATATTAAATTTGTATGCATCTAATGATAGTTTTAGAAATCTAAAAATATTCCTGTAATATCAAATATTCATTTCACAATTTAACGTAGACATTTAAAATTTTTATTTTAATTGTAAGTAATTGTAAGTAAAAAGTTTGACGTACGATCTAAACTTTAATCGTATCCGCAATTAAATATACCTATAATATACATCCTAATATTTCATTATAATAATACTATTAAAATGAACACGATTTCCCCATATAAACTCAATACATTAAAAATTATATTTTCTATCTACAATTTATCAATAACTAACTTCGTATATATAGGTTATTATAATGAACATGTCCTCCTTTTTATGAATTTCTTATTTGCCTTTTCCTTTTTTCTTTTTTTTTCTTTTTTTTATATTCTTTTTTCTTTTTTTTTGTACCCGTCTGTTTCACTTCATGAATAACGAGGGAATTTCGAATGCCGAAAGATCTCAAATACCATATAACTCTCTCTTTCTCCCAAGAAGCCCCGGTCAAAGAGCGATATCTCGATCGGAATCGATAAGACCGTTCTCTCGCATCTTTCGCGCAGACTTTCTCGCAGGCGTTCGCGCCAGGACGAAGGTGCTAACGAGGTCGTTCTATCTCTTCTCCAACCTTCGTACCGACTTACGTGCCGATCTACCTGCACCTACCTGACTTGGCTTGGCTTGGCTTGACTTAGCTTAACTTGGCTTGGCTTGGATTGGCTTGGCTTGGCTTGGTTTGGTTTGATTTGCCTGTTTGCTTGGCTGCTTACCTACCTACGTGCCGTTCCACGGCCTCGTCTCTTAGAGCGCATCCGTTTTTCTCTCGTGATCTTAACGCTATGCCTCGAATGATCGAGCGCCGGGCATACGAAATTGCTCGTAGCACGCGATACCAACCGATCGACTATCCCTAGACGAGCTAATTAGCGTCTTCGTCTATTCTCGCGTTAACTTTACAACCGATTAAATACAATTTATATAAGATTTTATTTATTATTTTTATTTGACGATTTTTAAACTTTGTTACGATTATTTTGTAGACGTTAATAATAGAGATTCTTTTTTTTTTATTTTTTTTTTTTTCTATATCTTTGTTAGATAATTTCTACAATATTAAGAAAAAAAGAATTAAATCATTAAATTATTCGTACGTATTTAGTATAGAGAATAATTTATTATTGTAATATATAATATACGCGCGATATTTTATTCTATTTTAGATTTTATGTTTAATTATAATTATGATATTAAATTTACGATTTACGTTATATTACAGAATGTAAATTAACGATTATAGGAATGTTTTATCGATGTTTATCTAAAAATTCATTAAATAATCTATTGAGAATTACCGACTAAATTTTTATCCATTTTCTTTCAAACTAATAATTAAATTTGTTTCGTCATATATACATACTTCAAAAGAATTTTTCACAATGATCATAACGAACGATTATTAAAAATAAATTACATAAATTAGAATATTCATCGATCATACACGTTAACCTTGAAAATTATCTTACAATCACACTTGAGAGCCATAATCTTCTTAAATTTTATCTACACTTTCATTATATATCCTATATATCTATAAAATATATAACGCTTAAAATTAAAGAATTATTTGTAAGATTGTATACAAGTCGGCAACTATGTAGAAAGGCCATTGCACTCTTCCGCATCAGATTCAGAGAGGAGAACCAAGATCGTAGAATAGCAGGCGCGATCCCGAAGGCGGCTTTTCGAAAGGATCGAAGGAAAGGCTCGTGCGAGCGAAAGGACTCTGAAAGATTCCGCGTTGGATAAAGTCTCGCGTTCGTTCCAAGGACCTCAGGAAAGAATAAGAGAAAGAGAGAGAGAGAGAGAGAGAATGGAGAAAGAAGGGAGAAAAAAAGGGCGAAGGTACTGGACACCTACGCGAGGTGACGCATCAATTACGGGAGTAGCGATGGGTTCGGTATATCGGCATCGTGTTTAGATTCTCTCTCTCTCTCTCTCTCTCTCTCTCTCTCACTCTTTAAGAAAAATAAGAAGAAGTAGCATATTTTACGCGCGTTAACCTACGGTATCCCTTAACGAGATTCGAAGGAGAAAGACGAAGCCTCAGCAGCCCTTTTCCTTTATTTCCTTTATTTTTCGATGCAGAAGAGAAACGAGTTTCGTATGGAACACGCTGGAATATTCTCCTATCTTGCCTTTCAGGGTCAGAATCGTGTTCCAATTAGATCGCCACGGTGAGACTCTTCGCATTTTTTTTTATTTTCTCTCTCTCTCTCTCTCTCTCTCTCTCTCTCTCTCTCTCTCCCTCTCTCTCTAACCATCTACTTGAAGATTCAGAAGAGTGGGGGATTACCCTTTGAATCCGACTAGGGTCTTCTAATAAGAGCCACGTATCCTAGAGACTCCTGCTGGCTTACTGGTTGGCGCGCGAGCACCTTCAATTATGTAATGCGACGCGCTCGGATGCATTTTAGCGGTAGCACGGCCATTCGAGGTCATAGGTCGGGAGCGTGGGGCAGGGAAAGGCTCGAACCTATCTTCTGTGCTGGTGAGGACTGAAGATCGAGTGATCGAAGCTCATCGGGTGTTTGTTAAAGATCGAGAGAGAGAGAAAGAGAGAGAGAGAGAGAGCGAGAGAGAGAGAGAGAGAGAGAAAGAAAGAGAGAGACAGAGAAAGAGAGAAAGAGAGAGAGGAGAGAGAGATTCTCTACATGCTGCGTGTATATATACACACATATATATATATACGTATGTATGTGGTGTGTGCGTGTTTATATATATATATATATATATATGCGAATAGAAAAATACTAATCTTTCCTTTTACGCCACTTTCGCGTCGTGGGAACGCTACGACACGTACGTCTCTACGTATGTACGTGAAGCTTTACGAGAGATCGACGTAATACGGTTATTGCATTCTCCAAGATAAACTTCAAATTTACGAGTTCATCTTCTTGTTATAGTATATATCGATAAGTTGAGACAATCATTTGACAATAGTCAACGATAAATGAGGATGTCTGTAACCTCGATTTTCATTATTCATTAATGCCTGCTTATTCGATAACTTTAATTGGTCCGTTAATCGTTCCTTTTGATCCACTAATTGCAAATGTACGGAGTTATATATTTCTTATTTCTTGCGATATCATACTCGTAATATCGATCCAATCGAGATATATTAGCAGACTTTAACGTTAAATTTATTTTTTATAACATGACGTTTATACTATTTCTTTCGTTTTTTTTATTTAATTATGAGAGAAATATAGGTATGCATATAAGTACGAAAATCAATCCTGAAGTCTTTATAACTAAGAGAATACAGTAACTTTTAACTACTCACTAATTATTTATTTTAATTAACATGTTCCGTATTAAATTCCCATTGAATAGGGAACACTATAATTAATCTTCCACCGGTACGCTGTTGATGTTGTTGTTGTTGTTGTTATTATCATTATTATTATTATTATTGTTATTATATATTATTATTGTTATTTATCCTAGTTCACGGCAAAACTCAATTTTTTTTATTACCACCAAGTAGCATTGTTTATTGTCGAACTCGCGAACTCGTCTTCGTTCGAATTAGTTACGATCGTTTCTACTCGATTTTGTGTCTCTAATTACCGTGAGTAGTTCTTACGATTCCCGATCAGGCAATTAAAGCTGGCGTCCGAACATTTTCTCGCACGCCAACGCGTTCGCCAATTATACGGGATCTCTCTTCCCACAACTTTCGAGAGAAAGAGAAAAAGAGAGAGAGAGAGAGAGAGAGAGAGAAAGAGAGAGAGAGACAAATATGTTGTGCGATCCCACACGTTGACTCGCACGCGAGTTTTTCTCGCTCTCTCGTGAATTAACGTTAAAGTTAAGAAAGTAAGAATGAGGGAGAGAGAGAGAGAGAGAGAGAGAGAGAGAGAGAGAGAGAGAGAGAGAGAGAGAAGAGAAGCTATCGACGATCGTAAGATAAGAAATAAAAAAATAAAATAAAAAATAAAAAAGAATATATTATACGCTAAGAAAGGATGCGACGATCTAATTGTGAAATGAAAGGAATCGAAAGAAATAAATAAGTATAAGATTTAATAAGAGAATTATTGTGGTAAGATCCGAATGCTTTTCATTAGAATTAAATCATACAAAATCTCTCGAGGAAAAAAAATCATAATTAAGAAAGATGTCAATATATAGGTTTCACGACAAGGTAACTTTCTCTTAGTGCTCGTTGAAATACTTTATAGAAATGATAATTTCTATATTTTTTAACCGGATGCTCTGTTACTATTACAATGAATAATAGCGTTTTAAAAAATAGATAGATAGATAAATAGATAGAAACTTCTTAATTATAATAATTATTATGTAAGAAAATTAAATTGATAATTATTCAAAACTTATGAAATTAAGAAAAGATCAAAATATATATATATATTAGGTTGGAAACTATGAAACGGGCGTTGAATGAAAATAAAAAATTAAACAAAAACGCCCGTTTCATAGTTTCCAATCTAATATATATATATATATATATATATATATATATATATATATATATATATATATTCGAAATGAGAAGCTAAAGAGAAACATCAAAGTTTGAAGTAACATGTGATAAGAAGAAGAAAACAAGAAGAAAAGAAAGAATGGAAAAATAAAAAGAAAGTAAAAAAAAGGAGGGGAAAAAAAACGGGAAAAAGGAGAGAATGCTTTTAGCAGGCAGTGAACTTTATCGGCACCTTTTACGGGTTGGCACGTCGATGAAAAATCTTCTTCTTGGAGTCAATCGATCTTTTCTCTCTCTCTCTCTCTCTCTCTCTTTTTCGCTCTCGCTCTTCCTCTCCTCTTCTTTTTATCTCTTTCTATTCGTAAGAAATGCGGCATACGATGAGTATAAGACAAGATAGTCCAGACGCGCTGTATATTGTCGCAATTAAAGAGAGTTACGATTCCTTTCGTCGCTACGCCGGACGCCAGGTTGGATTAATCGCTCACCGCTACCAGAACGATTTGTTAAACCTCTCTTGGATCTCATCTTTCTCATACTCTCTTCTCTTCTCATCCTTCTCTTTCTCATCCATACATCGCTTATGAAGGGAACGATTAAGCACGGCACGAACGTAACGCGTCTTATTTTCGTTCCAACATTCTACGAGCTGCGGTGAACGAAAGAACGAACGAACGAACGAATGAACGAATGAACGAACAGCTGCGGCTTTTCTAATTGTGCATTTTCACAAATTAACACCGAAACCGATTAACACGTTAGCAAGATAACAAATCGATACGAACTATTCTTTAAGACTAAATTACGTAAGTACGTTTGTTTGTTATATATATATAAAAAAAAAAAAAAAAAAAAAAAAAAAAAGAAAAAAAAAAAGATGCATTTTTTTATATTTCCCTTCTTTCTTACTTTGTTTTGTTTGTTTGTTTTTTTTCTTTACGCGACGATATTTTTTTCTCTCATAATTATAATCCCAGTAATTACATAAACGAATAGTATTTGAATAAACGATTACATAAACGTATAATAGATAACGTATAATAAATAATATTAGAGTTCTCTTGTAAATATCAGATAAAGTAACGATTATCATTAATTCTTGTGGAAATTAGCGTGTTAATATAGTCGTTATCACATCGAACGAACATAAACGAGAGGGATACTATCGTTTCTTTCTATTTCTACTTATTCTTGTATCTACATAGTGGTATTAAACGATCGAAAATTTTTCCTGTTAAGTAAATGCACGAGTAAGCACGGTATACGCGATAGAGAAAGAAACAGAGAAGGATTATAGATCGAGTATATAAAGGAAAAAAAAAGAAAAAAAAAAGAGAGAGAGAGAGAGAGAGATAAAAAAGAAACAAAAAAAGAAAAATTTTGCGAGGGAGAGGATGGTCACGTTTGCAAGAAGATATCGAATCGGCGGCCGGTTCGTTCGAGATGCACACTCGTGCCCATGTTCTTCTTCTCTAATCTTAGCGACTCGCGACTTCCTCTTTCCTTCTCGTATATGCACACACACGGTTCCATGAGTACGTTAGGGTCGCCGTACTCCTCCTCCTCCTCCTCCTCCTCCTCCTCCTCCTCCTCCCTCCTCTTTTTCCTTCTCCTTTTCTTCTTCTCGAACTCCTACACGACTCTAACGACACAGCCAATCCTATCTCCTGCATCGCGAAATAATGAAATTACCCGAAAAAAAGATCCCCGGTAGATAATCGTGGACATAAAAACGGCTTCGAACTTAAGCGAAAGATATTTTTAATCGATTTTAATCGCCTCCAGTATCGTAATATATATATATATATATATATTTGCAATTAAATCCCCAAAAGATTTTAGTACAATTAGAAAACGGAATATTTGCATGAATATTTCACAAATACTTATATAAATTATAAAATGAATGAAGATGTTCACAAAAAAAAAAAAAAAAAACATTTTTTTTTAAATATTGAACTGATTCATGAACATGTAGTTTATTACAATAAAATCATAATTGTTTATAAATTAATCCAATAATATCGTTTGAACGTTGATACTTATTAAACATAACCATTTTCAAACAACGTTCGAAAAGATATATGAACGCCAGCAGAATTTAGTATTCTTTTTTTTCTTTTTTTTATTTTTTTATTTTTTTATTTTTTTAAAGACGATTTTAAAGACGACTGATATTACAATGAAACGTGCGAAAGGATAGGAGACGACGAAGCTTCTTGTCATTAAGACGACTGTGCCATGCCAGTTGAAGTAGTTTACGACTGCAGGTGTACCTTGGAGAATGTCCCTTTACTCTGTAGTTCCTTTCATCCCACCCTCACCTAGTCACGAAGAATTTTCTCTCTTACGAGTTACTGTCACCATCTCTTCGTTCGAAAGTTTGTCGCTTTTGTTGAATTCCAACTACGATCGATCGACGTACTCGAGGTAGTTCTTAAGTTACACGTAGGTAGACACAGCTTTATGGGAACACGGAGGCGCCCAAGTCAGAGGTCAAGTGACTTCTACCACGATGACCTCCAAGAAAACAATGCTCAGTGTTGTGGAGAGAGCGTAGTAAAGAGACCTCGCAAAGGATTATTCGCACGCACGGCTTATTTTTATTTTTATGACAAATTGGAATGTTTCGAACGTTCAAAAATTAGTTGCAAATTTAATATATCTACGTATTTATTACGTAGAACCATGAGATTTATACGAATACAATCGTTTATTTTCATAGATGATTTTTTTTTTTTTTTTTTTTTTTTTTTTAATTATACGCTAAACCCATACTACATTTTGTTCATTTATAATTAATCGTAAAATTGTAATATACCTTCTGATTTTCTGAACTATATATACAGCTTAAATCGTTATTTTCAAATTTTCAAGATCACTCTTCATTCAATCGATTCCTATTATATATCTTATATTCTTTTATTCATTTAAAAATATACATTATTCTCATTGAAATACATATATTGCGAATTGACTTTCTATAAATTATACGAGATAGGATAAGAAAAATAACGAAGTAACAACTTTCTATCGTTATACGACCTTCTCAATAGAAATTCCTAGTTGTTGAAATCACGTGTTCTAGTTCGACAGGAAGACGTACGCTCGCAATCGACATCGGTAAACCAAATAAGTAGCCTGGATAAGCGTTCGTTGGTATCTCTGAACAAAACTGGTTTTTCACCGACGACGAATGTCGTCGACCTTTTCCCATTCGAAAAGTCGATGATTTCTCGAGGGGTGAGACAGGATTGATACGAGACAAAATAGAATTTGCACGGGGAGAATTAGATGGATAGGTGGTACGAACATAACAGTATACCACTATATCCATAACGATCCGAATCCCGAGTTAACGATGTCTAACGACTGAGCATCACGATGAAAATCATCATTGAATCTCGATGCGAGCATGGATATTTCAGATGATCGAAGATGCTCACGTATCTCTCTCTCTCTCTCTCTCTCTCTCTCTCTCTATCTATCTCTTTCTATGCGCGAGTGTATTTAATAAAAGGTCGGATAAGCCCAAAGAGAAAAGAAGAAAGAGAGAGAGAGAGAGAGAGAGAGAAAGATTCGAGGGAGAACCTGATATGGTAATGGTAAAATATGAAGACTACGAGGAGGTTTGTCGAGTTCGAAGATGGTATCGAAAGCAGGGAATAAGAACCAATGGAAAAAGAGGAGAGAAAGAGAAAAAGAAAGAGGAAGATAAAGAAGAAGAAGAAGAAGAAGAAGAAGAAGAAGAAGAAGAAGAAGAAGAAGAAGAAGAAGAAGAAGAAGAAGAAGAAGAAGAAGATGAAGAAGAAGAAGAAGAAGAAGAAGAAGAAGAAGAAGAAGAAGAAGAAGAAGAAGAAGAAGAAGAAGAAGAAGAAGAAGAAGGAGGAGGAGGAGGAGAAGAAGAATAAAAAGGTAAAAAAAAGAAAGAGTGAGAGAGAGAGAGAGAGAGAGACAGCAATAGAAGGAGCAGTAACAGCAGCAGCGGCACACCGCAGTGCGGCTTTACGAGCGAGTCAATGACTCTCGACGGTCTCCATCCTCTCTCTCTCTTTCTCTCTCTCTCTCTCTCTCTCTCGCTCTCTCTTTCACTGTCTCTCTCGTACCCATCGTGGACCCGTGGAGCAACTTCCACGGCGGTGCAAAGGCTTCAGTGCAAAAGCGAACGCGGATCTCCTTCTACGGGGTGTGGTCCCCTTTCTATGGAGATGATCTCCCCGCCACACCCCCATTGTATCGATCGGACCCATTGTTTCGAATCGCATACGTATGCTTTCGCGGTCGGACCTTTCGTCACTGACAATGGGAAGAAAAGCGCCGCGTGTGCGTGCACCCGCTTCACCGACCAAGTCGGGATGATAATATTGGATTTGTTATCTTTCTTTTTCTCTTTCTGACACTTCTTTGACGTTCCTTCCTTTCCCTTTTCCTTTCGCCGTTTCCTCCAATCATGTACGTAGGTACCTATTTATTTATAAACTATATACGAATAAATCGTGTAATACGATTATTTTTATTTCATAAGATTTTAATTGTCATGATCATATATATATCGTGATAAAGATAAATAAAATATTCCAAGTCCATAATAAAGTAATTATTTTTTCATTTTTATTTATAATTTAAAAAGTTTACTACAAATCGTCGACGTTTATCATTATCAGACGATTAAATATATTCAAAATTCCACGATTAAATGAAAACTTTGACAATGATCATACTACTATGCTATACGTATTTACGCATGTCGAACGAAAATGAAAATTATTTGTGAATCGATCGAACGTTGTCGTTGTTGGGCGCGGCTTGCTACCAGCAACAACGAAGCGAGGCTCCCGTCCAGCTCGGTTTACATCGCGTGGGTGTGGATTTATCATGCTTTTACTCTCTCTTTCTATCTTACGTAGGGACAAAGAGAGCAAGGATGCGTCCTGACACCCTCTCGTTTTTCCCTCTTCGTTGCTCGACGAAGGATAAATACGAGTAGTCTCAGGAGACTTCAGAGATACTTGCTGGAAGAGTAGCTTTATCTCTCTCACTCTCATTCTCTCCCCCTCTCTCTCTTTTTCTCTCTCTCTCGCTCTCTCTCTTTCTCTTTTTTCTTTTCGTTGCTCTCGACGCCTTTACCATCTCTCACGGCTATCTCCCGCACTCTTCTGGACCAACCCGACGACTCACCTTCCTCGACATAATGAAGCCGCTTATGCTTTATGACGAGGCTCGGCCTGCATTATGCATCCCGCATAACACCCCTTCTTCTCCCCTCACCACTTCTCCCCTATCCCTTTTCTCCCACTAATACTCGACGCTCTCGCTTCGCCGAATTCCCCGGAGAATCTTGTTGTTACACGGCTTGTAACTTACGTTGAGTCCTCTCTACGGAGATAAAAAAAAGAGAGAGAGGGAGAGAGAGAGAGAGAAAGATAGATAGATAAATAAATAGACAGAGAAAGATAGAGATAGAGAGAGAGAGAGAGAGAAAATTTCGCAGATCGAGAGAAAAAAGGAGGGTTCTTTGTCACATCTGTCTGGTTTTCATCGAGTACCGCTCGAGGACTACTATTCGTGGGAAAATTGTTGACTTGTCAGTAACGAGTCTTCGTTTGTACTTATTATTTATTTCTGTCGACAATGATATATGCGATCTACATGAGTGCCTTGTATATCGGTGAGAAAACTCTGTTTTTATTTTTTTTTTTCCTTGAATAAATCTAAATCTACTTGAAAATTAAAAATAAAGAAAATTTAAAAGCCATATAGCAGAACGAAATCATTTAATTTACATGAAGTAAAATCTATCAGATTCTTTACATTCTTAATAAAGTTTATTTATTGTTTTTATTTTTAAAAAAGAGATTTTATAATGAGAATTGAAACGAAATTGTAAAATTAATAAAAAATGATATTTACAAGTCAACTGTTTAAACTTTCATTAAAAGATAAACACAAATCAATAAAAAAAAAAAATATATATATATATATTAGCGTAGTTACGATAATAAAGTTAAGAATCATTAAGAGAAATTTTGTTGAAATCTTCTTGGAAATTCAAACAACAAGAAAGAAATTATTTCGAAGCTTTATAAGTCGTGCCACGTAAGCTAGAACTGGGTCTTGAGCTCATTTGTCCTACCCACGGCGTGCATTTACGAGAACAAAATGCCACACCAGGGACACCGATACCCACTCACGCGGGCGCACGAACAACGACCGGTATTCGTCACTGTCTCTATCTCGAAACGACGCTGGCTGGTTAGCTGGTTGGTTGGTAGTTGTCGAGCTGGCTAGAGCCGAGATTAAATGTCCTGCTCGGTTGGAACGTCCTGTCTCGGAAGCTCGTGCGAGCGCTTTTTCTTCGACATTGACGTTTTTAAAAGCGAACAACTGGAAGAGAAAGAGAGAAAGAGAGAGACCGGTCACCGGGAGATATCTCGAAGAAGAACGCTAATCGCGAAGGAACGTTTTTTTCCTTTCGTACGTTTTATCGATCGATCTTGTCCCCATCGTATATCTCGATGAGTTTGAAAGCGACAGGAACTGGTGAATCCTGCTCTGACTTATCAATAAATTGCATCATTTGTTTATATCAACGTAGAGACTAATCCATAATTACAATGATTACTCGTACGTTACCTAATATGAAATAAGTTGTGAAAGTTGTTTTCGATGTATTCATTTTATAGTATTGTACATATAATCTATTAAAATTGTAAAATTTGTCTATAAGATGAATCGAATTGAGATATGAAATAATAAGTCGACACATCGATGATCATCAAATTTCTATCGATTGTGTATACGTGTATTAAGTAACTATTTTAAATTTCATTAGTTTATTAATACTCGATAAATAAATATATAAACAAATAAAATGATTTTATATAAATCGTTAATGTCGACTTTTCGATAAAGTAGGGAGGTTTGTATTTCGTCAACATTTCGATCGAGAGATCTCCGTCAAAGATTAGGTAAAAGAAAGAGGCTGGGGTCCTCGCATCTCTTCTACTACTATCACCTTTATCACCGTCACCGTCACCACTACTACCACCTCCATCACCACCTCCACCTACGAACGTGAGGAACGAAGTGTCACGACGATGGGACACGCACGACGAGAGCCTTGACAATGCGCGAGAACGTTTGCTGGACACGTCATCGCTGGCGCTTCCTTCTTCTCTAAGATCCTTCCTGGTTATTAATCTCAGGCGACACTGACCGTGCTAGGAAACATTAGAAACTTGGCTACTAATTTCTTTTTATAAACTTTGTTTTTTTTTTTTTCAAAAACATGAACTTTGATAAATGACCAAAAAAAAAAATACAAAAAAAAAGAAAAGAAAAATACTTCTCATCTCATTTCTTTGGATATTAAGCATCACATATATATATACATATATACAGATATTATAGATATAGATATTTGAAAGTAATTCATTTCTAAAATAAAATCATCGAGATATTTCAAGAAGCATCTTATGATATACGTCATATCGCGCCAGGACGGAGTTGATTTGATAAAAGTTATCTTGCTAGTCCGGTCTCTATCCGATAAAGTCGGTTAACTCTATGTAAACTAATTCAACAATCTATGAAAAAAAAATAAAAAAAAGTAATAAAAAAGAAAAAGAAGAAGGTGGATTAGTTGGAACGTGAATCTCTCTTTTTCTTTCTCTCTCTCTCTCTCCCCCCTCCCCCCTCCCCTTTCCTCTCGCTCAATCGGTCAAGTGATTAATCTATGGGCTCACAGGGTAATCGTTTAACTGGCGCTCGATAGAGCGGTTTCTAATTAGCGAAGCGGAATGGAGGAGGCGTGATCCGATCGCGAGACGAGGGAAATCTCGTCTGGAGCGACGATAGGAGCATGCACGCGAGCATGTGTGTATGTGTACGAGAGAGAAAGAGTGAGAGACAGAGAGAGAGAGAGAGAGAGAGAGAGAGAGAGAGAGAGAGAGAGAGAGAGAAAGAGAGAAGGGAATGCGAAGGAAAAGCAGCACGAATGTAGAGAGTGCTCGTGTTCTTCGCTTTGGAGGAATCGGATCTTGTAAATTAAACCATTAAAAGACAGATACGCGACCAAATCGAATCTACGTCCTCAGTACATTAGCCATGATCTTCGTTCATTTTGTTCTTATAAGATTTCTTGTAATTTCTTACGATTCTGAACCGGATATTAAAGTAAATAAATCTTCAATTTATGTTAGAACGCAAATATAATGTAATTTATAATTTCTTTCTTTTTTTTTTCCTCACTGTTTCATCATTATACTCTTAATTGTACGACAGATTTGAGAGTGAAAAAATTAATAAGACTTAAAAAAAAAAAAGATGAACTTGAAAAATAAAATAGATTTGCCGATATTAATGTTTTATTATTATTATTATTTTGTTTTCTTTCTTATTTTGCAATGAACAAAACATGTATTCTCAAAGATGAAATCCCTTTGGTGTAATGTTACGTATTATAGCCAATACTTTTAACAGATGCCATTTAAATCGAAATGTTCGAAATTTGTCGTCGAGTATTATATTGGCTTTTATAACGCACGATTTTCTCTAACACGTGAAAGGAAAAGCTACAAACGTTTAAATATACCTATGGTATGTAGGTATAAACGTTTGAGATAAATGTTCGTCGGATGCTGCAAAGGAACTTCGACTCGTGAAAGTTGACTATAACCATTCGCACCTTGTTATGTCATACCGTTAGAATGGCTCGAACGAGTATAAAACCGATAATAAAGTCTATATATAAAAATAACCGAGGATAATCGACGTTCTAATAACAACGATTTTTATATCAAACGAAATGTGACATATAATATATCTTAGTTTCATCATAATTGTTCATTTCTCTGTGTCGAAATTAAAAATAAAACGAAAGAACTATCTAACCGTATAACTAATAATTATTAATAAATCGAACATCGGAATACGTCATTAGGTGCTGTTAAATTTTAAATAAAATTCTCGACTCAATAACAACGATTTCTTATACGAATTTAAATACAATGTACAAATTAACTCGTTTCTCTCTGTCGAAATCAGAAAATAGGAAAAAAGAAAAAAAAAAGAGAGAGAAAAAACTTTGTAATCGTATTGTTAATTAATGAAAAAAGAATATCATTTGAGGAAAAAAATTATGTTTATAGATTCGAGAGGATCTGACGAAATATTATCAATGACATTTATGTGAAAAATTACGTACAATATTATACGGAATTTCATAATAATAATAATAATAATAATAATAATAATAATAATAATAATAATAATAATAATAATAATAATATACCTTACCATCGAAATTAGAAAGAAAATAAGAAAAAGGGAGTATAAATTTTCCAATCATATTAATAAAATAAAAAAATGAAACAAGAGAAAGAAAAGAAAAGAAAAGAAAAGAAAAGAAAAGAAAAGAAAAGAAAAGAAACATCATTAGATGCAAATTTTTGTTGGATTCAAGGAAATTGTAACAGACTTAAGTGCAGGACGTTGTTCGTAATAATTCATAGAGATGAAAAAAGATAGATAGATGGATAGATAGATAGAGAGAGAGAGAGAGAGAGAGAGAGAGAGAGAGAGAGAGAGAGAGAGAGAGAGAGAGAGAGAGGAATAGAAAGGCAAGATCGAAGCGAGAGAAGAAGGACAAAAAGGATTACTCTCGAAGGAGCGTGCCTGAAAAGAGAGGCGTTTCTTCTTCCGCTATACTACCGCCGGTAATGATAGAATACAGGGGGCCTAGCTATGGTTCTCGTTAAAGAAAAAAAAAAAAAAAAAATTAAAAAAGAAAAAAAAGAAAAAAAAAAGAAAAAAGAAAAGAAAAAAAAGCCGGGTAGAATACCGAAATAAAATCCACTTCGCTTATAGTTATACGAGCGTTTCTTGAGTTATGGCTTTCGAGGTGAGCTTCTTAAACGAACGTTTTCCAACCTAAAGGAGAATAACGTGGCATTTTCGTGGTTAATGTAACTCGTAAACGAAAGACGCCTCTTCCCTTTTCTCTCTAGGACGTCGAAGAATGGAATAGAGAAAGAGGAAGATATATCCATCAATTTTCTACGAAACTCGCCTACAGCTCAATTTTGTTTCGCGAGATGATCGTACAAAGGATATCCCCAAATTCACCATTCGTTATATATGATAATAATTAATCCCAATTAATAGTTTCATCGTTTAACATATTCGTACAAATCGTTTAAACGAACCCCGGCCAAAATTAAATAGAAATTATCTATAGTATAATATACCGATATTAATCTACTTTATAATATAATCTCTTTTTTTTCCCTTCCGTTTAACGAGATTACACAAAACGACTATAATTCATATTTATTTACGATAACGAAGGAAGATAAAAAAGAAAAAAAAAGAAAAAAAAAAGAAGAAAAGAAAGGAAAAAAGAAAAAAGAAGAAAGGAGACAAAAATGGGGTAAAGGTGAATTCTCGGTTCGAGAAAAGGCTCACGCACGCGTTCGAAGGGGGTTTCTGCGTAGGTAAAAAAAGGAATAAAAATAAGAAAGAGGAGGAGGAGGAGGAAGAAGAGGAGAAGAAGAAGGAATAGAAGCGTGGTGGGGTCGCCATGGTCGTGGTCAGCCTGGGAAAGAGAGGACAACGCATTGTGATCCAAGGAGCGAGGAGGCCACGCTAGGCTGACCCTAGGCTTTACATTAACCATCCAGCGTGTACACACGCACGTAAATGGCCGCGGTGTCGGCGTGCCACCCCTGCTCTCTTGGCCCTTCGAGATGGCCCTCGGTGGGCCCTCGGTGGCCCCTCGGTGGCCCTCGCGAGCCCTACCTGTTGTACCGGGTAATCGCTGCCCTGCCTACGAGCCTCCTCCTTTGTCTCTCTCTCTCTCTCTCTCTCTCTCTTTCTTTTTCTTTCCCTTTCTCTCTCTCTCTCTCTCTCTCCTTCTCTCCTTCAAAAGAATGAACTTGCGCAACAGGCCCTCCAACCGGGAACTTTCTTACCCGACGTAAACAGAGTGGAACGCGGAACGTTTCTTTCCAAAAGATGCAACATTCTTTTTCTTGTGAAAATTATCAAGCAAGAAGGAAGATCGCTTTAGGCTGTTTTTGAAATTTGTTTCTTTTGGAGGAATATCCATGTGCCAATGATTATGAGAGATAAAAAATTTGAAAAATCAAAAAGTAAAGAATTTATTTTTATTATATTAATGCGAAAAAGAAATTATAATTAAATAAAATTATAACATATATTGTATACAGATATGTATATACGTTATATGACTTAGATCACTTTCATCAATCACTAGATCATACATATCAATCGATGTTCAGATATGCATGTGATAATACCTTTTTATTAAACAAATGAAAATTGTCAAACAAACGTCTTAGGCTATTTTTGAAATTTTTTCTTGCGAAAAGATATTCATGAGTCAGTGATCAGGAGAAATTAAAATTTGAAAAAAAAAAAATATAATAATCAGGAACTATATATGTATATGACACTATATGATTTAGATCACATACATAATCTGTATCTCATACATACACTGAGAGGTGCTTGCTATAATGCATGTTATAGTAGTTCTTTTGAAAATTGCCAAATAAATTCAAAATTTGTTTTGTATTGCTTTTGAAATTTTTCCTTATGGAAGAACATTTATATATATATATTTATATATATATATTTATATATATATATATATATATATATATATATATATATATATACAGGACCTATAAAAGTCTAAACTTTTAGATAATAATGTCTGGAATAATAAATAATTATATATAATACATATATATATGTATATATATATTATATTATATATAAGTTATATATAAAACTTAGAAGATTTTCATAATTACCAGTTCACATATAAGTACATTGTTCTCGACTAATATTTAGTATAACGAAAGATACTAGTTGTCTAGTATGATTGATCATGCTGCATGATTGATTTAATTATTTCTTTGATGAATATTCTTCTTGATTAACACATTCTATTTTTTTTCCTATCGTTAAGAGAATGATTTGTTTAGTTTATTAACTTCTTTCAAAATGCAAATTTTGAATTGATCGAAGATTAACTCGAGCAGGTCAAGGGTAAAAAAAAAAAGAAAATAAGAAAAACAAAAGAAATATAATAAAGATAAGCTACTTGAAAGATTCTTTCAAGCAACGGACTATCGAGTCACGGACAGGGTCGAGGTCAAAGAAGATGGTGAAATACGCGAAAAGATCCCGCGCTCAGATACGAAATCTTTCGTCTTTCATGAAATTGGGTAGATCGTCGTGGCGATCGTGCGTTAAGATAAGCTAGAAAAAAAGAAAAAAAGAATATTCTCGACGGGTCACACTCACCTTCGGGACACAAACACTGGTATTCGAGTTCGTCGATCGACCGACACGAGCCTCCGTTTTGACACGGCGATGGATCGCAGGGAATGTATTCGTTTTCGCAGTTCTGTCCCGTGTAACCGCTCGAACACATGCATCTAAACACACAAACAAAAAAGGAAAAATAAAAGAAAGTAAAACAAATTATTAACGAGAAAGATATCTTTTTTCTTTTTCTGTGTGTGGGAGGGAGGGAGGGGGGGGGGGGGAAGAAGGAGTAGGAGAAATAACGAGTTTTAAAACATCGTAACGTCACACTTGATCCTTAACTTTCCAATCTTTCGTTAATATTAATTACGTAAATAAATAAATACAAAACAAGAAAACAAACGTACTGATTAAAGATAAAGATATTACGCGTTTGATAAACGATGACAACTTATACGTCAAAGAGAATTTTTTATTTTTGTCAATTTTTCGAGTCCCTTTCATAATTACATTTTAATTACAAAAAAAAAAATAAATAAATAAATAAAAGAAAAAATAAATAAGATGATTCATGAAAGAAAGAAAGAAAGAAAAAAAAATGTATATATGTGTCAAGATGAATCTGAGAATAACGTGACGTGAACGATTCAATTTTTGAATTTGACAATTTTTCGAATCATTTTTTTTTACGGGATATTAATTACAAAAGTGTTGAATTAAATTTTAATTATTTGTTTTTTTTTTCTTCTGTCTCAGTTGAAACAGCGTTACCGTTATACTATAAATCCCGAATGGTCCGCAATTGGTACGAAAGAGACTCGTCAGAAAATTACGTAGTTCCGGAACACATGTGCCGCATATGCCCGGATCTTTCGGTGTATCCTTTTATTTCTCTAATTATTAACGCCACCCACAGTCACATGATTTCATCGAAATGAAACATAAAAAGTCATATACATACATACATACATACATACATACATACATACATACATACATACATACATACATGTAAATACATACATGTAAATACATAGATATGAAGTTAAATACGATAATGTTCGCTAGCAGGAATTTAGTTTCGATCGTAAAAAAATTTATGAGATTAGAAATATTTATAATTTATCATTTTATCGTTATTGATGAAGAAAGAGGCGGATAAACAATTTTTTGTTTCTCTCTCTCTCTCTCTCTCTCTCTCTTGTCCGATAAATGACGAAAAGGAGTTTTCACGCGAATCGCGAGACGGTAAGTTTTGATAAAGAATGTATAAATATTTTCAAACGATCTCTCCATCTCTCTTTCTCATTTCATGATAGTAATAGTGGTTCTCTCTCTCGTAATAACTTGACACTTGGAATACGAGTCGACGACCGTGGCGATCAATATTTATAATACCGGTTAAAGGAACGATCCACGCGTGAAAGCACGTCGCGAACCAAGCGCAAAAAGCAAATTACGCAGCGTCCTTCTTAATGCGATCTATCTGTATCCATGTTATATGCGTATTAATAAATCCAACTGGATGGTCCTACGAGAAGGATGAAAAAGTCGACGGGTAACTAGATACTTGACGATTACTTTTACCATATCGATTCTATTTGATATATATACATATATATATATATGTACATATAATTTTTTCTCTATACTCGTTATCCTGTTTGATCGTTTTAACGATGGACGATGATCGATATCTCAAATTAATCTAGAGATTATTTCTAAGTTTTCCGTAGAGATACGCTTTCAAACGTAACATTTCTTATTATACTTCGACGTATAATAAGAAACAAATATATTACTTCTCGATTGCTAATGGTACATATATATAAACATACATACATACATACATACATACATATATACATATATATATATATATGTGTGTAATATTTAACTTTAATCCTTAAAAATGCATGTAGTGGTAGAATTACAAGACGCATTAATGTCCAATGTAATTTAAGGACCAATGTAAAATATATCACAAAAAGAAATCTAATTTTTCATTAAATTTGATAAAAGGTATGATAATGTATGATTAATCTTTATAAAATATCAAATCATGCATTATAAGGTTAAATAAGTGATAATATAGACAACGTATGAGTTAAACATGTAAAATATTATACACGAAACAAGATGAATCGATTGTTGTGTTATTAACGTGACAAAACGCATATGTAAAAAAAGTGAATTAACATTGAGATATTGAGTGTTACAAAAAAAAAAAAAAAAACAAAAAAAAAAAAAAAAAAAAAAACAAAAAAAAACAAAAAAAAAATAAAGAAAAAGAAAAAGAAAAAAGAAAACGAAGAAGGAAAAGGAAAAAATAGAACAATCGACATAAAACGCACCTCACGCGTAGCACCAGTAGAAGCACCAAAAAGACGTGCGTGATATCCATTTTCACTGGTAATCGGTGTCCTCAAGACGCAGGAAGACGTACTCCTCATATTTCGACGAAACCTTCGCTAATGTTTACGCCATTCCTCCATTGATGACAATTCACAATCTCCTTCTCTTATCCTTAATCTATCCTTCCGATAATATAAACACCAAGGATCACAGCCAAACGATAATAATACACGGAGCACTGACCCGATACACGATGATAATAATAATAATAAAAATAATGATAATAATAATGATAATAATAATAATAATAGGTTATCGATCATTCACCTTTGTTCACACGTTAAACACCTTTGTAGTAACACGTTAAGGATAGATTATTAAAGGAACTAAAAATTACAAAAAAAAAAAGAAAAAACAAATAATAATAATAATAATAATAATCCGCTAATAATTTACAAAGAGAGTAAGGCGATTCGAAGGTAAAATGTCAGCAGTGTCTCAAATTATCGTCACCGACGTAACGTCGAGGTTCGACGTATCGTTACACCCCCTCTACACCACATCCTCACGAATTTATTGTCAACTTTGCAAGGAAAGAGAGAGAGGGTGAGAGACAGATAGATAGAAAGAGAGATACAGAAAGAGAGAAAGAGAGAGAGAGAGGGAGAGAAAAAACAAAAAGCAGAATAAGAAAAGTCCCCTTTTGTTTGGTTACATTGGATTTTCCGTCGCGAGCATGCGCACACGCGAACGAGCCGCGTCGCTCGCCGACGGTCACGCGAGTTGGTCACTTGTGAATCTTTCGCGACTTCAAAATTAAAACAGTGCTTGGGCTGTTTATTTCGGGCGTAGAAATAACAATTATCTTCTCTCTTGACTCTTCTTATTACTTAGGATTCCATTTAACGTAAATATATGCGCATTTTGACGCCAAAATCGCACCTCTGTCAGAATCAAAGCAATCGGTTCTTTTCCAAATTCCAAAAAGGCAGCGCACACGCGAACTGTCTCGATTTTTTCTTCTTTCACGTAATTCAACGTAAACGTGACGAGATATGCACGATCGTTGTTTTGGTATTCGTAGAGAGAGAGAAAGAGAGAGAGGGAGGGAGAGAGAGACAAAAAAAAGAAACAGAACAACAACGTACACTTATCCTCCCGGTACTTGATAATAAAAGTTATCTCGAGAATACCCCATTTCTGTCATTTTAAATTCGACGAAAAAGTCGAAAGAATTCAATGGAAATATCTTATTCGATACGAAGAAATCGAATACGAACAATGGCAAAACACTTTGTAAAAAATGTTGTCACGAGAAGGACTTGGTTAAAAAAACAAAAATATATATATATATATTCTCGAGTTAATATTATGCGACGATGTATCACTGTACGAGTCTTTATTTTCGAACGCTTTAAACCACCCACAGGCAAACACAAATTTTACGTCGTGCACTTTTTTCGCGCCTAATCTTACGAGTTACGTCCCCGAGTATCCTCACTGTGTGAGGTGGTTCAAACTCAATGAGTTCGACAGAGAAACACACGAACGCACGTCCTTCTCGGGCGACTAGCGATGAACTAAGCTTATCTTCCGGATAGAGCCGCTCAGAGGGCGCCACAATCGTGGCTTACCCTCCCCCTTCAATATACGGGCCCAGCTCTCCCCGTTCACGACTCGTTCTACGGTCTCTACACGACTATCTCACTCTCTCTCTCTCTCTCTTTTTCTACTTTATCGTTCCTTCTTCATCATTCGGTTCTCCTACCCCACTGCTGGGACCATATAGCCGATTCTCTCTCTCTCTCTCTCTCTCTCTCTCTCTCTCTCTTTCTCTCTCTCTCGTGAACGTTCACCGAACTACCTTCGGTTCTTTCCGTCACCCTTCGTTCGACTTCGTCGTAGGTATATTCTGTCTTCCTCTCTCTTTCTCTCTCCCTCTCTTTCTTTCTCTCTTCTATCAAGTAAGTCCCCCGTTCGCAGAAGCAATATGGTCCTCGTTGCTCCTGGGTCTCCGCCACGAGTCGTTACTTTTTCGTGGATGCCGCGTGTCCCCTTATTTCGTTACATTCACCATGTCGATAATATTATGTACTGTTTCAGAGATCATTTCTAAAGATCAAGATGTCGTCGTTGAGTTCCAAAAAAAAAAAAAAACTCGATTTCACTGATGCCATCGTGACATTTAAACTGAGAATAATAATGGCTTTTTCGGATTATTAACAAAGAGATGTTATTTCTTCGTTGTTTTTATTTCATTTTTTTTTTTTATTTTAGAGTTTAGAAAGTTTGACTTCATTTTTATGGGATTTATTACTACGTAACATTCCCAGGCTTTATTTGCATATTGAATACTCGATAAAATTAACACTATAGTTACGCAAAAGAGGGTGAGAAGTAAGAGAGAAAGAGAGAAAGAGAGAGAAAGAGAGAGAGAGAGAGAGAGGAGAGAGAGAGAGAGAGTGTAAATAAATTAATTATATACTACGATAAACTAGACGTGAGATAATTAAAATGCTAGAATGAAAAGTGGCGTAAAAGTTGATGTGAAATACAGAGCGTGAGATTAATGTTGAGCATAATATTAATTTTAACCATAAGATTAATTTTGAACATGAGAATTCATTATCAATGGACCTTTTATTAAATGAATTAATTTTATATGATGAAAAAATATTATACGAGTATGTACAAATTTTAAGAAATATGGTAAAAGTGTTCATCAAGTATAAAATATTCGACAATAATAAGTATTTACCGATTAAAGGTTCAACTTCTTGTTGCATCAATCGATCAATTGATTGAAAATTTTCATCTTCTCTTGTTTGCCCGTATTCTGTAATGCTAGATCACGGGAAGCGTTCTTTTCGATGTTAATATATCTCGCGTTGTGCTTCGAAGCGTTAAGGGGGATGGTTCGGATTTCCCTTCTCGATGGGGTGCAATTGCCCTGTAAGTACGAACCCTAAGGATATTCGGTTTCGAGAGTGTCTCTCGACTCTATGTCCCCTTTCCTCCCCATTTCTTATAATCCATTACTTCGAGTGACCGACTATCAATGATTTCTGATCGGTTCAATTCGTCAAAATTGTCTACATATGTATAAATGTATGTGTATATATATATATATAAATGTACGTGTATGTATGTACGTGTGCCTCCATGTCTAATTTTTTTCATCATATCGATCATGAGGGTACAATGATTTTCTAAATAAGAATTTGAGGGTGAGGGAGAGGATAGAAACATGTTTCAAAGGGTGTAACATTTCGATGGTATTTTAACCCTTGCGTGTTAAGATTATATCTAAAATAAGTACAATTTTGAAAGGAAAGTTTCTAAAAAAAGAAGAGTTGACTTATTTAGAAATTTTGAAACGCGTGTGTACGTGTACTAGATCGTTGAGAAAAAAATAAGAAAAAAAAAAAAAAAAAAAAAGAAACATCATTCGTCAAAGGACGATTTAGGAACCAGAGAGAACCCCTCGAGAGATCTGGTTTTCGACTTCCAGACGTGCAACGTTTTTAAAATCATTGGTATCTCCGTTTGATCTCCGTTGGTCGCTTATTTGAAATGCCTAACAATAAGAAGGAACTAGCGAATGAATAAATATTTCAATCGCGGAAGGACTCGACATACATAAATATCATATACATATACATATACGTACATTTATATTAATGATTTTTGAAAGTATAATAGATAGAGAAGATGCCGAGCATCTCTCTTCGTGACTAGTTGGAATTTTTTTTATCTCGATAGACGAGAACTCGCGAGGGTCTCCGTGGCCAGCATAATTTCGTCATTCGATTCGACGTCCTGTTATTTTGTTTCCTTCAGTCGTATCAACGAAAAAACACTAGAGAAAGAGAAAGATAGAGAGAGAGATAGAGAGAGAGAGAGAAAGAGAAAGAGAAAGAGAGAGAGAGAGATTGACCAAGAGAAGTGGTCGGAACGGAATAAAGAAGGTTTCGAAATGGAGGTGCTGGACGGGTAGACCGATTCGCGGTCATTTTTCAAGAGAAGATGGCGGAATGGTAGGGAGGAGTTAAGAGGAAGGAAGTATCGTGACAAAAAAGTCGCTTTTTCGGACCGCTCGGACCTTAATGCGTCTTCTGGGTTGTCGGTGAAAAAGAGTAGGATACTTGGGAGGAGACGAAGGACGACGAGAAAAGAGAAAACAGAAAAATAAGAGAGAGTGAGAGAGAGAGAGAGAGAGAGATTAATCGAAAAATCAGTACAGGGTAGAGAATGTATCCAAGATTGGAGCCGTTTTGTCATTAGCGATTCCGAAAATTGCCGTTATGGAGTGAATTCGTTTGGTGGGATTTAATTGACGTTAAATTGGAGCAAGGAAGGACGAAGATTGGATCGATGATCGCGATCGCGAGATCCCCGTCCTTTTCATCTTTGCTTCTCTCGGCGCGTTTCTGTCCTTTTCTTCATCCTTACTTCTCGATCGTCTCTTTACGAGCCCATCAAATTACGCGATGAAAACGTTCTTGTAAAGGAATATTAAACGGCCCTTCGCTTAATAACCTTCTTCTCCCTACTTTGTTTCTCCGTCTCGCTCGATCTTACCACGAATGCACGATCTTGATCCTTCTCATTAAAGTACGTCCTTAGGAAGTGAGCAAGCGACGCTCGATCCACGGCGATGTTACACACGCGTAGAGTTATCTTTCTTTTTTTCTTCTCTTTTCGTTTTTTGTTTCTTTGGTGTTGTTTTTTTTTTTTCGTTTTTGTTTTTGTTTTTGTTTCCTTTTGCCAACGATTCGGATGGTAGAAGAAGTAATTTTGGTGAAAAAAAGCCAAGCTGAAGTATCTACGTCGGGCTCACATGAATCGGAATTTTAATGGGATCTGAAAGGGTATACGTTTCATTCGATGTTCTTCTTAATATGTATATGAAGGATAATATGCAACGCGAGGACGATGGCGTTATGTAAAACAAGGTTCAATTATCTAAACCTCGATGGAAATCGCAAGAAAAATGGATTCCTAGGTCATGAAAAAAAAAAAAGAAAAAAAAAAAAAAGAAACCAAATAGCGGAAACTACTTCTATGTACATACGTGTATGTTTTTTTTTTATTCTCGTGACAGGATACAGCGAATCACTCGCGATCTTTCTCTCTTTCTCTCTCTCTCTTTCTCTCTTTTTCTCTTTTTCTCTCTATTTAGAATCTCTTTTTTTATGTATTTTCATAATTGTCATTATTATCTAATGACACGCAAATAAATATGTTAGTTACACGTTTTGATTCCTTCAACATCTAAAAATAGATATTAAACGCAATTTTATGAATTATACAAGATATTGTTATTATATTTTACTTGTTGTTGAAAGTGCTATATATATGTCTCTTCGATCAATAAATTTGAATTTCATTTATATTTTACGATATAAGCCATATCGTAAGATACAAAAAGCATAAACTCAAAGGAAATTGAAAGCTTTAAAAAAAAAAAAAAATAATAATAATTTCCAATACACCATAATCTCTTAAGATGCGTAAAAGAATATTATTCTATTTACAAAATTTATTTACAATATGATACGTGATAAATTTTTATCGTTATAACACAAAAAATATACATTCTCTTCTCTTTATAATATATTTAAAGAAAAATTTTTTTATTATATTGAAATTAAAAAAAAAAAAAGAAAAAAAAAAGAAAGAAAAAAAAACTATACGATTTAAATAAACAAATCTTTTTTTTTTCAATAAATTATCATTATCGTCAAAACTAATTCGATTGTAATACAGTTTGTATATTTAAGTTTTCAACATCGTAAAATTTTATTTGACGTAATTAGATATAATAGTTCACGCATTAAAACGATAGCAATCGCATAAATATTATAAATCGTATAATAGAACGAGTCGTTCTTTCTAGGTATGCGAGAGAATCCTCAATTATGTCTGATTAATCGCGCCCTCGTCGAGGCCACGATTAATTCCGCGTTGAGCATTGTGTGTCCGCCGTTCGTCTATGACGTAAACGGATGCATCGTGCGTAAAGTAAGGAGCATATCGCCGGATTAACGCGACTAATGGAGAACGCACCACCGACCGGCCGCTTTCCCACCGACGTAATTGCCTGAATTGGTTCGACTCGATAATCGTTACGTCAGTTCGTGTGGAGTCTTCCACGCGTATGCACTGGCCGATTATTTTCTCCCTTTAATTTCTGTAAAAAATTTTCAATCTTTTCCTTTTTATTCCCTTCGTTTCTAACGAAATTAAAAGAAATTATTTTCTAAATGAAATATATATTGATTATTTACAAGAGATATAAAACGATACTACTTGACTTTATTTCAATACAAATTTCCAATACGATAGATATAAATTTATTTGCTATTAATGTTTTATAATTTAATAAATTATTCGTCTTAATTTATAGTAAGATTTATATAGTTCGTAATGATCATACGTTTAGTTCAGCATTCGATATTGAAAAACTAAATGTACGCGTTAGAAAAATTTGTAATAATTAATACATTTATATGATTGATTTGAATGTTTTAAGATGTTATGAATAATAGATTGATTGAAAACATTAAAGAAATTTAAATTAAACTACTGTATTATTATGGTATGATTAATTTAATCTTAAATTTTATCATCGATATAGTAATTCATATCAGTATCTTCACAAAGAAAAAGAAAAAAAAAAGAATTAATCGCACAGTGTTATCATCAGCATAAATTTAAATGAATATAAATGTATCGAAGATTCTGATTATATTTTGCATTTTTTTTCTTTCTTTCGTTCTTGTAGAAAAAAAAAATAGAAAGATCATAGATCATAGATCTACATTACTTATTGAATTAGTTTGTGCACGCGTGCGCAATCGTTCTGATAATCACAAGCAGTATCGTTGGGACAGAAATTATTACGTCACCTAAAGCGCTAATTTCGTTCTTGCGGTGATACTCCATCGTTTTACCAGGTCGAGCTCGATTATCCAGTATCGATAATCGCCGCCAATAATCGACGGCACTTGCACACCCTTCTAGAAAGCTATTTGAACTCGATCATGTTGATTTATGGATGAGGTAAGGAAAGGTGTCGTTACGAAGAGATATCTATCGTTCGATGGTGTAATTATGAAATAAGGTATGAAAAAGGATAAACTTATAAATGTATGAAATTTTTCTTTGTCCAATAATCGATGTGAAATAATTTTTGTCAAATTTTTCAACAAAACGATTTCCTCGAGCTAATTTTATAAGATATAAAGACAAAATATTTATTCGTAATATTTGTTCTCGTTGACCTAAAAAAAAAGAGAAAAAAAAGAAAGAATATTTAACATTGAATTCATTCGAAATTTCGAATGTAACATCAAATCTTCCCATTCAATTCGAAGTTAATTTCGAAAAGAAATAAGACCGATATATCAAACAACAATAAGAACCTTTGAGCTCTACAAACAAAATATCAGGTTCTCATTGAGAAAGTTGCCTCGTGATGTAACGAATATAACTCGTAGAGACTTCGCGAATGCCATAGTTGAATCGTCAAACTTTGTTAGAAGGAAAGGAAACTATATAAACGACGTGGTCTTTGAAAGGTTCGCTATTCGGAGAACGGGAATAAAATGGTTGAAGCTATCTACGAAAAAAAAAAAAAGAAAAAAAAAGAAAAAAAAAAAGAAAAAGAAAGAAAGAAAGAAAAAAAAAGAAAAAAAAGAAAAAGAAAAAGAAAAAGAGAAGAAAAGAAAAGAAAAAGAAGAAAAAAAGATTTGTAAGGGTATTCGAGCACGCGTGCCAAGGAGAAAGAGAAGGAGGAGAAGAGTGGTATTCTTTTTCTATGTTGGCAGAGCACAAAGAAGAAGAAGAAGAAGAAGAAGAAGAAGAAGAAGAAGAAGAAGAAGATGAAAAAGAAGACGAGGTAACGTCGTCTAATGGTGCTCAAGCTTAACGACGTCGTCGTCGGCTACGTTATTCGGAGGAAATTCGAAAATGGCGCGTTCGGTATGCCGAGCACGTAGTTATCGGTTGCTCTCTACCGAGGAAACAGGTTCCTCGGATTGCTCGAGATCCTTATTTTTTCTTTCCATCAGCAAAAGCAGCAACGCCAGCAGTGAAGAGTCCTTTCCTTCCTTCCTTCCTTACAACGAAGAAACAGAGGTTTCACGGACGCTCGTCGACCTGTCTGACCTCTTGCTGAGAGCTCTAGGTCTCCTTTATTGCGCCTCGAAACTCTAAAAGAAGCCTAAACTCGAGCAAATTCGACCTTACCACATAGATTTCTTTACAAATTGAAACTGAATCTTTCCTTCGCGCATTTACTGATCTATCTTTATTTTTTTTTTTTTCTTTTCCTGGAAATTGTAAACACATATATATCCACCTTATTTCATTTTCATTTCATCTTCTTTTTTCTTTTTTTTTTTTTCTTTCGAAAATTGTAAACACGTATATATAATACATATATCCGTTTTATTTCATATTTTTTCTCTGTTATTAGATATTATCGAATTATTAGTTTATATACGAAGATTAATTTATATATTACGTATATAATTCTTTTTTTTTTTTTTATTATGTCAAGCAAATTCGATTAAAAAATATTCATCGTTTTATGTTCAATAAATTTTTCAACAATAATTGAACAATAAATACGTATGTACACGTAAATACATTCTTACATGTTAATAAAAAAAGAAAAAAAGATTCAAGGTGGTCGAGATAATATCAATGCCACACCCGGTATTTAGAACATATAGAAAAATACATTACTTTATGTTAATAAAGTGAACAATGATTCTTTGATGTGAGAACGATGACACAATCGTTCTGAGTTTTACAACTATACTTAAGCATTAATATATGTATCTATGAACATATAAACGTTTCACTAGAATGATTTCATTAGAATAATTACATCGAATTGATGAAGATGATAAAATAAATCGATACGAAAATATTTTCATGGTGAACATGCCCGTTGTAAAATATTTCTTATAATAAACGATGGAAATTTTAATGAAGTTCGGACGTTAATTATAAAATTTCGTGAATTTTAAAAACGATCATATGGTATAAAATTATAATCCCTTATCAACATTTATCAACATTTATCGTGGATCCATCGAAGAAGGTTAAGAAGGTATGCCATTTACTTTTCCTTTTGACTCGCCTCCGCTCAATTAAATTCCACTTCGGGCAGATTATTTCATAAATCACATCCTTCCCCTAACACGTGCGCTCTCTCTCTCTCTCTCTCTCTCTCTCTTTCTCTCACACTCTTTTTCTCTTTCCTTTTTCTTTTTCTCTATCTCTTTCATGCTCACTCACCCACCATGCCAGTTTATAGCCCTGAATCCATATCGATATATACCTACCACCCCTTCAAGCGGACAAGATGAATGAAGAAATGAAACGCGAAAAGATAATATCCCACGACGAAGTGTAAACGAGTATTTATGCGTGCAACATTCGACCCGAGATCCGGTTAACAACTTTACATTGCTTTTAATATTTTCTTGAATTCCAACAAATATTCGTTTGGTAAGGTCGACTTGACGACCCGTACTATAATTTAGATTAAAAGAAAGATAAGAGAGAGTTAAGCTCCATTAAAGAACGATCATTTTTAATAAATAATATTTAATAATGATGAAACAGAAGGTGAATCTATAACTCCTAACGAATCATAAAAATTGTACATAATATGTAATATAATATAATATATATTATATATAACTATATTTATTTATGATTCGTTGGATCTCTAAATTATATATATATACATATAGACACATATATTGTGATTTAAAACAAAACGAAAAATAATAAAATAATTGATGCTAGTGTTGTAATGATTTTTAATGATATTATAAAACGATAAGAACACGATTATAATTAACAATTGAATAGAAACAATTGATCGTAATGAATTTTCAATCGTCCCATTAAACGTACGATTAACAAAATTAATATAATATAAAAAACAGAAAGAATTTTCGATGAGATTCATTATAATAAGTTCATTTCTTCGAAAATCATGATTCAATGTTATCGAATATTCAATAGAACGAAATATATTTGTAAAACGTTAGACGAATTTTTATCTCGTGTCAGGACACGAGCTCGCGTAAATTTTCTCGCTATAAGGCATTTGTCCTCGGCAAGATACATGATCCGCCCTCGTCCCTCGATCGACCATAACTATTTAATAATATAGTAGCTCCTACCTGTACCACCTGGCGGTCAGACTCGGCGGTCAGCCGTGGCACATCAAAGTCTTTATTAGCCTCGATCGAGCGTTATTGCTCCTCCGTGCACGCTCGCAAGAATCTACGGCTATTCGAGGACGCGATCGGTATCGCGATGAGGGAACTCTTGGTGCTTTTAACTCGCCTAATCGCGTCACGCCTACATTCTTTGTGCTTCTCGAACTCCTTGATTTCGTTCGATATACATATAGATATATGTCGGTAAAGAATGATCTCTGAAGAATTTTTTACAAGTTTCTATTTTTCTATGTTATTGATGAACTCGTACGGTTTCTTTTTTCTCTTTTTTTTTTATGTTTTTTCATATTTTTTGTCAAAATAAATATTGTACTATCTAAAAAGTTCATATCGATCGTCTTTCATGTTAAATCAGATAAAATATCTCGATTGTAAATATCTTGTTTCATATCTTGTATAAATATTTTTACATATATGTTTATTATATTATAGATAAGTGAAGAAAATTTTCGAAGAAATCAATAAAACGAACGAAGAAAAAAGAGAGAGAGAGAGAGAGAGAGAGAGAGAGAGAGACAGAAAGAGTGAGAGAGAGAATTATCCACTAAATTAGTTTTCTTTTTCTTGTAATGCAATTAATACATATGTATGTTTGTATGTATGTATGTACGTATGTATGTATGTATATAATAAAAAGTTCTTACGATCCTATTAACAAAATAAATAAATTTGCACGCTTCATGATTTAGTTATACATCGTTTACGTCTGTGTTAAAGGTAGAAGATTCGAATAAAAACATTGTCGAATAAAAAATAAAAGAAAAGCATAGATCGAAAGACACAGAGTTACTGACCGAACGGCATCGAAGCCGATATAATTCAATATAATGTAGAGCCCAAGGGACATTATCTGGCCTCGTGCAGTCAACTCGACTCGGTCCTCGATTAATCTCGACTCGATCTCAACAAAGCGCGGATTTATGTTCTCCTCGCCACCCGGCATCGAGAGTCCCCGGGTGAAACCAGTTTTTGTCGAGCTCGTTTCTTTTCCGCGATGCACCTTCTTCCTTCCTTTTCTTTCCTCGCCCTCTTTTCCTTTCCTTACTTCTTTTCTTTTTTTTCTATTATTTTCCTTTCCTTTTTCTTTTTTTTTTCTCTTTTCTTTTCTTTTCTTCTTAAATCATTTAAATCTTCTTCTCGAAATTAGTAAAAATTGATCATTATGGTACTATATATCTTTCTCGAAAAAAAAAAAAAAAAAAGAAAGAAAAAAAAAATAATAAATAAAATCCATCGCAAATATTTTTAATTTTATCTGATATCTTAGCAAAATATAAATAAAATATCAATTGATCAAGTCAAATGTTTGTTTGTTTTCGTCAAACTTATATCTGCTCATTGATCAATTACATCCGATGTTTTACGATTTGATGATTTACAAAGGGTTTAAAAAAAAAATATAATCAATTAATGTAATTAAATTGGAAAATATAACTTGTTATTTAAAATATAAACGAGAGTAATATTTAGACTGGTTAAAATGTTTCAACGTGTAATAAATATGCGGAACGATTTGCATTTAAATAAAGAATTTGGTATTTTAATTGAAAAATTGTCTGAGCCCTATAGTTAAATTTATTACGTCGATGTATTTCGAAAGCTCAAAAGAAAGAGAACGTAAGTAGTTATATATATATATACATATACAATATACGTATGTATATATTGGCGGATCGTTCCGCTCTTTTTCGGATTATAAGATAGGAGATGAGAATTCGAGGGCGGAGACTAAAAGACGCTTTCGTCCAAAAGACGACGCAACGTTGAATTACGAGTAAATCCGTAATGAGCCGTGGGATCGAGTCGATGAGTCCTCGTTGTTCCACGTCGTTGTTCCGCGTCGTTATGCGTTCCGCGTTCCGCGTTCCGCGCTCCACCGTCCGTGTACAATCGGTAATTGCGCGGCAAAATACGAACGACACTTGCTGCAAGTCCTTCTCTTTCCTTCTCCCTTTCCTTTAACCCTACCTAACTATCATCACCAATCTCTATCGTATCTCGCTCCACTTCACTCGTTTTCTATTCTTTTTTCTTTTTTTTCGTTGTTTCTTCTTTCCTTTTTTCTTCTCATTTCTTCCTTTTCTTATTTTCCCTTCTTTCTTTTTATCACGTTAACAACGAGATCTTAACTGCGTAAATTCTATATCTACTAACATAATCGATTAACCACATGCCGAGATCGTGACCGTGCACATCCGCTCCAGCTTTTTATTCTATGTCGATCCGACAATAGGGACCTTTATCGTTCTTTGTATTATCAAAGCTCGGTTCGTTGCTCGTTGTACGGCACCGTTACGCAAAGAGGAAGAGGAGGAAGAGGAGGAGAAGTAGGAGGAAGGAGAAGAAGAAGAAATTGTATTTGATTATATGAGAAAATGTCAATAGATTTTCTATGTTTTTTTTTTTTTTCATTTTTTTTTTCTCTCCTTTTTTTCTTTTTAATCTTCTTATGGACAATTTTTCATAATATCAAATATATTACTATATTATATGATATTATAGACATTCGAAGATTCGTGATAGTCCGATCGTAAGTTATAATAATAATTTATCAATAAATGAAGCTCCTATTCTGCCATATTGAATAAAATATTTCTTCATAAATTATTTAACAACTCTGGAGACCTCTCTCACGTTACCAATCATTACTTCACCCGTATTGAATAGAATGAACGGGTGAATGGTAATTCTCCCCCGTGGATGCTCGTTAAATATTAAACGGCGAATAAGCGCTTTGATTAAACGAATTCGATTACATTAAATTAATAAATACGTAAACGTGTGTACATATATATATATATATATATATATATATATATATATATATAAATGATTATATATATTTAGAAACGATTAAGCAAATTTTATATTTTGATTAAAGAATTGTAATTTCAAATAACGGTACAAGTAATCTTTGCTAATCATTTCAACGACCTAATGCTTAAAGTAAGATTAATTAATAAATATCATTAAAACAAATGAAGTTCATTACATTAGGACTTACTTGTAAGATCCATGAATATTTTTGCAAGTACCGTGCTTGCACGGATTTCTCTCGCATTCATCGATGTCATCGGCACAATTGCGTCCGGCGAAGCCCAATGCACACGTGCACTTGTAACTGTCCTCCAATGAACGACACTCGGCACCGTTTCGACAGGGTGACGAAGCACAATAATCCTCCCGTTCACAATGTTCTCCTGTGAAAAAAAAAAAGAAAAAAAAAAATATTTAATAAATATTTAATAGTCACCATAATAAAATGAAATTTTAACTAATAATAAAAAATGTAATCACGTAATCGAGGAATTTATTACAATAAAATTGTCACTTATTTAAAATAAAATAGTAAAAGGAATAGTGTTTATAAAAAAAAATATTGATATTTATTATAATAAATTTCATAATTATTAAACTTATAATATCAATTCAATGGGAATCAAATTATTTTTGATAAAAAAAAAAAAAAAAAAAAAAAAAGAATTTCTTAATCCCTTTTCAATTTTCTCTTATCGTAAATAATTTCAAATAAACAAAATTATAATTGAATGTTTGAAAATTAACGTTTCTATACCTATAACGGATGAACGCGTAAAACGTCATATTAAGGAGTATAGGATTAAAATTATATGGTTATCGAATCGCAACGAGCGAATAAATTAATTTTATTCTGCTGGCAAAGTCTTCTATATTCCCTTTCGCTAAGTAGAGATATCTCTGAACATTCCGATTAACGTTGTTAGGGCAAATATCTATAGCAGGAAAGGTATCGTCTCATCCCTTCTTCTAGTTTACCGATTAGTGGAACTAATTACTAGAGTCGCTACTTGCTCTCTTTCTTTCTTTTTCTTTTCTTTTTAAAATTCTCCCTTTTCTTTCTCGATATTAACGGTCTTGTTCTGTTTAAATGTTTGATAGCGGTTCTCTTTCCTTATATTTTTTTTCTTCGCAATATATTTACAATAATTTAAAGAAAGTTACACTTCAAATATTATTGTTCATATCGAAATTAATACTTAAAATCGATTTTGTATCATCGATAAATCATGAAAATTTTACAACTTTTATCATAAACTTTTATCATTTTTTCTTTCTTCAATTTTATGTCATATTAAAAATATTCATCATACTTTTCATTACAGAGTTTATCGATAAGTTTAGAAATTAAAGAAAAAAAAAAAAAAATAATAAAAATAAAAAGAAAAAAGAAAAAAGAAAGAAAGAAAGAAAGAAGAGAAAAACAAATCTCACTTAACCGACAATGATTTTAAGATAAAAGTTTTTTTTTCGAATTTATACAGATATCACATCTTATCTCGATACTTGAGAAAAATTCGATATCGATAGCGATATCATAGGGCGTTAGAAAAGGAGAACCACTGATTCAAAAGGGTACCGCCATAGTTAAACGTTGCCTTGGACTTGGCCAATTATCCAGCAAACGTAGACTTCTCTTTCTTTCTCTCTTTCCATCGTTCTTCGTTCTCTCTCTCTCTCTCTCTCTCTCTCTCTCTTTCTCTCTCTCTCTCTTTATTGAATTCTCCCTTCCTCGGATTTATTTTTCGAGTGAACGTGCACATCCCTATAAAGATAAGAAACTATCTACGGTATTGCCTCCTATTTCCGCGATTCGTACGGATTGACGAGCGTCGTTGGCGAGTGCCTTCTACGAGCGGTCATCATCGTTAAAGTTTTCACTTTATTTCCCGCAATATATTATAAAGCCGCCGACATTCTTAGACGATCGTAATGCAATCGCCGTCTTCCGTACTCGTTGCTCGGTCTTACCTTCCTGCCCACTCTATTTATGACGAATAATGATAATAATAATATAGTAGAACGTCGACGTTTTCATTGCAACCTCCAACTTCTATAATCGCAAATATATCATTGAACATCGCTACTCGAAATACGACTATTCGTATGTTACTGATTAATGTGTGAATTAAAAAAAAAAAAAAAAGAAAAAATTCGTATATACATGTACATATATGAATATATTTTACGTACTTAAATCAAATTCTTATTACTTTTCTTTTTCTTTTTTTTCCTCCCTTTTTTTTTTTATTTACTTTTTCTTTTTTCTTCTTAATAGCGTCAGACGTTGTCGTAGTTTATCGCTTCGATGTGTTCGTTTTTTTAGTTTTTAATCGACCTTAAATATATCTTTACATTTAATTTTTGTTTCTTAAATGATATTTTAGGATCAACTTACCTGTATAGCCTGTTGCGCACGTGCACACGTACTCGTATAAAGATTTAAGATTACAGGTGGCACCGTTGAGACAGGGCGAGGAATCGCAAGCATTGTCAATCGGAATTTCACAGAGACTAGCAGTAAATCCAACAGGACAGGAACACGTGAACGATGGTGTTCCACCTCCTATGATCTCTCTCACTCTACAGGAACCACCGTTTTGACAACGTGGTCCAGTATGACAGGGGTTCAAATGTTGACAGTACTCTCCGACGTATTTTGATGTGCAGCTGAAATAACAACGATAAGAAATTAAAATTGATTAAAATTTATATATATATATATATAATTATATAATTGTATAAATATAAAATATATCATAAAATAATTTGGAATAACTGTTTACTTTTTGTTTCCTTAGATATAAAATAAAAGTATATAACGATAAACGAGAAGTGCATCCATATCCAAGGTCTAGATTGCATAGAATTCGATAAATTGATAAATTAAAAAATGTAATCTCACGGAAAGTAAACGGAATATTTCTTTATGGTCACGATAAGATTAGAAATACTTCGAGACAAATTTAATGTGTGAAGATTCGAATAAGAAAAAGAGAGGGAGAGAGAGATAGAGAGAAAGAGAGAAAGAGAGAAAAAGGAGAAGAAAGAGAGAAAAAGAAAAGAGAAAGAGAGAAACAATCTCTGCTGCGTATTCCGGTACTGTTCCAGTTGAACGGTTTTGAAGATAATTTTAATCGTTTCTTGCGAAAAGGGTTCGACCATGGTGTTAAGTCTTCCACGAAGGATCGAAATCGTCTCATTGCAAGACACGAAACGTATGGTGTCCTTTGAGTTCGGTCACTACCACGTATTATTTATTATAGCACACAGTTATTAGTTGGCTCATTGTCAGTGGCTGAATTGTACGTTGGTTGATCCTTACATAAAATTTTCATTCTTTCAATTGAATATATGCGTATATACATAAGCACACATACAAAAAATGTATATATATACACACATATATTCAATTGAACATATATTTTAAAATTACACAGATCCTTTCCTTTTTTCTTTTATATATATATATAATATGTATATCCTTTAATGAATATATATATATATATATATATATATATATATATATTCTTTCCTTTTTTCTCTCTTTCCATCTAGTTCGCTTTATCATCGATTATAATTATTTTTTTTATAATTATCCCTTTCCGGATAAATAACAAATTCTATCAAGCAAATAATTTTTGTTTTCTGTTCGTTGTCATCTACAATATATCTTAGGTGTTAATTAAGTTTATCGATAATGGCTAATCTTGGTTCTCGTCGAGTTTGTTCGCGCTCGATGGTAATTACCATGCGTGTAGCTCCGCGTAGAAAATGCGTTTAGCACTTTATCTTATATAGTTAATAAACTAATACGTTAGTTCCTTATACCTGTATATATAAATTATCGCGTTTCAAGATTATCATAATAAAAATTTTATTACGATTATCATTTTCGTTAATTAATCATCCATCTGCCATGACTATAATCCATATGATTAATCCTTTTTATTTTTTATTTATTTATTTATTTATTTTTTGTTTTATTTCTAATCATAGTACATTCTCCACGATAGTTAATCTACATTATTATATTTCCACTAAAGGGATTTCAATTCTGCGAAAGCTTGAACGACGTTGTATATACGAGTTATCGAACTTAGAAAGGTGCGGTTGGGTGCACCGTTCTAACGAACAGGTTGATACCTGGATTTGCTCGAAAAAGGAATCGTAACTAGGCGTCCCATCGAGTCTGTATAAAGAGGAGGAGCTTCATTCTAACGGCTCCTAATGATCGGAAGTCGAGACTCGTATTGTACACTCGACCGATCTCTCTCTCTTTCTCTCTCTCTCTTTCTCTCTCTCTCTCTCTCTCTCGCTTTCGCTAGACAAGACTGTGGCGAAGAAGAAACTAGGGACAAGTCCTCCCTTTAATAGTAACCTGTATGTACCTTTTCTCGAACGAACTCAGTTCTAAAGACTTTTCTAAAACTCTTTTATACATTCAACATCATGGAGCTTACAAAAATTCCCTCGTACAAAAACCAAATCAAAATACAAAAATTTCCGTATTATTATCGAAACGAAAAATGTATTTAAATACATATTATACGTACAATGAATTATGTATTCGATAAATAAACAAAAGATACATACACACACACACACATATATATATATATATATATATATATATATATATATATATATATATATGAATAACAATAATGTACACGATGAATTATGGACTTCGAGTTTGAATATAATTCGTAAATCAAAAATTAGCGGCATCATAAATAAATGTATATCTGATTAAAGGAAAGAAAAAGGAAATATTAGAAAACATTGTTGGATCAGGAGATAATTAAAGAAATAGGAAGAAAGAATATCTTGGATCTTTTCCCCTTCCCCCGCCAACCAACCATCCCCGCCTTTCTTCGAGAGGATCGAGTCGCGGATGTCCGCTTAAGGTTCTAACGCATCGATACTCCTTCGGGAATAAAAAAGGGACAAGGTAACCAAGAGAAGAAGATAACTCGCGTGTGGTAGTCGTGGATGAAGAGAAGGGATCGGTAAGAGGGGAAAAGAGAGAGAAAGAGAGGATAAAGGGAGGAGAGGGAGGGGGCGTGGAACGTGCACGTACCAAGGGAAAAGAAGGAAGAGACAGGAACGTATCGACGTGCTTATTGTCCATGGCTGCAGCTGCCAGTAGTTCGCTCGTGTTTTCTCCCCACCCTTTGATCTTTTTCAACAACCCCTCTTTCACCCTACTCCTCGCCCCTTCATCTTCTCAACCTCCACTCGACGCTTCTTTACTCCCTGCCAACCTTCTTCTTTACATTTTCTCCATATTTGTATTGTATGCGATAGAATGGAAAACGTAAAGAGAGCGTATGTTCCGTTTTAATTAATCAATTTATAATATTTTTCGTTCGAATCGAAATCATTGATGAGAGCGTAAAGGTGGTTTGTTATTGAGGAAATAAAAAAGAAAAAAAAAAAAAAGAGAAAAAAAGGACAAAAATAGAAGAAAGGAAAGAAATGATACAAATGTTCAATGATCTTTCATAAAATTTCATCCAATTTATCCTCATTTGCTGCTACTTTCGATTTAAATAAAAAATAATTTGCACTTATATAAATCGTAAATATAAATCGTATGAATTTATCCAATAGGAAAATGAAAAATAGAACGATTTTTTCTTTTTTTTTTTTTTTTTTCTTTTCTTCCTTTTCTTTTTCGTTGAAACATCAAAACATTTTTCTTCTTCCTTTTTTTCCATTTCTTTTTCTTCTTCCTTCTTTCGGACTGATTAAAATTTGATAAATTCTTTTAAAAGTCTTTAATATATCTAAAACTTTTATACGTCATATATAAATAAGTGTAAGTGTGTTGGTCTCTCGCGGGCGCACGTTTAGAAAGAAAGCTGCAGCCGGTATCTCTATAAACGGAAGCAACGATTCCACGGCCATTACTCGCCGGCAGCAAGTTTCTTCTTGACTACCGGTCAGGGCCGGAGAGCACGCACGACTCCGAGAGTGACTCTCACAAGGGAAACTAGAAAACGATGCTAGAGTGGTTGGAGGAACGGGGGGGGGGGGGGAAGAGAGAGAAGAGGAGATGAGGGGAGTAAGCGATTTATCGACCTCCACTAGTAAATATTTCCCTTATGCGTTAAGTCAAGTTTAGCGAGCTTCGAGGATCTACAACAAACAACGTCATTCTTGTGCAATGATTTTTGTTGTTTGATTTCTTTTCTGTTTTTTTCTTTTTTTTTTTTCTTTTTTTTTATTCTCGATACAACACAAGCTAGAACGAACTCACGAACACTGATATAGAGATCGTTTTGAGGAGGGGGGAGGGGGAGAGGATGAGGGAGACGGCTGGAGGGAAAGAAAAGGGAAAAAAAAAAGAAAAAAATATAACAGTTCATCTCGATGATTCTAACGAGTCACATCAATTGGTTATAAATCAGAGATCTCGATCTTAAAACAAAAGGGGGTTAAGAGAGAGAGAGAGAAAAAGAGAGAGAAAGAGAGAGAAAGAGAGAGAGAGAGAGAGGGAGAGAGAGAGAGAAAGAGATTCGATCATCATCGATACTTACGCGTACGTGCGTGTTTGTAAAAGGAAAATGAGACCGAGTCTCGTATCAATTCGCATTTCGATGCAAATTGCCTCCAACTAATTCCGCTTCGAGATAGCTTTGCTATCTACGCCGTTGCCCTTTCGATTCTGAGACGTTGAAACGAACTTGAAAGAAGATAGAAATAGAGAGGAGACTGCTCTCCTCTACTACTCGTGCTCATCTCGTCGGTCATTTCACATTTTTTTCGCGGAATTAGATTCACCCTTCGATGCGAACGCTTCTCTTCGTAGTACGCAAGTCGGTATGCTTTGCTCACCGCGAATGAACATAAGAAACATTTATACATTTATAGTATACGTGCTTCGAAAGGATTGAAGTTATTGTTCGACTTAATCGTCCGGTGAATCTCTCTCTCTATCTCTCTCTCCCTCTCTCTCTCTCTCTCTTTCTCTCTCTACGTTGATTGGATGATAATTCCTTAGATCAAGATTATCAAAGTAAACGATAGGAACGTCGACCGATTACGTACGATAACGTACGTTTAATCAAACGTTTTATTAAATCCCTATAGGATTTAATAATCAATTCAAAGCAAAAGGAAAGAAAAAAAAAAAGACAAAAAAAGAAAAAAAAAAAAAGAAAAAAAATGAAAAAGAAAGGAAAAAAAAAGCCTGTTGAAAGACGAAAAGGTGCTAAGAATTCTAAATAATAAGGCAAACATATACTCTTTCTATCCTACTGTTAATCGTACTTTTACCAGCTGATTCTACAAAAGAATCGATTTTAAGAAAATATTTTATGGAAACGTTAAAGTTGAACATAACAAAGAAAATATCCCATGAACAAACTAAGCTGCGTTAAATAATCTAATTATCATGTTAAATAAATTCTATCAATAGAGAAATATACTTATTAGATAATATTTCCTTCACGTTGTATGAATACTAAAGGAGAGATTGATTTTAAGATAGAGAAACATCGATTATTTCGTCACACTGAACGTTTCATCGCCGTTAAATAAATTATTTTACGGAATTTATGATTATTTCATAAAAAAAAAAAAAAAAACAAAAAACAAAAAAAAACAAAAAAGAAAAAAACATTTATTCGAAGTGACGAGAATAAAAAATGGCAGAAGATAGGGTTGAGGGGAGAAGGGTGTGGGAAAGCCGTCGCCTTTCGTGGCAAATTAATAAGACTCGATCGTGGAGAATTCGCAAAAGAATTGCGAGGAAGATCGATAATCGAGATTTCCGCGAATTTATCGCGCCTCTTATCAGCCGGAAATTAACGGATCGTTCGCCGAAATTGCCTCGTAAATTCGAGACGCGCGAGTTCTTCTCTCTTCTTTCTCTCTCCTGCGAGACATGACGAACGACCATGCGATTTTGCTTGTCTGCTATCTAAACGAGCATCTAAAATTGCAATTCGCGCGGTATGTCGACGACGCGAATTACCGATCTTTGCCCACTTAATTGGCCAACAGAGATGACGTGAGTGCGTATTCATAAAAAAAAAAAAAAAAGAAAAAAGAAAAAAAAACAAAGAAGAATAATATTTCTCATAGTATTCGACTTAGGATGGCGACTTGAAATTATAATTACATTTAATTAGTTAATTATTCAAGATTTCAAATTAAAAAAAAAAAAAAAAAAAAAAAAACCTTTGTGAATATAAGACCGGAAACTTTTTTCGAGACTTTTCTAACAGTATTACGTTGATAAATATTTTCGTAAATAAATGGCCAGTATCGATATCGATGATCTATATACAAAATTTAATTATCGTACGCTTAAAGTAAAAAATTAAAACTTAGCCATAGAAGAGATGTTGGTCGAACGTATCGAGAACGAAAATTAAAATTATCGTTTATATCGTGATCATTTTTAGAAAAAAAAAAAAAAATAAAAAAATAAAAAAAAAATAAAAAAGAAATAAGAAAAAATATGATCATTAATTTAGATACCTACGTAGATATCATGAATTTGGTAATACGTATTCGCCTACGGCGAATTCTTTCGTATCTCTCTCGATTATTTGCACCACAACCAAGAAAGGTAAGAAGCTCGAAGAAAAATAAAAAGAAAAGGAAAAAGAAAGAGAGAGAGAGAGAGAGAGAGAGAGAGAGAGAGAGAGAGAGAGAGAGAGAAAGAGATAGAGGAAGATATAAAAGTTGCGAGATTATTGGTGCCATTTCAGTTAACATTACGTTTCCACCTTCATCACCAAAAAGGGAAATGACTTTTTGCGACACGGAATGCCAGAGCACAGATGCTTTTTCCAAGGCACCTTAAAAGAGTGTATGTATCTTACATACTCGTCCCTTTTCTTACGAGGCGCCGCACCTCCTTCCTCTCCCCACCCTTCGGCCGCTTCCTCACTACCAATAAAAGTCAATTCTCCAACGGTTAAGTAGGTGAACATGATT